>NC_089986.1:11472857-11784285 GCF_036417845.1 Apteryx mantelli
AGCGCCGTTAATCCTTTCGCGTATCCGTCGTTATGACTGAGCACCCCGTCCTGCTAGCCAGGCCCAGATGCCGGGACTTCTGGCTCCTCGAAGGACTCTGATCGGAAGTGAAGGGGGTTAAGATGTTGGCAACGCGATCAAAGCAACTATTTAGCCAAGGAGCCGCTGGAATGTTTTAATCTTGCTCGGCACACTACTTGAGCCTGGCTTGGGGGATGCCAGCGGCCCCGGAGCTGAGAAGTGGCTGAAGTGCCCTAGGCAGGAGGTTTAGGACTGAGCGGCCCTGTTTGGGGCCGCGTGGGGCTGCTGCGGCAGGGCTGAGGCCTCCCTTACCCGCTTTGCTTCCCCCGGGAAGCGGAGGGTGCTGGGCAGAGCAGGGAAGCCAGCGGGAGCAGAGAGCTGGGGAAGGGGGAGCCCGTGTGTGGGGACGCTTCTCCTTGGGAAACGCAGTGAAGAAGCAAAGCAGGGGGACTTGCTTTCATGGCTGGACCTCCCTCCCCAGCCCAGGGCGCTGCTCAGTGAACTGGGGTGAGCTCGGCTGAGCTGGGCAGGACAGGGTGGCTCGGCCTCTCGGCATCAGCTCCCCATGGCAGCCCTCCCCTGGGTTGCCAGCCCTGCTGAGCACGGTGCCCAGCTCACCCTCGAACCGTGAGCAGCATGGAGTTTGGTCTCCCCTGGGTCAGCAGGAGGTTTCTGGTTCGTCCTGACCAGCCGGGATGATGGGGTGGGGATGGGTCCTGCAGGGAGTGCTGGGGAAGGGGCCTACAGCAGACCGCGGTGGCCCTTGGAGCCGGGAAAGAGCGTCCCTGGACATAGCCCCTGCTTGAGGGAGTGAGCCTGGGGGGCAGAGCTGACTGCTGGAGGGGGCCCAGCCTTCGCCGAACAAGCGGTTGAGGAATGCAGGAAATGGCACCCTTTACTCTCCCTCTCAGCTCAAGCTGCAGCGGCGTCTGCATGCCCATCCCACGGGGGAAAGTCTTGCAGGTGGCCCGTGGCCCTCAAGCCACCGATCAGAGACTTTGCAGGGCAGCAGGGAAGGGTCTGCGCAGCCTTGGGGGGAATCACGGGTGCTCGCTGGATACACTTCGTAATGCTGATTTGTCTTCTCTTCTTCCAGCATGTGGTCCAGGAACCTTCAAGTCTAAGCAAGGGGAAGGCCCCTGCTCTCCCTGCCCTCCCAACAGCCGGACAACCTCTGGAGCGGCAACGGTTTGCTCGTGTCGAAACGGCTATTATCGGGCGGACACGGACCCTGCAGACAGCGCCTGCACCAGTGAGTCCAGCCCTGCACAAGGAGGGCAGAGCCTGGCAGCGGGGAGCGGAGGGGAGGTTTGGAGGTTATGGATCTGGTCCTGGGGCAGGGAGTGTACCCTGGCCACCCCAGGAAGCAAGCTGGGCAGGGCGTGCGTGGCAGCAATCCCTAACCCGTGTGCTCTCCGTTCACCCCCGCAGGTGTCCCATCCGCCCCCCGCAGCGTCATCTCCAACGTGAACGAGACATCCCTGGTGCTAGAGTGGAGCGAGCCGCGGGACACGGGCGGGCGGGATGACCTGCTCTACAACGTCATCTGCAAGAAGTGCAGCGTGGAGAGGCGCGTGTGCACGCGCTGTGACGACAACGTGGAGTTCGTGCCACGCCAGCTCGGCCTCACTGAGCGTCGCATCTACATCAGCAACCTGATGGCCCACACCCAGTACACTTTTGAGATCCAGGCTGTGAACGGCATCTCCAGCAAGAGCCCCTACTCTCCCCATTTTGCCTCTGTCAACATCACCACCAACCAGGCAGGTCAGTGGAGCTGCCAGCAAGCAGGGGGTGGCTCTCCACCGCGGAGCAGAGCAGGGATTTCTTGCTGACAGTTTTGGAGGCTGCAGTCCTTTGTGCTGCTGCGTTACAGGCTCTCCATGCCTGCATCTAATCCCCTGGCTAAATTCTCCTCTCCGTTTAAACACATATCCCTGGAGGAGATGAGATCAGAACTCATGCAAGCGGAGAAGGGCAGGGTTGGCAGATGCTCCGGAGAGCTCTGGATCTCTTAGACCCACCCCAGAGATGTTGTGCCTGCTGTGAAGGGAGGAGGAAGGAAATGAGATTTCTCCCCTGTGGGCCCAGGAAAGCTCAGCACCAGCCCAAACCTTTGCAGCCAGCCAAGTGCTCTGCCTTTCCCTCTTTCCTCCCCCTCTGGCCTGGCTCCAGTGTGCTGGTAATCTCCAGCCGCCGCGCTCTGATCTGATTTCACGGGTCTCGTCAGTGGGGTGGAGCAGGGAGCTCCTAGCAAGTGGAGGAGGGCATGGAGCCCTGTTTTCGGCAGGCAGGGCTCTTCCCTGGACAACTTTGCAGCTAGGCATGGGATGAAATGTTACCTTGGAGCTATTTCCAAGGGTCCAGTATCAGCTTGGCTGCAAGATGCCAAGATTGCCCCTCCCTCCAGAAACTTGTGAGGTATCAGTCTCACAGCTTGCCGTGCCCTTCCACTGGGGTTATCTGAGCAGGTCCCAGGCAGAGAGAGTCCCCCACATGGATACAGGATCGTGGAGGGCATAGGCTGGTACAGGTGGCCTTGCTGGAGTTGTGGAGGTGCTGCCTGCAGACTGGGTGGGCCTGCGTAGTTGCTGGAGTGGTGTCTGCCCATCCTGCGCAGGATGTCTGGAGACAAACCATGTGTCCAGCCGCATTGCCAGCCTTGCTGGGCTGCGGTAGGGCCGAGCAGGTGTTGGCACAGCCTCATTTCTCTCCTGTCGCCTTTCCTAGCCCCGTCTGCCGTACCCACGATGCACCTGCAGGGCAGCACCGGGAACAGCATGACGCTGTCGTGGACTCCCCCGGAGAGACCCAACGGCATCATTCTTGACTATGAGATCAAGTACTCTGAGAAGGTAAAGCAGAGTGCGGGGTGGCCTTTCCCCCCTCACCTCTTCTGGCTGGCAGTCAGCCCTGCAGCAAAGGACATCCCCGCAGAGAGGGTGCCCAGGGACTAGGAGGAAGCGATGGGGTAGGGGGACAACAAAGGTGGGATCCCTTCACAGCAGTGACATCCACGTGTCTCCCCTGCAGCAAGGCCAGAGCGATGGCATTGCCAACACTGTCACCAGTCAGAACAACATGGTGCGGCTGGATGGGCTGAAAGCCAGTGCCCGGTATGTGGTGCAGGTCCGGGCACGTACGGTGGCTGGATATGGCCTCTACAGCCTCCCCATGGAGTTTCAGACAACTGCAGAGAATGGTAGGTACCAGGGCTGGACTGCCTTCATCCCTCAGCACTCTAACACAAGCTCCCTCCCCAGCTTGACTTTGATTCCTGCCTTTCCCTCCATCAGGCTCCCCCAGCAAGAGTTTCCAGGAGCTGCCTCTGATTGTGGGTTCAGCCACTGCGGTGCTGGTGTTTGTCATCGCTGTGGTGGTCATCGCTATCGTCTGCTTCAGGTACTGGCTCTGCAGGGAGGAGAGGGGGTCAGAGCTGCATTTGGGGGTTGCTCATGCATGGCCTGCAGCCCCACCTTGCCTGTGGGCAGAGCTCCTCCAGCTCCAGTCTAAGAGTGAAGGACTGGACCTGCTGCAGGTGGGTACCAGAGTGCCGGGTCTGTAGGAGGACTGTGCATCTCAGCTTCCCCAGCACCCATCGTGGGCTCAGCCATCCCTCCCTTAGTAGAGCTAGGCCATCTTCTCCCATTGCCCCTTAGGCAGAGGGATCGCTTTGCTCGTGGGCTGCCAGAGCGGAAGCTCTCTAGCATAGGCTGGCTGTGCTGGGAGTTGGAAGCTGGCAGTAAATGTCTTTGCCCCATCAGGAAAGGGATGGTTACTGAAAACCTCCTCTCGTCTCCTTTGGGCAGGAAGCAGCGCAACAGCACAGATCCCGAGTACACGGAGAAGCTGCAGCAATATGGTGAGCGTGAGAGCCCAGCACCTGGGCTCTGCATGCCCCCTCTCAAGAGGGAGGGGGAGAAGTGTGTCCTCCTGCCCCCATGCACAAGGGAAGGGGGAGCCTTCTCTTCCTGGGCATTGTGAGGGATGGACTGATGGCCAGTGCAAAGTTGGCTTGGCATGTCTGTCACCCGTGTTGTGTCCCTCCTGGTAACATCCCCTCTTCTCTTACAGTCACCCCCGGGACAAAGGTCTACATTGACCCCTTCACCTATGAGGACCCCAACGAAGCTGTCCGGGAATTTGCCAAAGAGATTGACATCTCCTGCGTCAAAATTGAGGAGGTCATCGGAGCAGGCAAGTCCTGGGGCTGGGCACAGCAGCTGCTGAGACTGCTTCCTCTCGCCCTGTCTCATGGCTCACCATGCTGCCCTCTTCTCCCCTTCCTGCCCACAGGGGAGTTTGGCGAGGTGTGCCGCGGGCGCCTGAAGCTGCCTGGCCGCCGTGAGATCTTCGTGGCCATCAAGACGCTGAAGGTGGGTTACACGGAGCGGCAGCGGCGGGACTTCTTGAGTGAGGCCAGCATCATGGGCCAGTTCGACCACCCCAACATCATCCACCTGGAGGGTGTGGTGACCAAGAGCCGCCCTGTCATGATCATCACAGAGTTCATGGAGAACTGCGCGCTTGACTCCTTCCTCCGGGTAAGCATTCCCTCCTGGCCTGGGCTGGGGGCTTCAGTGTGAGGGGCTGGGCCACTCTGAGCTCCCATTCTCCTCCATCAGCACTATCGTGCTGATATCGCAGGGCTAACCTGTAGGTAGTGACATCTGTGGAGCGGGGAAGAGAGTTGGCTCTAGGGAAGAGGAAGGTGGTGGTAGCAGGTTAGGATCCCTCCCCAGTCTATCGGAGGGTAGCAGACCCTGCTGATCTCTCCCCGGCAGCTGAACGACGGGCAGTTCACAGTCATCCAGCTGGTGGGGATGCTGCGAGGCATCGCTGCTGGCATGAAGTACCTTTCGGAGATGAACTATGTGCACCGGGACTTGGCTGCCCGCAACATCCTGGTCAACAGCAACTTGGTCTGCAAAGTGTCTGACTTCGGGCTCTCTCGCTTCCTGGAGGACGACCCAGCTGACCCCACCTACACCAGCTCCCTGGTACAGGGCATTTGGGGGGTCCACAAATCCAGGGGTGGGGGGGACATCCAGGTGTGCACTAAATAATAGAGCTGCGTATCCCTGCAGGGTGGCAAGATCCCTATCAGATGGACAGCTCCAGAGGCCATCGCCTACCGCAAATTCACTTCGGCCAGCGATGTGTGGAGCTATGGCATCGTCATGTGGGAAGTGATGTCTTACGGGGAGCGGCCCTACTGGGACATGTCCAACCAGGATGTAAGTGCTCCCTAGGGAGCAGGGAGCTAAGGGCTGGCCACGGGGGCTCAGGTGACTCACAGCCTGCCTCTGCTCATCTCTCTGCAGGTGATCAACGCAGTGGAGCAAGATTACCGCCTGCCACCCCCCATGGACTGCCCCACGGCGCTGCATCAGCTGATGTTGGACTGCTGGGTGCGTGACCGCAACCTGCGGCCCAAGTTTGCACAGATTGTCAACACGCTGGACAAGCTCATCCGCAACGCTGCCAGCCTGAAAGTCATCGCCAGCGTCCAGTCTGGGTCAGTGATGTCCCCGCCCGCAGCCAGAACTCGCCTGGCTTCCCCCAAGCCCAAGGAATGGAGGGATGTTTGGGATTAGGGCTGTGGGACAGCAGAGATAAGTCAGCCCCACTTCCAGTACAGCTGCCCATCCCCCTGCTCCCTGTGACCTGTGCTTCTCTTGCTCCTTAGTGTCTCACAGCCACTCCTGGACCGTACCGTCCCAGACTACACCACCTTCACCACCGTGGGAGACTGGCTGGATGCCATCAAAATGGGACGGTACAAGGAGAATTTCGTCAATGCTGGCTTTGCCTCCTTCGACCTGGTGGCGCAGATGACTGCGGAGTAAGTCCCTGCTTGTGGAGGAGGGAGAGCTCGGAGGGCTGGGGCTGGTCTGCGGTGGGTGATCCCTCGCCTATCTGGCAGCCTTTGGCCTGTGCGTGTGGAGGGGTGAATTGTGCATGGGGTTTTCCTAAGGGGGTAAAGATCTGGGATTCAGCATCCAGAACTGCCAATGCCCCATGGCAGTAGAGGGACACCGGAGCTTGGCAGAAGGTTGTTAATGAAGATGTGGGGTCTCAGCAGCCGCGAGATTGGCAGGGATGTGTGCCGGTATAGCAGCTGACAGGCCACTAAATCTGTCACTTCCTCCTTGCAGAGACCTGCTGAGGATAGGGGTGACGCTAGCAGGGCACCAGAAGAAGATCCTGAGCAGCATTCAGGACATGAGGCTGCAGATGAACCAGACGCTCCCAGTTCAGGTTTGACCGCAGGGGACTCTGCATTGGAACGGACCGAGGGAATCTGCCAACCAGGTTCCAGTTTGCGGTGCAGCCCGGCTTCCCGTTTTCCCCTTCACGTGGCACTCCTCTGCCTCGGACGGTCGCCTGGGACAGGCCGGGCCGGGCCGCCCTTCCCTGGATCGGAGGCACTCATGCTGAGAGGGAGCCCAGCTTTTCGTTCTGTGTCCTGGAGCGACGAGGCAGCGACACAGTCTTCATATTGAAGATGGATTATGGGACGGAGATGGCACACCTCGCTTCCCGCCCTGTCTCGGTGCCCATCGGTTTGAAGAGTTGTTCTGCTTCTTGGATTTCTTTTTACCCCGTTTTCCCCGCACCAAGTCCTCACTTCCCACCTCTCTCCGAGGCCGCAGACTGTTTACCCGTCCCCTAAGTCCGTCAGACACGTCTGAAGCCTTCCCCGACTCTGGTCCCCGCGTGGAAGCAGCAAGGGGAGGCCGAGCTGACGCGGGGGCTGCCCGCGGGGGAGACGGCGACAGGGAAGGGCCGCCCGGCCCCAGACAATCACTTTTCTCTCCTCCGCCCCTCGTGGCCCCTCCATACGAGGGTCTGCACTGGAACGTGTCCGAAGGGAAGGCTTTGCTCCGTTTCTTGGCTTTGCACGCCAGAATCCGAACCCAGTGAGATTTTACTATGCAGGGAGTTAGGCAAAAAAAATATATATATAGATATATATATTAAAAAAAATAAGAGGGAGCAGAAAGGGGAGGGAAGGGGACCAGGCGCCCAGCTCCGCATCTCTTACCCCTCTTGGTTCTCGTGGCCGGCTCTGGACTGCAGAGTAAGGCCATCAGCACGTTTGCACAGGGACCCTTCCGCCCCCAGGACCGAAGGCAGCCGCGCTCCCGCCAGCGGGGACGGAGAGCGGGGCTGGGGGGGGGAGGCCGCGCCGAGGGGAGAGGCCTGGCCCTCCCCCGGCCTCGCGTTTTTATGCAGAAGGAGCAGGGCCCGCCGGCGCGAGAGCCGGCGCGGCCGAGCCGCTCCTGACACACGCTGTGATTGCTGCCAAAAGACTCACTCACCTTTCTCTGACTTATTTACTGCAGCCCGGTTCCTCCAAGCTGAGGGCGAGACTCCCAGCGTGCGTGAGTGTGCGTGAGTGTGTGCGTGCGGTGCGTGCGTGTGTGCTGGCCGTCAGGACTGTGTGAGGCAATGGGCAGAATAAAGGCAATAAGAATTTTACTTGCGTTTCCTTTGCTCCGTCGGTCTCTCTCGCTGCACGGGGCCGGCGAGGCAGGTGCCACTGTCTCCGTCCCGCTTCGCTGCCCGCTCCCTGCCGGAGCATGGTGTCTCCCCTGATTTTTTCTTCCCTTCTGCCAGCAGCGTGCTTGGCCCCGGACTGTAAATATTGCGGGGCGCGGGCTGGCTCTGTACCCCTCCCTGCCCCCCCCGTGCTGTCTTCCTGTGGCGTATTCGGATGGTTCCCCCCGTGACGCTGCCTGTAGGCGCTGGTGCGTGCGTGTCTGGGCGGAGAGGTGGTACCCAGCCCTACAGCGTATGGGGAGCCGTACAGGGGTTGGGAGTTACGATTCCCAGGGCAGAGCCTGTGAAATTCCGTCTAGTGCAATAGATGCTGATCTTCTTACTCCTTCCTCTTTTTTTTTCTTTTTCTTTTTTTTTTCCCCCATCTCCTCAAGCCAAGCCAGAGCTGTGGGAACCAAACCCAGCGAGTGCGAACCGAGCATGGAGGGCAGCCAAAGAGCCCTGCCAAAGCCCCTGCCCCCAAATTTGAAAGGGGAAGGGCTGGGTTTCCCACCCATCCCACCCTGGTGGGTACGCGCGTCCCCCAGCTGCACCTCTCCCGGGTGTCCCCGGAGAAACGCCTCTCCTCCCGCAGCCCGGGATTTCCTAGGGGTGCCAAGCCTGCTGTTCCCATGCGGAGACCGGCCCCGGGCGGGAATGTCGCAACTGCACACGGCATCCATGAATCACCGCGCCAGCACCTTCCCGCGCTCGCGCTGCCTCCTGCGAAATGGCAGCTGCTGAGCCAGGTGCTCGCCGGCCCGGGACTTCGGATGGGGCCGGTGAGCCAGGGGCGGCCGGTGCTGCCTCCCTGGGCTTTCTGCCCCGCGTCCTCCCCAGGAATGGGAGCTGCCAGTGCTGCCCATGCCAGGGGGACCAGAGCTCGCTCGCAGCCGGCCCTGGGGTTTCTCGCCCCCGGCAGTGGCACGGGGGCGAGCGGGACCCCGGGCTGCTCCTGCTGGGGCGTTTGTGGCCGCGGCGGCTCTGCTGCGGTGGAGCTTGCGGGGCCGCGGCACCGGCAGCGCCGTGGGGTGAGCAGGTGCTTCCCGCAGGGCTGCGGCTCCCCTCCTCCCCCCGCGTCCTCCTCTCCCCGCTGAGCAGGTGCTGGTTTTCCCCTTTCCTCCAAACTCGCCCACCGCCGGGTTTCTCATTAACCCCGGCCTCCTCCGCAGGGAAGGGTAAACACGGCGGCAGGCGGCAGCGCCGCGTAGCCGGGCAACTGGGGACGGGCTCGCCCGCACCCCGGTCCCCAGCCGGCGCCGGCCCGCCACCGCCTGACACCACGGGGGCCAGCAGCCCCTTCTGCATCTTCCAACCTTTCCAGGGCTTTTGCTGGGATTTCCCGGGGGCTTTGGTCTCCAGCTGCGCGGTGGGACGCAGCGTGTGCCCATCTCCCTCCGGCGGGCAACGGAGAGGGGCCCCCGGGTCCCGGCTGCTTGCTGCCGCTCCTCCGGCAGCTTCGTCCCTCCGGCGGCCCCGGAGCGCCTGCGTGCCCGGCTCTCCCGGCCTTGCCTCTTCCCGCGCAGCTCGGTCTGCGCCGTGGCCAGCCTGGGGCCACGTGCAGCAGCGGCTCTCTCCACTTCCCTCCTCCCCGCGCCGGTTCTCGTGTCCTGTACATGCCGCCTTTCTTTTTATACGTATATATAGAGAGAGATGTATTTAAGGGTGAAAGAGAAACAACAACGGTGAAAATAGCGGCCAGAGAAATTAATGCGAGCGTGCGTTTGTAAAAATATTTTTTAACGGAATACTTTTTTCAATTAAATTATTTAAGAAGTTTTATGGAGGTCCGCGGTGCCCGCGTCGTTCTTGCCGGGCTCCGGGGCTCTGCTCCGGGCCGAGTGCGTGTGCATATTTGTGTGCACATAAAAGCGGGGAGGAAGGAATTGCCTGTGGCAGGAGTGGGGGCACGGGGGACCCCTCGCCCGATCCGGCCCGCCCCCCCCCAGACGGACTCAGCCCCAGGCCCCGGATGCGCGGTGGGGCGACGCTCCGCGCCGGGGGCATCTCCGGCCGCGGGGAGCAGGCGGGCGCGGGGAGGACCCGCATCCTGGCTGGATCCGTGGGGAAGCCCCGGCTCCGAGCCCCTCGCCGCTCTCCCCCCTCCAGCCTGTGCAAAGAGCCTTTTGTGCTGCTGTTTCTTCCCCCCTTTTAATTCCTAACTAGGAGATTAAGAGGAAGACAAAGGCTACGATTGTTCCCGCGCGGGAGAGCGCTGGAAAGTTGGGGCAGGGGGAAGGCCCGGAACCGTCTCTTTCCAAGCGGTCCCAGAGGAGGGGGACGAAAACCCTGAGCAGAGCCCGCCGGGGCGGCCCCCGGCCCGGGACGAGGCGCCGGCAGCCCTCCGCAGCCGGGAGCACGCGGGGCGGCCGGCTGTGCCAGAGGGGACAGGGCTGCCGCTCGCTTCCGACGAAACCCCCCCGGGAACCCCCTGGTGAGGGGCAGCACCCAGTGCCCCCGGGGTCCAGCCCCATCCCGGCGGGTGGCAGCGAGCCGGGAATCACCTGCCCGGCCGCCGCCTCGGGACGGGACCGGGGAGCAGGGCCGTTCCCGTCAGCCCGGCGCCATGGGGCGCCCCCAAGGACCGCGGGGACCCCCACGACGTTCCCGACCGGCCCCGCTGCCCGGCGGCCGGGGCTTAGGCGGGAATGCGCGAGCCTCTCCCTGCCTCTCTCCCCTGCAACGGAGGAGGAAGATTTAGGATTAATTGGCCGGCTCCGCTGCCTTCTTGGCGTTTTCGCTGCTAACTCTTGGCTGACACCGCCGGGGCTTGGCAGGGAGACGCCGCGGCCCCCCCCCCCCCCCGCCGCCGCCGCCGCCGCCGCCGCGGCCCGCGCAGCTGGAAGGGATCGGCCGCTCGCCCCCGAGGCGCCCGCCGCCCCGCGAGCCGGCCCCGCGCCGCGGCCCCCGGCGGCCCCCCGCGCCCCCCGCGCCCGGCCCCGCGGGACCCGCCGCGCGTCCCCCCGCCGCCCCACGCTCGCCGGGGCCGCGCCGCCGCCGGGAAGGGGCTTTCCCTCCGGCGGCACGAGGGCCGGGACCCGGCGCGCTTTCCCATGCTCGCAGGGAGCTGCGGGACACCCACGAGCGCCCCGGCTCTGCTCCTTCTGTTTCCCGTTAAGATTATTTATTGGTGATTTTTAAGGCCACTTACAGACTCTGTTCATGTTCCAGGACCCTACGCAGCTTTTTCCCAGGACTTTTTTTTTTGGGGGGGGGGGGTTGTTTTAAGTGTTCTCTTCCTGCTCTTCCCTTCCAGGCCCCTTTGGTAGCAACCAGCGGGTTTGTACGCGGTGCAGCATCCCTGTCCTGGGGCGAGGTGGGACAAGGGGGGACACGGGGGGACACGGGGGACGTCGCAGGCCTCGGCCGTGCTGCCCCATCCGACATCCCTGCAGGATGCCGGGGCCCGGGGAGCTGCTCACCGTGGCCGGCCGGAGGCAATGCACTCGCCGCGCGCTCCCGCGGCTCCATCCCGGGCCGCGGAGGGGAGGCAGGGAGAGGAAACCTGCCTGGCAAAGGGGCTGCAAAATGGGAAGGGGGTCAGCTCCCAGCCCCGGGGTGCCGGGCTGGGAAGCGCTGCCCCTAAAGCGGTGCCACGAGCTGCGCGGGCGGCTGCTCTCCCCCAAATGCCTGGGAGCTGACATCTTCCTTGGCAGTGCGCAGCCGGCGAGGGAGGCTCGCTGCAAACGCGCCCGCGTTAATCATCCCGGGCCCGTCGGCGTTGTTTCAGGAGCAGGATCCGACCCGGCACTGGAGCGGGAGGCGAGGAAGCGCTCCGGGTCATTAAAATCAACGCGGAGCAGCGCGGGGGCCGGGCAGCCAGCGCCTCTGCCCGCCGCGGTGGCTCTGCGCCGGCAAAAACCGGCAGCGCCGCACGTCGAGAATCGCTTGCTGGGGGACGAACGTCACGCCTGGCTCGAAAATGGCACCGGGGGGATCTGGAGACGTTGAGACCCGCCAGCTTTACTTCGGGATCAAGTACTGGGAAAGTTAATTAAACGTCACGTTAGCAAACACTTGGCTGAACACGGAAGAACAAGGATGAGCCAAACCAGCGCCAGCGAACAAAAATCGCCCGGCGCTAATCTGCGGGGCTCCTCCGAACCCACCGGCCCCTCGGAGCATGAGGAAGGATTCCTGGAAACCGCAGCTTTTGTAAGGCCTCTGGCGAAGCGGCTTGCAGAAACGCGAAGTAGCTGCGCAAAAGCAGCTCCGATAGCACACGCGGTTCCCTAGCATGGGCCTGGGCTGGCGGCGAGGCCCGGTGCGGGATTTCTCCGCGGCCGGGAGAGGACGCAGCCAGAGGAAGGTCACCACTGCAGAGCCCAGAGGGAGGTAATTAGTCCAGCCTGCAGATCCGGGGACCTTCATTGCCTGGAAAATAGCTGTTCCTCCCTGCGATCCCTCCCTTGGAAAGGCGGACGCAGGCGCTGCTCGCTGGCAATGAGCTACGACTGCAGACGTCCTCGTGCCTTCGGATTCGCCTCATCCGGGCTTCACCTGCCGCGGCCCTGCCAGCTCCCAGGACCAGCGTCCGGACACCATCGGCGCTTGCTTTGTGCCCCGGCCGCCCTGCTCCGGGCGGGCTGCGCTCGCCCCCGGCCACTGCTCCCTGCCACGAGCCTCCCGTTTTCCGGCGAGCTCCGGCACGCTTCCGAAATCCCCTTCTCCACGCAGTGCCGCCAGGGCAGGGGTTGGCCCCAGATGGGGCTGAGCTGCTGCACCCGCACCACTGCCCGCCCGGCTGCTTTCAGGGAGGGCAGGCGCCGGAGCCGGGAAATGCCTCCGCTCGGCCCTGTCCCCGCGGCGATCCCCCTTTCCGGGGCAGGAAGCTGAGCTCGCTGCTTATTCCCTTTTATTGCCCTCATTCCCTCTTTGATCCTCCTCGCAGGATGCTCCCGGCACCCGGCAGCCTGTCCAGCTCCGCGCGCTGAGCCCCGCCGTGCCGGCAGCTCCCGGCTTCATGCTCCAGCTTGGCAGCCCCCAGGGTGAACCGCGGCTCCGAGCCGCTGAGGAAGTTCAAAGCAGCAGGAAAAAAAACACACAAAAAAGCCATTCCCCCTTTCCGCGGGGCTTTCGCTCGGCTCCCCGTTCGCAGGCGCTCCCCGCCGCCCGCAGTCACTTCGTGCCGTTAACGGGTTCCTCCCTCCGAACGCACTAATGAGCCAGCGCGGGAAGCGGCGGGGCTGGGGGCCCCCAAACCGGGGGTGCGGGAAGGCACCGCTCCCCCTAGGATCGCAGCACCCCACGGCAGCACCCCACGGCTGCCCGGCACTGCTCAGCCTCCTCCAGCCCCAACTGCCACCGGGATGAGGGTGTCCTCGTGCCGCCGCCTCCCACCGGGAGCCGGCAGCGCTGGCACTCAGGTGGAGAGCTGGGATTGCGCACCGGGAGGGAGAAGTGGCTGAAACCATGACCCATCCCGGATGCGGTGAGTCAGGCTGCGCAAGGTGCCCGGCCGGAGCAGTCTGCGCTGGAAAACCCTGTCCCCATCCCTGTCCCCGTCCCCATCGCCATCCCTGTCCCCATCCCCGTCCCCATCCCCATCCCCGTCCCCATCCCCATCCTGCCGTGCCCAGGGCCCACAGCAGCCGGAGGAGCCGCCGATGGAGAGGAGGGAGGAGAAAAGCCTCCCGCCGGGGGAAGCGGTGGCTGTTTGTGCTTGCAGCCGAATCCTGCGCAAACAGGGCCGGGGGATGAGTAAAGGCCGGGCAGGGGTGTCGGAGGCCGGCGCGGAAACGCCGAGGCGTGCGAGCTGGCGCTGCCGGCGCTGCGCAAATAAACCTTGGTGCGAGTGGGCCCCGCGCCAGGTGCTCCCCGGAGCCGGGAGCTGCTGGCGACGGGAAGGCGGCGGCACGGCGGGTGGCGGACGGAGGCGCCGCGGGCGGGACTGCGCTGGGCGAACGGGGTGCGGGTGAGCCGGGGAGCGGGCTGGGGAGGAGCCCCCGGGGCTCGGCATCCCCTGGCCCCGCTGTCCGGCATGCTCCAGCTTCGACATGCCAGGACCGCCGGGCAGGGAGCCGCCAGGGCAGCCGAGCCGCCACTGCGCGCCCGTTCACACGCTCCGGCAGCCGGGCGGCGGGTGATGGACGAGGCACGTCCCGGCCGCCAAGCCCGGATAATCCCAGCGCTGCCTGTCCGTGGCCGGCATTTATCTCCCGCCAGGGTTGACGTCACCCTCCGAGACCCCGGCAAAGGCGCTCCTCCGCTCCCGCTCTGTGCTCCCCGGCTTTTCCCAGCCCTCCCGCTGGGCCGTGCCAGGCGGAGGAGCCGCCAGCTCCCTGCCCGTGCCGGCAGCCCTGCCGGCTCCCGCGCCCCAGCTGCGAGCAGGTGGATTTACGACCGCAGACCTGCTCCGGCGTTCGGAGGAGAGGAGAGGCAACGGGGCCTTTATGGCTTTAATACACCTTTTTGACAGCAAAGTTTAAATAGCCTCATAAACCCCCACCCCCCCGCCGCCCCCCCTGTCACAAGGCGGTGGTTTATTAGGGCTGTAATTCTTCTCCTGGCATTTCATCAACGTCCTTTTAATCTCCACTTGGGTTTTTTTTTTTACTTCTGTTTAATACCAGCTGCTGTAAATGTTATTAGGGACGGTCCCGTGCAGGGACCCTCCGGTGGCGAGCCAGGCATCGGGGCTTGTGGGGGGATGGAGCAGGGAGCGGTGGAATTTGGGGGGCCGAGGACAGCCCCGTCCCCCACCAAAGGGGGTCGCAGCAGCCACGGTGCAGTGGGGCAAAGAGCTGAGTTTCGCCGTGCCGAACACATCGGTTCTCTGCCGAGCGGGCCCACGCAGGATGCGGCCGCGGTGTTTGCAATGCAAGGAAAGCCTTCCCAGGAAACCTTGGGATTTCGGCAGCGGAGCAGGCCAGGAGCTAATCCTTTGTGTCAGGCTTTCTGCTTTCATCTCATTAACTCCCGCTCTCTGTGCCGCTGCCCTCTCGGTTTTCCTGGCGGGGAGATAAGTCTCGGCGCTCGGCTTGGCGAACCCTCCGTGCCGGCTCGCACGATGCTCCCGGTCGCGCTGACGCTGGCAGGCAGCTTCCATCCAATTACAGCGGGGTGAAGCTCATTTTAATTGCATAGAGCAACTGGGATTAAGCAGACTTTATCTCCTAATTCCCTCTTTATCTCTTAACTTCACACTCGCCGCTTCCATTGAAGGCAGGACAGCTTGTGCCAGCGTTTGCAATTTCAGAGGAAGCCTTCTGCACGTGCCCGCCTCCCGCGCCCCGCCACGACCGGCCCCGAACAGCCCCAAAATGCCAAGCCCAGGTGTCAGCCGCCTCCGCCGGAGCCGTCAGGAGCTGCCTGGCCGGATGCCTCGGGCAGCACCTTGGGCAGCCAGGTCTCCGCGGGTGCCAGGGCTCGGGGTGCCTGGGCATGGCGCGGTGCCGGGGGCCCCCAAGGACCTGGGGTGTCTGGGTGCGGGCTTGAGTGGGTGTTGCATCCCATACCTGCCGCTCCGGGAAAACAGCCCTTCCCGAGCTGGGGAATACCCCGGGGCTGGGCGCTGCATCCCCAGCACGCGGCGTTTTCCCCCTTCGAGCCCCCAGCCCTCCGCGGGGGCCGCAGCCCCGGCCTCAGCTCGCGGCGCTGCCGGGCGTCACCGCGAGCCGGGCCCCAGGTGCCGGCCGGGACGCCGCGCTCGGGCGCCGGGGAACGTCTCAGCCGACTCCTTCAGGACTCTTGAGGACACGCTATCTGCCCCGTGCACTTAACCAGGATTAATGCTGCCGTGTGGCTGTGTAATTATCGATGGAGTCAAAAGGAGGTTTGTAATCTCTCCGGGTATGAATAACGCCCAGCGCTCACCGGACGTGCCGGCCTCCCCGCGCTGCAAGGTCTCCGGCCCCGGCCCGCGCCGCCCTCGTCCCTGCCTGTCCCGGGTCTCCCCTGCGCCCGGAGCCATCCTCAGCGGGCGACGGTGCTTTCGCCTTTTCACCAGCATGTCTAACCCCTTGAGCCGCCCGTCGGCGAGCGGGACAGGGCAGTTTGGGCTTCCAGCAACACCCACTTCTCCGTGCGGACACGTCCACCCAGGCCCCGCACGAGCTCTTGAGATACCGGGATAGCGGGATGCTCCGCGGGCCGGGAGCACTTTGCAGGGCCCGGCGCTGATAACAGGCCGCCTGCCTGCTCCCCGTCCCCGCGGCTCGGCTGCCCTTTTTCCCCGCCGACCTGTCCCCGGCACCGCGCGGAGGCCGAGCTGTGCCGTGGGCGCCGCGCTGGCCACCTCCCCGCAGCCCCGTGCCGGCTCCCGCGGGCGCCCCGCTGCCGCCACCGCTGAGCCCAGCCGCCACCGGCTGCTTCGCACTCCGCCACCTCTGCATCAGTGCGGCCGGTTGCTAATTAGCCGCCGTTAACGGGAGCTAATTAATCCAATTCCAGCTGACCCAGAATTCCAGAGCATGGAAAACGCTCCTCTCGCTCTGCACTGCCTGCATCTCCCTATGTGTCTTCACCCCCGTGGCCGCGGGAGGGGACGGACGGGGAGCCGGGCGCTGGCTCCTGGCCTGGCTCACTGCCAGGACCTGCTCCGGCAGGGCGGAAAATCCCAGCCCTGAAGCACCAGGATGGGACGACAAGGAGAATGGCTCCCCTGGGCGCTGGGGCAGCGATGCCGTGGAGGGGACGTCGCTCTCCGGGGAGAGAGTTTGGGCCGTGCCTGCTGCTCCCGCGTCCCCGGGAGCCTCCGTGCCCCTGGGGTCTCTGCGGGATGCAGCTCTCCGAGCACCCGGAGACCCCTGGGGCTTCTCTGCAGACATGCGTGGAGGGGTGCAGGTGGTGGGCACGCGTGGTGGGCGTGCATGGGTGCGTGCATGGGGGTGCGTGCGTGGGTGTCTGTGGGTGTGCATGGGCATCTGTGTGTGCACACATTTGCACAGCCGCGTGCCCCCGGGCTCTGCGATGTGTGCAGCCGTGTGTGTGTGTGTGTGCGTGTGCGTGTGTGCGTGTGCGTGTGTGCGTGTGTGTGTGTGTGTGTGTCGCACTGCAATTAGGGAGCAAGCGAAGGACTAATCCCAGCTCGGAGGAGGCAGGAGCGCCCTCCTGCCGCCCGCCAGCGGGGGGGACGGGGAGGGCTGCGGGCCCAGATGGGGACGTGGCCGCGCGGGGAGGGCCGGGCCACCGCGGGGGCACGGGGCCAGGGGGGCAGGCGCCCCCGCAGCCAGACACACTCCCAGCCGGGCACAGGGCGCTTTTAAGAGGTGCTGGGAGAGCCGTGCTAAACCTGTCAGCTTTTACTGCTGGGAGAGCCCTTAACGAGCGGGGCCGCCCCCCTCGGCCTCTCACCGGCTCGCGCCCCCCCACATCTCCCCCAAAAAGCCAGGCAGGGCTTCCCGGGGGCGGCAATCCTCCTGGGGTGCTTTTGCATGGGGCAGCCCCCGGCAGCCCCCCGCCGACGGCACCGAAAGGGTGTCTCCTAATCCGGCCGGCAGCTGCGGGGCCCGGCCTTGCTTGTCCAAGGGATATGCCAGCTCGGTCAACAATCCCCCCGGGCCCGTTTCGGGGGGGATTAGCAGCCCCTCGGGGGCCCCCGTGAATATTCAGAGGGTGGGAACGCGGCCCCGGAGCCCAGCGGAGACAAAGCGAGCAGGGCAGCCCGGCGGCGTCCCCGCAGTGCCGGGGGCGGGAAGGGGCCACGGGGGACGGGGACCGGCCGTCCATCCGCCCCCGCTGTGCTCTCACACCCCGCCTCGCCGACAGGAGCCGGCTCTGGTTATCGTCCCGCGCGGCCCCGGTGCGATAACCCTGCCAGCGCCGGGGCAGAGGGCAGCCCCCAGCCGCCGCCTCGGCCCCCCGCTCCCCGGGGCCGCATCCTGCCCGCGGGATGCTCTCGCCCGGGGAGGCGGCTGTGGGAAGCGCCCAAACGCTGGCACCTGGAAGCTGCCGGCGAAGGCGCACCCAGGTGTAATGAGCCCTCGTCCGCGGCTCAGGACCATCCTGCTGCCGTGGGGGGACCCGCTGCGGCCGGCCGGGCTGAAACCGGGGCTGAATGCAGCTGTGCGACGCCAAGGCCAGGCCGGCCCCAGGGGCAGCGAGCGCTGCGCGTGCCGCCGGCTGTGGCCAGCCCTGGCCGAGGGCAGGGAGGCTGCGCGCTCCCTGCCTGCTCCGGTGCGGAGTCACCCCGACCCCCTTAACGCACCCACGGGAGCAAACCGGGAGGCCCTGGCTTCTGCTGGCTCCGCAGAGGTAGGACCTGCTGCGAGGAGGAGGAGGAGGAGGAGGAAGGGGTGGGTGGCCGCTGTAGCCCCTGGTAGGCCCAGGTCCGGCATGCCCGGTGCTCAGCATCCACCCGCCCCCCTCCGCCCGCCACCGCGTCGGTGCCCCCTCGCCGTGCTGGTGCCTGGGCTGCAGGCTGCGGGGGGGGGTCCAGCCCGGCTCGGCCCGGTGTTTGGTTTTAGCAGTGCCCGGGGGCCCGGGGAGGGCTCTGTGGGGTCTCCGCACGCCGCCCGGGGCCCTCCGTGTTTGCCGAGCGGCTTAGAGCCGGGGGCTGGCGCACCGGCCCGGCGGCTTTGTCTGCCCCGGGGCTCATCTCCCCGGCGAGCCGAAACCCTGCCGGGGTCCCCCGGGGGCGGCGTGCGCCGGGTCCGGCCGTGCGGGGTGCGTCCGGCCCTGCCTGGGGGGCAGCCTCCCCCCCCCCCCCCCCCCGGCCGGCCCCCGTCACCTCCTCGCCCGGGAGCTGGGAGAGCTGTCCTCCCCTTCGTGTTTACACGGGTAACGGGGTCCTCCGCCGCTGCACATCGCATTTTCTGCTTGGTCACTTCCATCTGTGTCCCCGCATAATGATTTTTTCTGCTACATTAATTTAACACACTGCGGCGAGCGGAGGCGCCGGGACCCCGGGCTTTTTCGCCGTGTCCAAGGAAAGGCCGTACGCGGGCGCTTTCGGCGGCGGCCGGCCGGGTGGGTGTCCCGCCGGGGCTCGGGGTGGTCGTGGGGGGGCCGGGGCGAGCCCCCCCTGCCCGGGGCACAGCGGGGGTCCCCACGCCGGGGCTAGGGGGTGCGGAGCCAGGGGACCCCCCGAGCACCCCCGTCGTCCCGGTGCCCGTTGCCTGGAGCCGGCCGGGCGCCGCGCGCACCCTCCGGCGGGGGGCCGGGGGGGCCGGGGGTTAAGTGCTCCGTTTGTGCGGGCTGAATGCGGCGCAGAGCCGAACACGGCACGGCGAATGGAGGTGAAGGGCTGCCCGGACGCCAAGTGACAGCCCGATTTCAGGCCTGTCAGGCCCGGCGTGGCGGCCATTGAGCGGGGACATTCCTCCCCCGCGCTCCCGGCTCCCCTGGCTCCGCAGCCGCCGCCGGAGCCGCGCCACCGACAAAGGCGCTTCGGCGGCGCCCGGCCCGGTGCAGTGGGCTCGGACCGAAACGCGATGCCCGGCACGGCGCGGCGCCCCGGGGCCTCGGCTGAGCAGAGAGCGGCCGCCGCCGGCTCGGCCCCCCTCGCCCTCCCTGCCGGCGGCCCCGCGCCGAGTTTGCAAACGCGGAGGCGAGGGGCTGGGAAGGTCTCCCCCCCCCAGGGTCCCCCCCGGCAGGGCTCAGCCTGCCCGGCCCCGCCGGGTGCAGCCCCGGGTGCCACGGCATCTCCCCAGCCCGCAGCCCCGGGGGCGCCCGCCCGGCTGCTTGCCGAAACCGGCAGCGCCCGTCAGATAGCGCCGCTGTTTACGGCCCGGCATAAACCCCACGGATCAATGCGGAGGCCGGTTTTTATTTGCCTTTGCGGTTATAAACGCCAACTGCCCCGGCCGCGGGCTGCTCCGGTTTGCGACAGCCCCCGGCTCTCCCATGTGATCCCGCTGAGTGCACCAGGGGCGGGAGGGAGGGAGGGAGGCGGATGGGTGTCCCACGGGACGCCCCGGGGACCCCCGGCACGGGCGGCGTTGCCCCTGGAGGGCCGAGCCGGGAGCGCTCGTGGGCGAGGGCTCGGCCGCGGCGCGATGCCGGCGGGCAGGGACGTGCCGGGGGCGAGCGCCGCGCTCCCGCCCGGAGCAGCCGGGGGTTGCTCTTTTCTCGCGCTTTTTGTGCCCGGCAAATCTCCTCGGGGGCCCCCGCGAGTGACCTCTTCCTCGCGCAGCCGCTAAGCCCTTTGTAATGGGATTTCATGGCAGAACCGGCAAATTAGGGGAGAAGTGAATGTGTTAAGCTGCTGATTCCTTTCTGGCTGGTTCCCTCCCGCAAGCCGGCGGCCGGGCCTGAAGCCCGGACAAAGGAGACAGTCTCCGCTTTTATCCCCGGCCCTTAGAAGTCGCAGCCGGTTGGGGCCACGTCCCCCCTCCCGGCCCTCCCCCCCGAAACGCCGCAGGCCCGGGCAGAGCCGGGGACGAGGTGGGAAAGAGGGATGAGGAGCAGCCGGGGTGGGGGGTGACACGGCATTGAGGGCCCCCGGCATGGCAGGGGGACAACGTGGGACCCCTCCGAGCCCCTCGGTGTCCGAGCCGGGGCACGGGATGGGGAGGGCGAGCGCTGGGGCTGCCCCGTCCCAGTCGGTCCCTGCTCCGGAGTTCATGCTGTTCCGGCGCGAGCACTTCGTTACCGCCAGCAAACACAAACCATAAATACTCATTAATTCCCCGGCTCCCTGATGGCCTTCGAAGCCGCCTCGTTCCGCGCCCCCCCACCCCGCCATACGCCCCTTTGCAGCTCCCCATTAACTGGGGCGCCTTCGCTGGGGCCGGCGAGGGCAGCAGGGTTTGGGGGGGTCCCTCGGCGCAGCCTCGCCGCCAGTGGCATTGCCACCCAGGCACGGCCGTCCCTGCTGCGAGGTCCCCTTTGGAGGGCGCCCCGCTTTGGGGCGAGAGCCCAGCACCCCGGGCACCAGCCCCACGGAGCCGCCCACCATCCCGGAGCTCCCGGGGCTGCGCTGCGAGGATGCGGGTCGGGCACCCAAAACGCGGGCGGGCAGCGGGGGCATCCGCACCAGGCGGTGCGGGGGCCGGTCCCCGGGCCGGGGGACAGCGTGCTGCCCTCCGGGGCGCCCCTAAGTGCCTGATTTATTGCTGTCTCCTAAATGATGCCATTAAGCGAGCGGGCCGGAGCGGGGAGCGCAGCTGCTGGAGCAGATCAGCGCCTGATTAATGTTGGGCAACTTGTTATATTGTCAGATAATTATCCCCAAACTGTATGACTTTTCTGCTAAGTGGCAGCGCTTAATTACGTTTTTAATTACACCGTGATCACCGCAGCCCCACCGAGCGGCAGGCAGGAGCCGGGGACACCCGGAGCCGGCAGCGGCGGGGTGGCCGAGCCCCGGGGCGCACCGGGTGCTGCGGCCCCTTGCAGCGCCCCCCGGGGCTGCAAGCTCGTCCCGTGCCCGCAGACCCCTGGCCCAGCGGCGCGGGGGGCGCCCGGCCACCTGGGCCCCCGGTCTGGGTGCTCCCTGGGGGAGGTGGGTGCACGGGAAGGCAGAGGGGCCGCGGCGCTCCCCGCCCCACCCACCGCAGGCCTGCAAGGGCTTGCCATCGCCTGCGGCCCCCCCGGGGCCCCCCATCCGGCTGGGGGCAGCCCGGGGTCTCACTTCCCCTCGCAGGCAGGGAGGGGTCAGGGGTCAATGCATTTAAAATTCCTCCTTGCTCTTAAACTCCTGAGAGCAGCCGGGGGGGGTGGGGGCAGTGCCTGCGTGGGGAACGGCCCTGCCGGCACCCGGGGGTGCGGGGGGGAGCTGCACGTGTGCGTGCGTGTGTGTATGTGCAGATGTGCATGCGTGTGTGTGTGTGTGCCTGGGCATGCGTGTGCATGGGGCTGCAGGTGTGCAGGCATGCGTGTCTGAGTGCGTGTGTGTGTGCTCACAGGGGGCTGCAGGTGTGCATGCATGTTTGTGCGTATGTATATGTCTGCATGCATGTGTGTACGTGTGTGCATGCGTACATTTGTGCATGCATACATCTGTGCACGTGTGTGCATATAGAGGTATGTACGTGCATGTGAGTCTGTGTGTCGTGTGGGTGTATCAGCATGTGGAGCAGTGTGTGTGTGAGTGGGGGTGTCAACGCCCGCTTGCGCATGTGTGTGCCTGTGTCTGTGCGTCTGCACATGCGTGTTCACGTGCGTGTGTGCGCGGTGCAGGGACGCCCCACCGCTCACCCACCCGGCCGGCGGGTCCCCGCTCTGCCCCTGCCCGGCCCCGGCTGCGTCCGGACCTCCCAGGGAGCCTCACCCGGCGCTGACCCCCGCGCCGCCGGGCCCCAACCCGCACCCGCGGGGCCGCGGCTCCTTCCCGGCGCGGGTGGCCGGGGCCAGCGGTGCTGCCCGTGCGGAGGTGCGGGAGTCACCTGCGGGTTGGAGCGGGACCCCGGCTCCCTCTCGCCTCTGTCCCTTCCTGAGCGCGGGGATGGGAGAAACCGGCTCCCGCCAGGGCCCAGCTTCCCCCGTCAGAGACCAGCCGGTGTCCCAGTCCCCATCCCGTGTGCCCCCCTCAACCCAGCCCCCCCCGGCCCCCCACCTTTATGGAGCTGCTGCTAATGGTCTCGCACAGCTTTACGGCATGCATTAAATATTTCATTTATTCCAGGCCGTGCATTACTGCCCTTTTTACGGCCGTTCGGCTCAGGCCCTCCAGCCCCAGCTGGGAACGCGGTGATTAAACCAGGGGGAGACGGGCTGGGGGCTGCCCAGCCCCGGGGACCGCCGGGCACTGGGAAAGCACCGGACCTCCCCGGCTGCTCGCCCCCCGCGCCGCCGCGTTCGGCCACACGCCTTCCGCACCGACCACCCCGCCTGCGCTGTCACCCCGTGGGGCGCGTGCCCGCAGCGTGGGGCTCCGCTCCGCACCCCCTCACCAGGGCGCCGCGGCCTGCGACCCCCCTCCGGCATCGCCCTGGCGCCGCCGGTGCTGGAGCCGGCAAAGGCCCCGAGCCTGCCCGGGGAAGGGGGCCTGCTTGAGCGTGGAGCCCCTGCCGTGCATCCCCGTGCACTCATCCTTCCCTGCCCAGGCTCGCGTTTAGCCCTGCTCACAGAGCTTTGGGCAGGCTCAGCACCAGCACCTTGGTACCAAGCTGTGCAGGACAGCTGGAGACCGGGGCAGAAACAGCTAAAAAAGGTCGGAACGGGGGTAGAGGAGCACAGGGGGCCGTGGATGGAGGCGGTAGCCACGGTGCGCCCCACCGCATGAGCAGCACCCCGCGCGGGTGGGAGCCGGAGCAGAGCACCATCAGCCTGTGTGCAGCGGGGCAGAGCTGGGCATGGGGGTCCCCGGGTCCTTGCGCCCCACGGATGTCCCACGGCCTCCTCGGCCCACACTCGTTGCTTGGCCACTGCTGCACGTGGTTCTGCAGGGGCCGTGGTGGCCATGTCACACTGGGGCAGCCCGGGGGTGGCACTGGGTCCCCACTTGCGCGGACGCCCCCGGAGCACCGCAAGGTAAGAGCATCCCTCAGTCCCACTGGAGACGTCCCGCTGGCCGGGCTGGGAGGCCCCCAGCCAGGACCAGCCGCCCCATCCCAGCCAGGGGAAGGGAGGCTGCATGTCCCGCTGTGCTGTCCGCCGGCACATCCGACGCCGACGGAAAGTCCCGCGCGCTTTCCCTTTCTGGATGGCGTCCCAGAAGCAAGCAGCCCCATCCGCGCTGCGCTCTGTCCCAGCAGGGGCCGTGCAGGAGAGCATCCCCATAAATCATGCCTGGACGCTGCCAGAGCCGGCATCCGACCTGGCGTCAGCCCCGGAGCCGCAGTGCCCGGGGCTGCACGGGGTCCCAGGCACACCGGGTGCCCCGGGGAAGGCAGCAAAGCACCCCGGGGACTGCACGGCCCTGCCTTGGACCCGCTGCACCCCACGTGCCGGCATGGGAGCGTCAGCCCGCACCGGGGACCCGCCAGCCCCTTGGCACGGCTGCCCCTCCGCACCGGCACGTGGCCGAGCCACTGCTCCAGGCCGGATGCCGTGCCGGGAGGAAATGCAGGCGTTATCGGGGCGCTGGCTGCAGCCGCTGGCTCCGGCGCGGCCTCTGCCCTGACGTTTCCTGCCGGAGCATCGCGGCAGCGTTATCGTGGGCTTCTCCTCCTGCGAGCAGGGGCGGCCGCCGGGAGCCGCCGCTTCCCGCTGACCCGCGGGGCCGGGGCCGGCGTGGGCAGGGGAGCCCTCGCCACGTCTGCCCCCCGACCGCCCCTCACAGCCCCGCTTATCTGCCGGGCGAGCGGCAGCCGGCCGGGGTCTCGCCGGAGCGAGGCCGAAATCTGACGGGAAAAATGTAAATAAAGGTCCCTGTCCCGCCTGTCCCCGCTATCGCAGGAATCCGGAGCGCGCCGGCACAGCCCCGGCTCCTTCTCCAAGCCGTATTTCATCCGAGCCGTGGCTGCTGGCCCCGGACCAAAGCCGCGGTGGTGGGGACGGAGGGAGGCTCTGCCCGGGCGGCCGGGGGGCCGGGACCGGCAGGAGGGCACGGCACTGGGGCTCGTGCCGCTTCGCCCCCCCCCCCCCACGGTGCCCGGCAGCGGGGTGTCGGGGCGGGCGGGAGCCGTCGGCCAGGGCTGCTTTGGGGGCCCCGTCCTGCTGCCTGCCCGCGCCGAGCATCCCCACGCAGCGGGGTGGGGGGGGCTCGGTGGCCGCCCGTCCCTGCTCCCCGATCAGCCGCTAATGATGTCTCCGAACCTGCTTGCAAAGAGCGTAAATTATTCAGCGCCTCATCAGGGCAATTAAATTAACTCTTCGTTGCGCACCATGAATATTTCACAGGGGCAGGGGCTGGGGGTCGGGCTGCCGGCGGCGGGGACGGGGGACAGGGCCCACTGCCCCACACCTCTGCGACAGCCGCCCCAGCACCGGGGCTGCAAAGCAGGGAGCCGCGTCCCCCGGCGCTGCTGCGCTTGCCTTGGCTCTGGGAGGAGCCGTGCAATGAGTGCGCCCGTTCTCAGCCCGCAGGCAGAGGGAAGCGGTGGCCGGAGAGGGCAGGGGGAAGGCGCCCCGCAGCGGGGGGGTCCCGGGACGGGGGGGGGGTGGGCAGGCAGGCTGCTCGCCGGGTGCCAGGCGGTCTCCAGCCCGCGCCGGGCCCCGCCGTCGCCCTGTCGGCGCAGGTTACTTCCACCGGCTGCTGACGGAGGCCAGGTGCCGGGAAGCCCCCGCGCGTCCCGCCCCGGCCTCGCTTCTCCTGCGCCGCCGCTCACCCGCCGCTTCCCGGGGCTGCTGGGGGCTCCCCCCTCTTTCACCGCCCAGATGGGGGGCCGTAGGGGGGCCGGCACCGCTGCGAGGGGCTGCCTGCGCCCCCGGGACCCCAACCCCCCTGCCCTCCCCGCGCCCCGGGCTCTGCCAGTCCATGCCTGCCTCCCGCCCCGGGGCCTGCGGGATCTCCGTCAGGATTTCTCCTTTCTTTCTTCCTCGCTCTGAACAATTAATAATTTATCTCGTAATAAAAGAGGAAACGGTTAATGAGATGAAAACAAGCCAGAAACATCTGCTGGGGCTGCTTTCATCGCCGTCCCCGGGCTGCCTGCGCAGGAAGCGGCGGTGGGAGGGGGGCACGGGGATGCGGGGGGGGGGACACGGCAGCAGGAGGCTGTCCCCCACACCGGGCCTTCCTCGCCACAGCCTCCTCCTCCTCCTCCACCGCAGGGACCCCCACGCTGCAGACTGGCTCTGGCCCAGGTTTCCAGAGCCCTCTCATTGCTGCACCAACCAGCCCAGCTGAGACCTGCTGGGCTCAGGTCATGAATGGCCCTGGGGGCCTCGGCGTGGGGATGTCGCCTCCTCGCTGAGCTGGTGCCAGGGCATTTCGGAGCCCCCTGGGGCAGCCCAGCCCCGGCAGCGACGCTCCCACCTCTTGCTGCCCCGGCGCTGCCTGGTGTCCCTGGAGATGCGCCGGGTGGCCAGAGGGGCCGGGACTGTCCCCCGTGTCCCCTCCGCCCCAGGCCCCGTGCCCGGCCGCGATGCCTGCGAGGACAGCGGCGGCAGGCCAGGCTGGGACCAGATGTTGTTAGTTACTGGCGATACAATCTCCAGCGCGGGGCTGCCCCGGCCCCGAGCTGCGATGCTATCGGGGCAGGAATGCGACCCCAAACCCTCCGGGGCCCGGGGGGAGCGCGGGCACGGGGCAGTGCCGGGCACTGCAGAGGCACCCTGGGCGCCCGCGCAGCCCGGCTCGATCCCACGGCGTGGGCGGCTGCGGGGCTGCCACGGTGTCACGGTGCCCGGGTGCTCCCCAGGGAGGGATGCACGGCCGGAGGCGGCAAACGGTCCCGGTGCCATCGATGGGCTCTCCGGCTCCTCCGGCGGGAGTCGTGCTGGCACTGCCAGGCTCAGCATGGCGGGGGCCCAGCGCTAAGATCCTGCCCCACTTCTCTGCGGCAGTTTGGGGGGGTCTCACGCTGCCCCGTGCACAAGCCAGGGGGAGAGGAGCTGGGTGGGGGGGGGTGCAGAGCCGGAGCCACTGGGACGGGGCAGAGCTGCCGTCCCCACGTCCCCGCTCCCCCAGAGCGGCTGCGAGCACCCGCACCCCACACACCCCAACAAGCGGGGCCGGCTGGGGGCTCCCCTCCGCATGTGCAGGGGGGCCGGGATGGGGACCCCGCTCGGGGATGCTGAGAGCTGCCGTGGGGCAGGGCGAGACCCCCACCGGAGCCGGGGCCGGGTGCTGCACCAGGGAGGGGGTCGGGGCTGTGCGGGGCAGGGGCTGGCGCGCGGCGGAAGGAGGGGAGGGAGCAGCTGGGGCGCGAGGCTCCGTCCCGCCTCTGCTTCCAATTCCGCTGATCCTCGCCCCAATCTCTCCAGCGCTCTAATCTGTTTGTCTTCCAAAGCCATTAAGCTAATTTCGAGCCGTCCTAAATCCCCCAACTCTAATCCTGCCTCAGCGCTCCGGCTCGGCTGGGTTCAGCTCGGCAGCCTTGGCCGGGGCCGGGGCAGGCAGTGGCTGGGTGCTGCCGGTGCCCAGCACATTTTGGGCGCAGAGGAGGGACAGGGAAGCCGCAGGGTCCCTGGCAAGGAGGATGAGGGGGGTGGCACAAGGAGGTGGGTGCAGAGGGCCAGCAGGGCCAGAAATCTCCGTGCAGCCTCCCCCCCCAGCCTCCGTGAGCCCCCCCGGCCACGGGGGCCGGTGGCAGATAAGGGCCATCACAGGGACAGGCCGGCCCGATGACAGCTGGAGGGAGATGGCCCTGTGCCTCCGCCAGCCCAGCCCTGCACCAGGCCCCGCTCCGGCGAGGTGTCGCGGAAAAACAGACATCAGCATCAGCCCGGAGGAATTCAGCCTCGCCGGGCCATGCCGGCCTGGGGGACAGCGTGGGGACGGGGACGGGGGCCTCTGCAGTGCACCAGAGCAAGCCTACGAGGGCAACACCAGGCTGTGCACTGATGGGAAGGGATTTTGGGGGGGTTCCTGCAAGACCCTCTGGTTCCCCTTCCTTGCATACCCCCCTGGGGCGTGGAGGCTCCTCAGAGCATCCCTTGGGGCGGCAGATATTTCCTCCCAGCCCTGTAGACGTGTGTCTGAGTGCAGAGGACTCGTGACACTGGTGACACCTCCCCCTGCGCCAGCCTGGGACAACAGTCGGGTTTATTTCCCCGGAAGCTCATTCTTCCCCTTGGGAGCCCATCTGCGGCCTCAGCAGGGGAGGGGAAGGGGCTAATCCCTCGCGGGGGGACACCTGGGGCTCCTGAAAGGGCTGTGGCCGCCGCGCCGCTCGCCCCGGATTATGCGCAGCTAATGAAGGGGGATTAGCTGCGTCCGGGTGGGAATCAGCCGGGCGCTCCTGGGTCCCACCTGTGCCCCCACCCCGGGGCCGGGGGGGCCTGGGGAGGCCGGTGGCCACGGGGAGCCCACGGGGCTGTCGTGATGTGGTGACAAAGCCCCGATCCTACCCCACCACCACCACCACCACCCCGTACCGGGGGCCCCGGCATCCTGCCCCCCACCCCACTCCGCACCACCCTCCGTCATCACCTCGTTACGAGCCATGGGTAATTGGTGGCCTGGTGACAGACGGGCTCATTAACAGCTTAATTTCGGCTTCATCTCTCTTCCTGCCCAACCCCCTAGCCCGGGGGGGGGCTCGGCCCCGCTCGGGGTCACCCCGCGGCTGGCGTGTCCCCGTGCCACCCGCACACGTGGGGGCAGCCCGCACGCCCTGCCCGCTGCCTCAGTTTCCCCGGGCGGCGGAGCTGCGCGCCGCAGGGGCCACCCGGGGCCGGTGCCCGCCCGGCGCCCGGCCTCTCCCCGCCCGTTTGTTTGCTCCGCTAACGGCGGCTCCGCGGCTCCTTTGTGCGGCAGATGACAGGGGCCGCCGCGGCCTCTGAAGCGCCGGCCCCGAGCCCCGCCGACGGCGCTCCCCGGCATCGCCCGCCCCAGGGCAACCGCAGGGCCCTTCCGGGCGCCCCCCACGCCCCGGCACCCCGGCGTGCGGGCGCCTTTCCCGGCCCCCGCGTCGTGCCGCCGCGCTTTCCCACGCCGGAGCATCCTTCGGGTCAGAGCTGCCCCGGGACCCCCCGTGCCCGGCGCCCGCCGAGCCCCCAAGCCTTGGCGGTGCCCCCAGCCAGGTGCCCCCCGTCCCTGGCCCCCTTCTTGGCAAAGGCTGCTGGAGACAGCCTGCTAAATTAGTCGCGTTCAACCCCAAAACGCTTCCCCCCCCCCCCCCCCCCCGCCACCGGATGGAGGGCCTGGCTGCATTTCAAAGGCGCGCTTGTGTTGTATAATTTATCGGCTGGAGATAACAGGCAAGCAGCTAACGAGCGAGGGGGCTCCGGCCCCCCCCGGCACTGCGGGGCACCGCGGGGCACGGGGACCACGCCAGCCCGCGACATGCTGCACCTCTTTGGGCCACAGGCAGAAGGAGGGGGGCGACTCACCCCCCCCGCCCCGATGGGTCCCGGTTGGTGCTGGGGCATTTTGGGGTGCCCCAAGGTGGGGCAAGAGTCGGCACCAACCTGTGCCCTGCTTTGGGGGCACCGGCTGGGTGCATTAGCTCCCCGTGCTCCTGCCCCAGCCACCCCGCGGGGCGCACGGAGACCCCGGGTAGGGCGCGAGCAGGGCAGGGCAGCTCGCTGGCACCCTGGGGTGGGGGTCTGCCCCCAACGGGCGGCAGCCCGGCACGGGGCACCGGGGCAGGCAAGGCCCGGCGCCTGCTCCCCCGACAAGGGGGCGATGCCAGGCACCGGGCCGGCAAGCGGGTGCCGCCGCGCCGTGCTCCTGCCCCTCTTGCAAACCCCGTCGGCGCGGCGGCACCGTGCCCCGGGAACACGAGGGCACCGGGCACGGGCGGGCGCGGGCCCAGCGTGGGGCGGGGGGCGCGGGCAGCACGCGTGACCCCCCCCCCCAGGGCACCGTGCAACGCGCCGGCCCCGTGCGGCTGCTCGCGGGGGCGCGACAGGGTGGGGGGCACGGCCGGGGCCCCCCCCGTGCGCCCGTCACCGGGGCCGGGGCTGCACCGGTGCCTTCCCCGCCGAGCCCCGTTGCTCCCCCTGCCCGCGAGGAGCTGCCTTTGGCGCGGCGCTTCCCGGGCTGACACTGACACCTGCCGGCGCCCGGCCCGGCCCCGCCAATGGGGCCGCCCCACTGCAGCGGCGGGGCCCGGGGGGGGCCGTGGCCCTGCGCCGGGCGGCCGACGCGTCCCCCCGCAGCGCCCACCCTGGCCTTGCCCTCTGCCCCGCGGCATCGGCCAGGGCACAGCGGGCCCCGCCGTCTCTCCGAGAGCCACCTGCGGTACAGCACGGTGTGGCACGGCATGGCACGGCACGGCACAGCATGGCACGGCACGGCACGGCATGGCACAGCATGGCACGGTACGGCATGGCACGGTACGGCATGGCACGGCACGGCGTGGCACGGCACGGCACAGCATGGCACAGCACAGCGCACAGGCACCCGCAGCACCTGGCACAGGGTCAGCGCGGCAGCTGGCACACGGGGAGAGCCGGCACCTCCGGGAAAGGCAGGGCACCGGGCAGCGCCCCGTCCTGCGCCAACAGCCCCCCAGCCTGAGCTACGCCAGGGCCAGCCCCCCCACCGGGCCGGTCCTGCCCCACACAGAGCCTCGGAGCAGGGGGTGAGGGCAGGCTTATTTCCAGCCCTGGGCACGGGCCAAGGCAGGGAGGACTTGGCAGGAGACCGCTGCGCCGCACAGCCGGCCCCTGGGGGGGCGAGGGGCTGCGCCAGGCCCCCGCTGCCACCCAGGCACCGCGGCATCTGGGGGGCACCCACAAAGCTGGCTCCCTCCTCCCCGCGCCAGCTGGCCTCCGCGAGCGGCTCCATGCCCGGCTGCCCCTGCCGCCCCAGCTGCCGCGACCTGCGACCAGGCCGTGCCCACCTTCGTCCCACGCCGGGGTCCTGCTAGGGCAGGGCAGCAGCCAGGGCTGGCAGCAGGGCCCAGGCATCCGGGCTGCCGTGCCTCTGCCCCCCCCGGCGCCCTGCCTGCCACCGGCACTGCCGGCTGGCGGAGGCCGTGGGCAGCCGTGTCCCTCGGGCGCCCGCCTCACCAGCTGGCAAGCACAGCCCCGACCGCCTGTCCTGGGCCCTGCTGACCTGCACTGAGCATGCCAGGTCTCAGCGATGAGGGGCAGGGCCAGCTGGGGTGTACCCTGTCCCCTCCTGTCACCTTGCAGTGGCCCCAAGTACCTCCCGGGCAGACTGGGCGAGTGGGGCGTTTTGGGGGGGGGAAGGTCAGCCCACTCGACCCAGGCAGGGGCGCAGGCAGGGGGCAGTGGGGGGCGGAGGCCCGGCCACCCAGACGACAATTGGAAGGAACGGACACCGGCGGTTACGTCCCGGCGCATTAAGCCAAGCGGCTGCTCCCGCGCTCAGCAGCTCCACCATGGGGCGACCCCACCGTGGACCGCCTGGCTGCCCCCCCAGACCGGCCACCGGCCCCCCCAGATTGGCCAGCACACGCCGCTGCTGCGGCAGCCCCCCTGCGTGCCTGCGGCATGGAGGGACATTGCCGTCACTGGGCCAGGCGCCCCGGCACAGGGCAGCGACGGCCTCAGCGCGGGGCCCCGGCCCCCAGCCCGGCTGATGCTCTCGCCCCGGCTGTGCTGGAGATGGCCCGGCTCTGGGCACGGGGCACGCGCCGGAGAGGCCGGAGCCAGACAGCCAGGCCTGGGTGCCGGAGGTGTCTCCGCTCCAGACATCACAGCACCCACGCTGGGACACCTCAGCTCTGGATACCACCAGGGGCCATGCCCTGGAGACATCCTCGCGCCAGGCAACGTGGGCTATGCGCCACCAACAGCTCAGCTCCAAGCACCATGTGCCATGTGCTGGAAACATCTTGGCTCCAGACACCATGTGCCATGTGCTGGAAACGTCTTGGCTCCAGACACCATGGGCCATGCCCTGGAGATGTCTCAGCTCCAAACATCATGGCCAAGCACTGGAGACATCTAGGCTCCAGACAGCATGGGCCATGCCCTGGAGATGTCTCAGCTCCAAACATCATGGCCAAGCACTGGAGACATCTAGGCTCCAGACAGCATGGGCCATGCACTGGAGATATCTCTGCTCCAGACACCATGGGTCATGCCCTGGAGATGTCTTGGCTCCAAACATCATGGCCAAGCACTGGAGACACCTAGGCTCCAGACAGCATGGGCCATGCTCTGGAGACACCTCTCCAGCTGCCATACCCATGTACTGGAGATCCACATCCCATAGACGTTCCCACTCAAGGCATCACGGTCCCCAGGCCGGCTGGTGACGCATCCCACATATGGCACCATGCCACCTTCCTCTTCAAGTGTCCCCACACCAGGGGGATGGGCACCTGCCCCAGTCACCGAGCCCCCGTCTCCCAACCCTGCCGTCCCACGGAGGGGCACCACCGTGCCACACAGCACCACTCAGCGCCACCCACTCCCCAAACCTCAGCAAAGCCCTGGCACCGGGCGCTGGGGCCATGAAGAGGGGCACGGGGTGGCATGGGCTGGCACGAGTCTTGGCTGAGCCAGGGCAGAATAGGTTGAAGCCAGGTGGCGCGGGGCATTTGGGGGCTGGGGGGGGAAGCAGGCCCTGGCGCTTGCAGCTCCCCACGCAGATGCCCGGCACTGGGGCACCCTGAGGCGTGCGTCCCCACGCAGCGCTGTTGGACCCCCCCCCTTCCTCCTCCTCCCCCTCGTCGTCCTCCTCCTCCTCCTCCTCCGGTTCCGGTTCATCTGCAGCCCACCGGGTGACAGCCGCCCGCCCTGGTCCTCATCCCTGGCCCCCACGCAACGCCTAAGAGCGGCCACACCAGGTTCAGCGCCAGCTGGGACCGTGGCCACGGTGGCACCGGACGCCGCGGCAGGGGGGAGGCCCGGGCTCGGCCTCCCTGGCGCCCCGACCCTTCTCCCTGCTCCGTGCCCTGCCCCTCCCCGGGCCAGCTGAGTCTGCCAAACTCATGACGCCAATGCCCGGCGCAGCGCCCCATGGAAACGGCTTCTGCTGCCGCTGAGGCCCCGCGGAGGGGGACCCGGGCCGCGAGCCCGCTGCGCGGCGTCTCTGCCCCCCGGGCCCGGGCGCCCCCAGGCCCAGGCCTGCCTGTGGCCGTGGCGCGACGCCTGGCACGACGCTGTGGCGCCGGCGGCTCCGTCTCGTGTCATTCGTGGCCTCGCAGCTCCCCCTGCCGGCACCTGGCTGGCTGAGCCGGGCCTCCCCCAAAGGGGTCTAGGCCCCCCCCAAAATGGGGCCGGCTCCGGTGCCTGCTCACCAGGCTGCCTGCCCCCAACCCTGCCCAGTTCCTGCGCCAGCCTCGGGGCGGGCAGCAATGCACCAGGGAGCTTGTCCCGGGACCCCCCCAAGGCTGGGATGCAGCCCCCCCCCATCGCAATGCACCCCCCACCCATTGCAATGCACCTCCCCATTGCAATGCACCCCCCCGTTGTAATGCGACCCCAGTGCAGGTACCCCACGTGGCAAAGCACCCCACTGCAATCCGCTCCCTGTTGCAATGCACCCCCATCCACTGCAGTGCACTCCCCTCATCACAGTGCCCCCACCCCACTGCAGTGCACCCTTCTCATTGCACTGCCCCCCTTGCAATGCACCCCCCCAACTGCAATGCCCCACAGGTGCAATGCCCCCCAATGAACCCCCAATTGCAATAACCCCCAATTGCAATGCTCCCTCAGTTGCAATCCCCCCCATTTGCAAGGCACCCCCAGTTGCAGTGCTCCCACAGTTGCAATGTGCCCCCCCAATTGCAATGCACCCCCCAAGTGCAATACCCCTCCCAACTTCAGTGCCCCCAATTGCAGTGTACCCCCAATTGCAACATCCCTCAGTTGAGATGCCCCCTGTTGCAATGCCCTCTCAGTTGCAATGCCTCCCCGATTGCAGTGTCCCCCAACTGCAATGCCTCTCCAGTTGTAGTGCCCCCCCCACTGGAATCCCTCCCCAATTGGAATGCCTCTCCAGTTGCAATGCATCCCCAGTTGCAGTGCCCCTTTCCGCCTGCCCCAGGCGGCGGCCCAGGCGGCGGGGAAGCCCAGCGCACTACCGGGCCCTGAGGGGCTGCGGGACCCGCGGGGTGCTCGGCGCTGCACACGGGCAGCCCGGCGTGCAGCACGGCCGGGGAGCGCGGAGGTCCCCGGGGTGCCCGAGAGGGGCGCTAGGGCCGCGCGGACACCCGCGGCCGGCCGGGCCGGCCAGTGCGCAGGCGCCGGCGCTGCCCGCCCTCCCGAGGCTACTTCCGCCCGGCTGCGGCGCGCGGTGGAAGCGTGGCGGCGGCGGCGGCGGCGGCGGCGGCGGCGGGGCGGAAGCGTGGCGGCGGCGGCAGGCGGCGGCAGGCGGCGGCGGCGGGCGCCCGGGGGTGCCGGAGCCGGGCGAGGCCATGGCCGGGATCCTCTTCGAGGACATCTTCGACGTGAAGGACATCGACCCCGAGGGCAAGAAGTTCGACCGCGGTGAGGGGGGCGCCGCGCCCGCACCGCCGCCGCCGGCCCTCCGGGGAACCTTCTCGAAGGCGCCCGGCGTGGCCGCCGCCGCCCCCCCGGCCGTGCCTGCGCCCCGCACCGCCTGCGGGGCACGGCCTGCCTGCCGCCGCCGCCTGCTGCCCCCTCTGCCGCCGCCCCCCGGGGCTGCCCTCTGCCCCCTCCCCCCCGGTGTGGCCCAAACCCGCCACCCCGGCCCCTCCCCCCCCCCAGCCTCAGACTGTCCCCCCGCTGCATCCCGCCCCCCTCCCCCCAGTCGGTAACTGTCCCCCCCACGGCACGGCCCGCTCCCCCTCAGCCTCACACTGCTCCCCTTTCCCCTGTGGGCCCCATTTTCCCTTCTGCCTTCTTTCCCCCCCCACCCCCACCTGTCCCATTTTGCCTCCTCCAGCCCGGGACTGCCCCCTCAGTGTGCTGCATCTCCCTTGCTTCCCCCCTCCCCAGCCCAAGACTGCTCTCCTCAATGTGCCCCATCTCCCCCCACACACACACATCCAGTGTGAGACTGACACGTCTCCTCTGTCCTTCCCACCCAAGCTTGCATTGTCCCCCCTTCACCCTGGTGTGCCCCATGCTCTCACCCCCAGCCCGGGACTGCCGCCTTCCTCCCCATCACCGTGGGCTGCTTTATCTCCTGGTGTGCCCAGCCTACACGCACACAGCCCCATCTCCTGTCTCTCTCCCTACATGCACCTGTATCTGCACTAGGCTCTTGGGACCAGCCCCCATGCCTGTGCTCCACCAAATACCTCAGGTTCCAACCCATGCTTGGTTGGGGGGAGGATGGCCTGGTCCTGGGACTCTGTACCCACCCAGTTTGGGGGGCCTTCTGTCCTTGCTTCTGACTCTGCTGCTCTCCACAGTGTCCCGCCTGCACTGTGAGAGTGAGTCCTTCAAGATGGACCTCATCCTGGATGTGAACATCCAGATCTACCCTGTGGACCTCGGTAAGCTCTCGGGCTGCTAACCCAGAATGCGCCAGGAATGAGCTGGTGTCAGCCCTGGGTGGGGGAAGGTTAGAGGCACACACTGGTGTACAGAGGAGCAAGACTGATCTCAGACTTTCCTAGGCCCCCATGCTGTCCCCAGGTCAGAGAAGGTGAGTGGTGGTGGGTGCTCTTGCTATGCTGGGGTGAGCTGGATTGTGGCTCATCTCACTGTGAGATTCATTTGGGTTCTGTTCTGCCCTGTTCCCCACATGTGCTCTGCGGTGAAATTGCATCAGTTGGTAGGAACCAAGCCTTAAAGAGAACTTTTGAGATGAGCTCCTGTGGCTAAAAATACTAGGCAGTTGAAGACAGAGTCTTGCCATAAATAGTGAGGAAGGCTGGAGTTAGTGCTGTAGGGTCTCAAGTACCTGCCCAGAGCTCAGCCTCACCCTCTGGGACACTGTGTGGAGATCTGTTGCTGTGTCCCATGAAAATGTCATCTGTGGTGTCCTGGTGGCTCTGGTCTCCTCCATGCTGGTGATGCATGATTGTGGGGAACTGGGTGAGACAAAGGGTCCGGTATAATCTTTCCTCGTTCCCCACAGCCCTCTCGGAGGCCTGAACAGGAGTGGCGTTTGTGCCAAACCCTCCGGAGCAGTTCTTTGCCTCCACCTACTCAGATCTGCTATAGATGTGACCCTTTAGCCTGGCTTTTGGGGCAAGGAACCTGGAACCAGTCTCAGATGGAGAGCGGGAGGGAAATGGGGAGGGATCGTACCATGTTCCTCTCTCTGCCTGGGAGGGTGCTGCTTGGGAATGCTCCACTGAAACAGGCACCTCTTGCTCTGGGCCCCACGGGGGACAGTCCCTTGTGCTGTTGCGTCTTGAGATGTGTGTTCCTGGTGTGTCGAGAGTGGTGCCATGTCTTCCTTGGGTGAAACCTGGAGGATCTCATGAGAAATGCTCTGTGTCCAGCTCCCATACTCCAGCTCTTGCCTGCAGTAGCTGGGGCTGGCTTGCTCACCTGCACTCTGCAAGCACCCCACGATGCGGGCCGTGAGCAGCTTGTCGTGGCTCTGCCAACTTTGCCCCCTGTGGCTGATGCTAATTGGCTGTGCCCACCCGCGGTCTCACGGCTCCTGTGCCCTCTCATCCCAGGTGACAAATTCCGCCTGGTCATTGCCAGCACCTTGTACGAAGACGGCACCCTGGATGATGGGGAGTATAACCCCACAGACGACAGGCCTTCCAGGTACCGGGGATCCGGTTGGTGTGGGTGGGTAGCCCAAGTTGTGCCTGCTGGGATCCACAGAGCAGCCAGGCGGTGGAGAGGGAAGAGGTTAAATGCTGAGAGCCTGTGTGGTACCTTCTCCCAAAGGATGCTTGGGTGGGGGATGCTGGGAAGAGGGAAGTATCCAGTTTTGATTCTTCTCCAAAATCCCGTTGTCCCATTGCAGGGCAGACCAGTTTGAGTACGTGATGTACGGCAAGGTGTACAGGATCGAAGGGGACGAAACGTCCACGGAGGCAGCCACACGCCTGTGAGTGTCTGTCCCCCAGAGGGGGAGCAGTGCCCCAGGGTAGCATGGGGAGGCACAGGGGTCTCGGACAGGATCTCCTGTGCGTTTCCCCACTCTCACCGCTCATCTCCTCCTGCCCCAGCTCTGCCTACGTGTCCTATGGGGGGCTGCTCATGCGGCTGCAGGGAGACGCAAACAATCTGCATGGGTTTGAAGTGGACTCCAGGGTTTACCTGCTGATGAAGAAGCTGGCCTTCTAGAGGAGGATGCGTCTGTCTTGCCTGCATGGGCTGCCCCAGAGACATTTTGCTGGCAAGTAGACAGGATCCCCGTGACCCTGATTCTTGCCCCAGCATCCGTGCTCCCTGGCCTCTCCGGTGCTGGCGGAGAAGGGGGACAATCCTTCCTTGTCTTTTCTGACTCTTGCTGGGATTTGCGACCCCCTTCCACGTGGAGAGCGGTGCCTGACAGCCAAGCAGGGGCCATGCTGGGTGCTCTGTGGTCCTGCTGGCTGGTAGTCTCTTCCCACCTTTGTCTTTCTGTACTTCAGCATCAGGCTCAGCCCCAGCCCTGGTCAAGGGCAGCTGGACTGGGAGAGCCACCTGTCTGCACTGGGGCTGGGATCCTTATCTGAGGAGCCATCCTGAGACAGGCCTGGCTCGTTCTCGATTAAAGTGTTTGGGATGTGTTTTCTAGATCTGGCTCTATTGCCTGGGAGGTGAGGCTGGCCGGGAGCCCTTGCGCCTGGGTAGGGGCCAAGGCGGGCCTGCATCGCCTCCCCGAAGGGCAGGCAGCATGGGCGCTGCGCGGGACATGGAGGATGTTCTGCCAGTGGGCAGCATGGCTGGGCATCAGAGGTAGCTGTGGCACCGGCTTTTGAGCTACAGCTCCTGCAAGGGGGGCGGGGGTTCAGCCTGGGCAGAGAGGTGCTGTGCACCCCCAAACCTGCCCTGGGCTCTTCCCTGTGAGCCCCCCGGGCACGGTGCACACCGGGGCTGTGCAGAGCAGTCACGGGAGGGGCGAGGGGTTGCCCAGAGCTGCTCAGTGGGAGCTCACGTGCCCACATGAGGGAGCAGAGGCCCGTGGGCACTGCAGGGCGTAGCGGGAGCCTCTCTGCCCTGCAGATCTCACAGCTGCCTCAGGAGGGAGCTGGGCGCTGGGGAGAGACCCTGGAGCACGTCCCCCGGGGACTGCGAGGTCCCCTGCCAAGGCCGCAGCGAGGGGGGAAAGGAGAACACAAACAGCCCTGTAGAAAAATAGCTCTTTTATTGTAACGCCTTCACAGTAGAGCTGCCCACCCGGGTGGGAGCAGGGCCTGTGCCCAGCGGTGCACAGGTATTGCTGTCAGCCTCCATGGGCCGTGTGGTAGCCAAAGGCTTGTGGAAAAGGAGTCAACCCTTTCCCTGTGGTCACCTTCCTGGGCCCCCAGGACACGGTCCAGTTTCCTCCAGGTTTGCTCTGCCCTCAAATCAGCAGTGAGCCCTGTGTGTAGCCTCACCAGGTCCTGGGTGGGAGATCTCTGCCACCACCCTGGCCTTGCTCGCATGAGTCCTTGGCCAGGTCGTGGAAGAAGAAGCGCAGCTTGCCCTGCACCAGCTGCCGGTAGGTGAGGAAGATTCCAGTGATGTGTGTCTGCTCCATGGAGCGTGGTGAGCAGCCTGGCTCCTGGGGTCCTGCCTTGGGGGGAGAGCATGACAGAGGGGTCACAAACGCTGTGGTACCCAGCCCACTGTGGTGGGCACCTGTGTGAAGGGTGCGCTGGCTCAGGTGGGGGACAGGGAGGCCTCACCTCCCAGCTGAAGGTCTGCAGGAGCAGGAGGAAGGAGTTGGCATGTCTGTGAAGCTGGCTCAGCTGTCTGCCTGTGCACTCCTCGGTCACCTGGCTCTGGGCCCCTGTCACAGCACCCACCAGCAGTGCCAGGTCGCACAGGATCTCCTGCCGCTTGGTCTCGTTCTGGGGGGAGCAGGCAGTGAGCATGCCAACCCCTGTGGGCACAGGGGCTGCGAGTTCACTTTATTCCCATGCTTGCCTTAGGTAAGGATGGGGGTCCTCCACCCCACGCCCATGTGATGCCCCAGTGCCATCAGATGTGCTGCAGACATCCTGTGGCTGTTTATTGCCTGGGGTCTGTGTCCGTCTGCACAGCCTGCTGCTCTTTCCCCAGCCTCGTGGGCATCCCAGTGCCACACCATCCTCCCAGCCCCTCTCACCGTCTTGGTTCTCCACTGCTTGAGGCTGAAGTCCACCAAGGGCAGCACCATGGGGCAACTGAGTGGAGGCAGTGCCTGGCACTGGCTCTGTGTGGGGAGAGAGGAGATGCTGCAGTGAGATACCTGGAGCTGTGCCTGTCCCTGCCTTGCCAGCCCAGCCTGCGGGGAGGGTGAGCAGCGTGTCCTCACCATTTTCTTCTCCATGTCCTTTGCCTCCCCGATGTACTTCTGGATGAGTCTGGTGTCGCAGACCAGCCGTGTTGGGCTGGCACGGCCCGCTTTCATGTGCAGGAGGAAAGATGTGAGGAGGAGCAGTCCTGGGGGGAGAGGGGTTACCTGTGGGCACTGTGCCACCCTCCCAAGGCAGCTGCAGCTCATGGTGATGCTTGCAAGTGGCAAGTGCTTACCCAAGTCTGGTGGTGACCTTGATTGCCCACCTTGGCAGCCCCAAGAGCTGGGTTTAAAATGAACCAGCCTAAAGATCAAGCAATTGGTGCTGGGCACTTCACCCAGCCCAGGACTGACCCCTGAGCCCAGAAGAAGGTGGGGCGGGGGGAGAGGGAAGGGGGCTGAGGAGGACCTGGTGTAGTTTGATGCTATGTCACAGCAAGGGAGGAGAGGTGTCCTGCCTTCCTCCCTGTTCAACCAGCGAGCCTGATCTCTCCCGAGGTTCTGCCTCTTGGGAGCAGAGCCAGGAGGTACCCTGGGGCCTGGAAAGGCAGGTGGTGCGTGGTGAGGGCCACGCACTGCTGTGTCTGTGCCAGGTTTCCAGCTCCACCCCAGCCCTGGAAGCAGGCAGGAGCAGAGCTGTGTTCCCTGCACGGAGCCTGGGCCATGCCCTCCCACCCTCGATAAGGGGTGTTTGTGCCTGGAGCAGCTCCAGGTGTCACGTGTGTGCGGGGAATCCCTGCCTGCAGCGTCCTGCAGCGCACGTCTGCTCCTCGGGGCTGCTCCGGCCGTGGGCTCGCTTGCCAGGCACAGCCTTTCCCAGCACCAGCGGGATGCTGCTCCCCTGGGCGCCCTTTGGCCGGGTGGCTGCTGTGCCCCGTGACTGCCCACCCTGGCAGCTGGCATCTCCTCTCCAAAGGCCCCTTTTGCATCTACCTGCATCCCTGCTTCCCTAAAGCCCTTGGCACAGCCAGGCGTTGACAGCTTTTTCCCAGGAGCTGGCATGGAGAAACGCTCAGATACTCTTGCAAGCTAGCAGGGGTCAGATCCAGCCCAACCACAGCCACACTTGGGATTTTCCACCAAAGCATAGGGCAAGGAATGTTCTCATCTCTTGGGGTGCCCGTGCCTGGGCAAACTGCAGGCTGCGTGGGCATGGTGCCTGCTGCCAAAGCAATGCCCCTTCCTCCTCGCTCCCGTCCCCCCTTTCAGCCGCACACTCACTGTTCAGCTCCATGCTCAGCTGGGGGCTTCGGCCCTGCATCTTCCACCCTGGGGCCAGCGGCTGCTCCCCGGCTCCCGTCCCCCTTCCATGGAGGGTGGCTGTGGCGCGGGCTCCCCGCGAGCTGCCGAGCCAGGACAGAGGGCCGGGAGTACCCCCCAGGCGACACGGCGCGGCTCTCCGGCTCCGGCTCCGCCGAGGCAGCGCGATTTCCTGTTGTGTCGCTGCTGACCTTCGAGGGAAAGCGCTCCAGGGGCCCCGGGGGACGGCTTCCTGCCTCCGGCCGTTTCCTCCCTTGGCCCAGGGCTTGGGAAGGATGTCCACGGTCACCCTCCTGGGCCACTCACCTGCCCCCTGGCCTCTGCCTGATCCCTTTGCGGCTGGGCTGGGTGCTGGGTCAGGGGCCTGGCAAGCTGTGCCCACCTAGGTGGGTGGCTGCCCGCTCAGCTATGCCCACCTTGGGCAAGAAGGTGCCCCTGGTACCTGCAAAAGAGATGGGTTGGTTGGGTGTGTGAGAGACCCCCTCTGTGGGACCAGCACCTGAGATGGTGCTCTGCTCCCTGGCAAGTGTGCCCAGGAGGCAGGATGACCCTCAGGACCCTCACCCAGTGGTGAGCTCCACCCCCTGTGACCATCACCTGGAGACTGGCCCCATCCGCAGCAACCTTCGCCCAGAGGTGGGCTGCGAACGCTGCCACCCTCACCCAGAGGTAACTAGTGGAGACAAGCACCCCTGGAGGGGCTGCAGAGCATGGAAAGCCCCTCAGAGCTGGGGAGGGGGCTAGGGCATGGGGGCCTGGCTGGGAAGTGGCCCCCAGGGCTGCTTCTCTAGCAGCAACAGGCGGGGAGATGCACCCTGGGTCTGCCCAGCACCCAGCCCTGGCAGAGTCATGCCCAGCCCAGCTGTGTCCTGCCCACTGCACCGCACCCCTGTGCCACCTCCTGGCACGAGCCCACCCCCCCCCCCCGGGCACCCAGGGGACCTTCTGGCCTGGGATATGGGGGGCAGGTGAGCACAAACACACACGTGTACACGTGTTTGCATGTACACGTGCAACACGTGTGCCCACATGTACCCTCAGACGTGTGCACATGCGCACTTCACACATCGGGTAACACACGTACCCCGCCTTACACACACACGTGCACACACACACACACATTCATGCAGCCCCCCCCCAGCATGCTCCCTCTCCCCCCCAAACCACATCCCCTTCCCCCAACTTACAAGTCTCCCCACAGCCCGTGCGCTTCATTCGCACCCCCCTGCTCTCACACGCTCCCACCCCTGTCCCTTGCGGCCGGCGGTTCCCGGCAGCGCCTGGCCGGGTGACAACAGGCAGAGTAAACACCCCAGCCCGCTCTGCCTGCCCCAGGTCCTGCTCAGCCCCCAGCCCCAACAGCCCACCTTGCGGGTCGGGGGGCAGCTGGATGAGGGTCCCGCAGGCCCCGTGGCTCTGGGGCCGATGCTGGCAGCCCAGCACAGCCCAGGCATGGCTGGCAGCAGCCGGAGCAGTGAGCACCGGGGTCAAACACCGCCGGGCCCCGTCTCTGCGGACGTGACATAATGCAAACGCGCCGCGCTGGCGCTGGCACCGGCACCCACAACCACTCGGCCCTTGTGTAAGTGCTGTCCCAGCTCCTTCTTCTGGGCCCGCGCCAGGCCCGCACGTGGCCCCGCCGTGCCCACTCTGTGCCCAGGTCCCTGTCCCTTCCTGCTCCCACGTGGGCACGAAAGCTTTCGCGATGCCAGGCTGGAGAACTGCAGCGCTCAGCAGTCACTTGCCCCCAACTCTCTGGTGCCAAATCTATGCGCGCCTTCATAATTAGGCAAATGAACCTACTGGGGGAAACTAGAGGGCAGCTTGTACCTGGCAAGATGCCCGCTGGACCCCAGCGGGCAATGGAGGGCCCCGAGGTGCCTAAACAGTCCTTTCACCCCAAAATGCTCCTTTCCACCATGCCAGCAGACAGGCAGTCAGCAAGAGGCCCTGCCTATGGGCAGCCTGGTGTTTTCCCCCTGGAAAGGGCAGCGCCAGTATGTCTTGCCCCTGCCAGGAGCACAGAGGGCATGAAGGCAGGGCAGAGGGGCAAACCCAGCACTGCACAGCCCCTGGGGCACGTAGGGCCCAGGCGCGGGGCAGCCACAGCTCCGGGGCTGGCGTGGAGGGGTGCAGGGGGAGTGCGTGGGGCTCTGGGTACCCCAGAAGGGAATGGGATGCTCCGGCTGTTCCCGCTGCCCGGGCAGGGCCCTGGCATGGCAGGGGGGCAGGAAGCGAGGAGGGGGCCGCTGGGCTGCGCAGCCGGCCAGACCCTGGTGCCAACTTTCCCACCTCGCCTTAGAGGGTGCAAAGTGCCAGGAATCCCGCCGCGGGGGGCGGCCGTTCGCACCCACTTCGCCAAGGTGCCGAGGGCAGCCGGAGGTGCCAGGCGGCGGGGGGAGGAGGGGGTGACCGCGGGCAGGTGGCACAGCCGCCGTCCCCCGAGGCCACCCAGGTGTGCCCACCAGGCACCCCCAGGATGTTGGTGCAAGGCAGGGGGCCGCAGGAAGCAAACCTGGGCTTCAAGGGGCGGGGGGGGGGGTCCCAGCCCCCTTTGAAGCCCCCATAAAAGGGCCCGGCATAAAGGGAGGAGAAAGTCAAAGGAACAAAGAGAGCGGCTAATCCCGGCGTGAGCAAACAGCCCCGTTTGCTCAGGGCCCAGCTGGCCCGGGGGCCGGGGGGAGAGGGCCCGGGGGTGCCAGGGAGCCGGGCAGGACCCCCTGCCCGCGCCAGCCCCCCTCTGAGCTCGGGGCAGGCCCTGCTCCCCGCAGGCCCCGGAGAGCTCCGTGCCCCCTGCCCCCTCCACTTTACACGTGCAAATTGCCAATAAACATCCGTGGGCAAACACCTCTCCCCATGCCCTGCCGCACGGCTCCCCCCGGCTCCCCCCGAGCCGCCCCATCCCCGAGCCTGGGAAAGGGCTGTGCCAGGGATGGTGTCCCAGCTCGGCACCGGGCCCCCCCCGGCTGGGCAGCGATGGGCAAAGGGGCAGGGAGGCTTGCACAGGGCACCGGGGCGAGGGTGCCCAGCCGGGCACGCCAGGCTCGTGGGCCAGGCAGAGCCTCGGAGGCGCTGCCTTGTGCCACGCTGGCCTGAGCCGGGATGAGCTCGCCGAGCGATACGCGTGCCCGCGCTGCCAGCCCTTCCTGCCAGCCTGCCCCGCCACGGGCCGCTGCCACCCGAGCCCGCGGGCACGTGCCCAGGCCCCCCCAGAGAGGGGCCGTGCTGGCAGCCGGGGCGATCCCCCGTGCCCCCTTTCGCCACCCCTTTCCCTCGCCCGGCTCGCCACCCTGTCTGCTCATGTTGGGGGGCAGCGGGAAGGGGGCACAGGGGAGGGCACCTAGCCCCTCTGCCTCCAGGCTGGCGTGTGCAGGGCGGCGAAGGGGTTAATGCCAGGCGGCCAAGCCGCAGGTGGGCGCAAGAATGAAATTCCTTCTCGCCGTCCTGCGAAGTCTGGGCACAAATATTTGCCTGCATGTCCGGTGGGGAGGGGGGAGACCACCATCGCTCTGGGAGCTTGCTAATCCCCATGCCAAACAAGCCCCCCCCCCCCCCGCTCCATACACCCCCCTCTTCCTCCCACTGGTGTCCCTCTGTGAGCGTTTGGGGAGGGGTGATTTGGGGTGGGGGGACACCGCTACCGTTGGGTGCTCCTACAAGCAGGGGACCTTCCCCTGACGGCAGGGTGCTGGGAGCGGGCACGGTGCCATGGGGCAATGGCCCGAATCTGCTTGGCAGGGCAAGTAAGGCTACTTGGGGGGCACCCCACAGCCAATGCCTTGATGCCAGCCCCTGGGCCGTGCCCGCTGGCGCGGGCACGGCCCAGGGGCTGGGATCAAGGCAAAAAGGGGCAGAGAGCCCCAGCCGTCCTCGCCATGCTGGGAACGTGGAGCCTGTAATAAGCTCCATGTGTTTGGAGACAAAAAGCAGCCACTTTCCCCCCTTCCATCACCCCAGCCCGGCTGCATCCTCTCCCTGTACCTGCCACCCCCCCAAAACGCCCCCACCGCCTCCAGACCCCCCTCGCCTCCGTCTGGGGCGGCCCAGCCCCGCGAGCCGCCTTCCAGTTGTGCAAATATTGCCGGAACGGCTGTAATCCCCGTGTCCAACGTGAATTATGAGATATTTCCACCCATTACGACAGCAGTTCCCCCCCCTCTTCCCGCCCCGCCGTGTGTGTGCGAGGCCGGGGGTGGGGGGGGGATTAGTCATGGGGCAAGCCGCGTTCGGCACAAAGCTTTGGGGAGGCCGCGGGCTCGCCGCTCCCCTCCGCGCCCCGCGCCGGGGCACGTCGCTCGGGGAGGGGGGCTGCGTTCGGAGTGGGGAGCACCCCGCGCCTTCCCGGCGCGCGCGGCACGGGGGCGAGGACGGCGGTGCCAGCGTGCCCGGCAGCCACGGGAGGCCGTGGGAAGGGGGGGCCCGGGCGTGCGGTTTCGCCTTGACCCCGTCCCCGGGGAGAAGAGGCTCCTTCCTGCCGCCCCGCGCCCGGCTCATGTTCAAAGCCCCGAGCAGACAGCGGCTAATGAGGCCAGACAATAGGGAGCTGCGTGGGGCAGGGGCGGGCAGCGGCGCTGGCAGGGCCCCCCCGTGCCATCCCAGCGCCAGGCGCAGCGCGGCACCATGGCCCGGCGAGCAGGGGGGCCGGCGGCCGTCCGGGAGACCCTCGCCCCCGGGCCCAGGGCACGTGCCCACGAGGCGCTCGGGGTTTTGGGGAGCACGGAGGGGTTTGGAGAGCCGCAGCGGTGCTAGGGCATGCGGCCGATCCGTGCCCATGTGGGCGCTGCCGGACATCCCAATCCTGCTGTGCCGTTGCCTCCTTGCAACGCGGAGCCAGGGCGCTTCGGGCACCTGCTCCAGGTAGTGTAGAACCAGGAGAGGGGCAGGGTGCCAGGTGGCCGCCGAAGCCCTCGGCGGGCTGGCCAGGGCGGCGCGCGGCCGGCCGGCTCTGTCCCCGAGCGGATCCAGCTGCCGGCAGCTGGCAGGCCCCATCGGGGCTGTCACGGCGCCAGGCCCGGCTCCGGAGCGCCTCAGAGCCGCCTTTGTGCACGACGCTCCCAGCACACATGTGCGGGCGCCGGGAACCAGCTGCCGGCACCGGGACCCTTTCCCGGCCGCGCTCCTCGCCGCCCAGGCACCCCCGGCACGGCCGCTGCCCCGGGCTGGGCGCAGAGGCACCCCGGAGCCCTGGCCGACAGCGGCTGCAAAGCGGGTCAGTAGAGCGGGTGTCTCTGCCCCACTCGGCTCCGGGCACCCGCCGGCATTTCTGGGCACCTCCGGGGTTGTGGGGAAGGGATGCCCAGGCACAGCTGGGGCACATTTCCAGATTTCCCCCCGCCTCCGTTTCCTTCCTGCCCATGTGCCTGTATTTAAGCTGCGATTTTCCCTTCCCTGGGCAGAAATGCCCAGCACTTCCTCCCCTGCTGGGCTCCCGAGCCAAAATACCTCCCTGATCCAAGGCTGGCACTGCCCGGGCTCCCTCCCGGTCCCCTGCCTCATCGTGCCATGGCCCTGTGCCTCAGTTTCCCCCTCTGCCAAGGGCTACATCCAGGCAGGTTTCCCGGGTTTCCTTCCTCCCAGGGAAAGGGGAGGGAGCTTCCCCCATCGCTTCCCCGCATCCCTGCGGCCGGGGCTGAGCCAGGAGACTGTGACGAGCTCTCGGTGCACGGAGCCAGCGCCGGATTCCTGCGCTGCGCTCGGCTCTGGCACCGGCGGGGCGGCCGGGAGCCACCGCCCACCTCCTCGCCGCTCGGCCCCGCGGCTCGCGCCTCGTCTTCCCGAAGGGCCGGAGACACGCCGCGGCCTGGCACCGCGCTCGGCGACGCTGGCACCGCCGGGCCGCCCCCGGCCCTCCCGTGCCCTCGGCGCCGCCACATCCCGGGCCAGCGGGGACGCCGGGAGAGAGGAGAGGGGACAGGTCGGTGCCACCTCCGCTCAGCGGGGGCAGCGGGGAGGGCGGGGGTTTGGGGGGGTGCCACCCTGCCTGGGCACGGCCCCTGGCACGTGGAAAGCTCTCGCAAGTGGCAGGGTGTGGGGCCGGGGCTGTGCCCCCGGGGGTGTCCCCGGGCCCCCCGCTGGTATCCCAGCCCTGCAAAACGCCAGCGCCCCGTCCCGCCAGGGAAACCCCGGCTGCTCCTCTCGTGCCAGCTGCGCCCGCCTCGTGCCAAGGGAGCTCCCTGCCGCGGGGACACGTCCTGGGCAGCGGGGCCCCCACGCCGTGCCCATGCCCTCCCCGCACAGAGGTGCCCGGTGGAGCGGTGCCCTGCTCCGATGGAGACGGGCCAAATCGGGGCAGGGAAGGGGGCCGGGAGCCCGTGGCCGTGCCGGGGGCGGGCAGCCCGAGCCCGGGTGGTGCGGCGGGGTGGCGGGCACGGGCGGCGGGCCACGGCGCCCCTTGAGCCGGGCACAGCTTGCCCGCTCGCCGGCGGTGCGGAGGCCCGGGAGGAGCGTTGTGGGGAGGTATGGGCCTGTTGTGCTCCAGCTGTGCTGTGTTTCCCTAGCTACACCGTGCAGCTGGCCGGGTGTTTGTACCGCCGAGAGTTGATTTTGGCAGCCCCGCGCCTCCCCCTCCTTCCCTCCCCGCCCGCCCGCCACACACCCGGCACCCCTCCCTCCCACCTTCGGCCCCGCTCGCACGGGTGGCGGGCCGCGGGCACGGGTGGCACGCGCTGGCCCGCTCCCCACGGCCCCTCCTGCCCCCCCCGGCAGCGCGGCCGAGGGGGCAGAGCGGGGCTCGCTCCCCTTTGGCCAGGCTTCGTGCCTCAGTTTCCCCAGCTGGATGATGCTCTCTCCAGGCCTCTCCATGGTGTCTGCTAGCTGCCCGCCGCCACTGCCCTCGCCAGCCCGGGCACATGTGGGCGAAGAGCAGGATTGGTGCTGGGTGCTGCTCCCTCAGCCTCCTCCGCAGCTCCCCCCTCCCTTCCCTGGGCAAGGGAACCCAGGCGTCCGGGCTCCTGCCCCCCCTCAACCTCTACTGCAGGCGGGCAGGAGCCCGGGGTCCCGCTGTGGCACCTTCCTCTGCCTGGGGTGGGCAGCGGCCGGGGGGGCTTGGGGGTGTCAGCAGGACAAGTTGTGGGGTGCGTGTGAATCTCTGACTTTCTGGGGTGCAGTGTGGATTTGGGGGTGTCCAGGGAGCAGTGCAGGACTGTGGGGGGGGGGCGTCTCTGGGGCTTGGGGTGTTACATGGAGGGGGGACATCCCCCGTGGGTCCGGGGGGCTGGGAGATCCTTTAAGCTGGGGGTGCTGCAGCACTGGGGGTGCTTCTGGGGTTTGGCTGGGGCTTGAGGGCACCAAGCACTGTGCGTGCAGGCAGATGTGAGGGTCTGGGGCTCCCGGGGTGCTGCATGGACTCGGTGGGTGTGGGGGCTGCCCTGGGGGCTCGGGGTGCAGTGTCGACTGCAGGGGTATCTGGGGGCTCTAAGCCTGGGGGTGCCCATGCTCTGGGGGGGGGGGGCTGCGTGGATGGGGAGGTCCCTGGGGGAGGGTATGCCGGGGGGGCTGTGTTGAGGGGGGCATCCACAGGGGCCAAGCCTGGTGCGGCTGGAGGGGGTCCAGAGGGGCACCCCATGCTTGGGGACGGGCATGTGCGCGGGGGTGCCCTCAGGGTGCCCAATGCCCGGGACACCCCATGCCCTGGGGGGGGGGCATGTGACTAGGGGCATCCTTGGAGTATCCCATGCCCTGGGGGGGGGGGGGGGCATGTGACTAGGGGCATCCTTGGAGTATCCCATGCCCGGGGGGGGGGGGGGCATGTGACTAGGGGCATCCTTGGAGTATCCCATGCCCTGGGGGGGGGGGGGGGCATGTGACTAGGGGCATCCTTGGAGTATCCCATGCCCGGGGGGGGGGTATATGGATGCGGGATGCCCGCAGGATGCCCAGTGCCCGGCGTGCCCCGTGCCGGGGGGGGGGAATGCGCGCCCCCAGGACGCCCCCCGCGGGGTGCCCCGGGGCGGCGGGGGGGCCGGAGCGCGGGGGGGCGCGTCGCCCCGGCCGGCCGCTGCCTGCGCCTCATTAGCGGGGCCTTTGTTTGCACAGGGCTCGCAGCTCCCGCTTGCCCATGCCGCCGCCTATAAAGCGGGGCCGGGGCCGGCGGCCGGGCAGAGGCGGCGGCGGCGGCAGGGGCAGGCAGCGGCCGGCCCCCCCTCCCCGCCCCCGGACGCCTGGGTCCCCCGGCCGGCCGGCACCATGCGCGCCGCCCTGCTGCTGCTCGCCCTGCTCGCCCTGCCCGCCCGCGCCGCCCGCCCCAAGCTCGCCCTGCCCATCCGGCCCGACACGGACCCGCTGCCCCCCGGCGGGGCGGCAGGTAGGACCCCTTCGGGCACCCCCCCTGCACCCCCTTCTTGCACCCCTCTCCGTGCATCCCTCCCCGGCACCCCCTCCTTGCACCACCCCTTCTTGTACCCCCTCCCCGGCACCCCCTTTCTTGCACCCCCGTCCTTGCATCCCTCCCCGGCACCCCCGTCCTTGCACCCCTCCCGGCACCTCCTTCTTGCACCCCCGTCCTTGCATCCCTCCCCACACCCCCTTCTTGCACCCCTTCCCCGCACCCCCCTTCTTGCACCCCCCCCTTGCATCCCTCCCCGGCCCCCCCTTTGGCACCCCCTCCCCGCGCCTCCTCCTTGCACGCCCCCTTGCATCGCTTCCCCGCACCCCTTCCTGAACCCCGCTCCGCGCCCCCCGGCTGGCCGGGCCGGGCCCCGCCGCCGTTCGGGCCCCCGGGGGGGCCGGGGCCGGGGCCGGGGGTGGTGCCGCCCGGTGCCCGCCCCGCGGGGCTGGGGCAGGCGCGGGGGGGCCGGCCCGGCGGTGATGGGGGCGGCGGGGGGGTCTCGGCAGGCTGCGCCTTCGGGGGGCACTTCTACGCCCTGGAGGAGACCTGGCACCCGGACCTGGGGGAGCCCTTCGGGGTCATGCGCTGCGTTATCTGCCACTGCGAGCCGGTAAGGGCCCCCACCCCACCCCTCCCGTCCCGACCCCCCAGCTCCCAGGCTGCCCCCAGGGACCCCTCCTCCCCCCCGGGTTAGCAGTGTAGGGCAGGTGCCCCTGGGGAGAGGGGCTGCGAGGGGGGAGATGGCCCCCCTCACTCAAGAACCCCCCCAAGGAGAGGGGGTGCAGGGATTCCTCCAGCCAGCTGGACACCTGGGTCCCCCCCCTCCCCCGGCAGTGGGGAGGAGAAGGGGGGTCTTAAAGGATCAGGCTTCATTCCTCCTCCTGGGGGATCGACCCCGGCCCCCCCTCCTTCCGAGCAGCCCCCCGAGGCTGGGGTTGGAGGCGGCCGTGCACAGCTGGGCAGGGGGATGGGGGCCGTGGGGAGGGGGTCCGGGCTTGGCCGCTGTGCAGGCAGCTGGGGGCTGCATGCAAGGTGTCCGCAGGCAGCTTGCGGGGGGGGGGGGGTCCAGATGGGCTGGGGTGAGGGGGCTCTGTTGCCCTGCGCTGTGCCACCCCGCTTGCCCCGGCGGGGGCAGTGGTGCCCTGCGGAAAGGGGGGATGCTGGGTGCTACCCATCGCCGGAGGCGGCTCGGAGATGCCCGTGTCCATGGCACAGCTTGGCTCCGCTCTCCCGGCTGCTCCCCCCCCCCTCCCCAGCAGAGGAACCGCCGAGGGAAACCCCTGGGCAAAGTGAACTGCAAGAACATGAAGCAGGACTGCCCCGTGCCCGCCTGTCCCAGGGCCACGCTGCTGCCCGGGCACTGCTGCCAGACCTGCCCCAAAGGTGAGGCTGGTGTGCGGCCGGGTGCCGGCGGCTCCCTGCCCCTGCCTGGCAGCGTGCCCGCTCTGCCAGCCGCCTGCCGGGCTCTCCCCTCGCGCCGCTTGGGTCTCTCCCAGCAGCCAGGCTGGCTCGGCACGGAGCGGGGCCAGGGGGTGCGGGAAGGGGGTCCTGTGCCCTTATTGGGGTGCCATGGGGTGCCAGGGTGGGGGAAGCCCCAGTGGGCACAGCCACCCCCAAACCACCCTGCGAGGGGGTGCAAAGAAGGGGCACGGGGCTAACCCCCCCCCCCATCCCTGTGCCCTTCCCAGCGCAGAGCCCTGCAGTGATTTGCAGGGCGCATCTAAGCCTGTCTAGGGAGGGGGGATTTTTTTCCTGCTCTCGAGCCCAAGCAACCTGGTGCAATCTCCTTCCCGCTGTGCCCACCTGCGCCAGCCTTGCCAGGCGCCCCGGAGAAGAGCCCCGAGTCGCCCTTCGACACCTTCGAGTACTTCCAGGACAAAGAGGATGACCTGGACAAGCCCTACAACGACCGCTCCTACCTCAGCTCCGAGGGCCTGGCCCGCGACGATGCCCGCACGGGTGAGCCGCGCCGGCAGCCGGGAGCGGGCGCAGGCCAGTATCGCCCGCTTTCTCCCCGCGGTAATCGTCACCCCCTTCCGCAGAGTTCGTGGCCTTGCTGACGAGCGGCCCCGAGCCCTGGCGCCCCACGTCCAGCGCGGTGGCCAAGGCCCGGTTCACCCTCCTGCGGTCCTACCTGCTCTTCTCCATCAGCTACGAGCGGTGAGTCCCGCCGGGGTGCCGCGTGGGGTGCGCCCTGCCCTGGCACGCGTGAGCATGGTGCAAAGGGCGTTCGCCTAAAAAAGGGGGGCGCAATGGTGCTTGTGCCTCAGTTTCCCCTCCGATTCCCCCCCCGCGGGAGCCAGGTTTGGCAGTCTCGCGATGCCCCCCTGGCGGGGTGAAACGGGGGTTTGGGGAGGGGGCGAGGTGCTGGGGGTCCTGCTCGGGCGGGCAGCTGGGATTTCAGCACACCCACGGCGCCGGCCTGGCCCAGCCTCACCCCTTCGCCTCCAGGTCTGGAGCAGGAACAAGCGGGAAGGGCTCCGGGGCCGGAGGAAGCGGGCGCAGCGGGGCCGGGGCGCTGTGCCATGTGGTGGCCTCTGCCCGCGGGTATCGACGGGGCGCCCCTAACCACCGGCTGCCCTCCCCACTTGCCCACCGGCTGCCTCGCCTCTCCTCTCCTCTCCCTCCCTCCCTCCTTCCCTCTCTGGTTTCTTCTCTTCTTCCTTGCTTCCAGGCCCCTTTGCATAGTAAAGTGGTGACTAATTTCCAGCTCCGACCGGGAAGCCAAATGGAGCCGAAAACGCTCCTAATTTACAGCCGGGCCCGACCGCTCGGCTCCCCGCGGGTCCTGCCCCGAAGCCTTTCCAGGCGGGGACCTCCCCCCCTGCGCGGTGCCAGCTGGGCGAGGGGGCCGGGGCGGTGGAAGGGGAGCTCGTGCCGCCCCCGGCGCTGGGGGGCAGCGGCCCCCTCCTCTGCCTTCTCTTGGCCACCCCAAATCGCCGAGCAAACTGCTCCCCGGCCCCGACGCCGGGGCGACCCTGCGGGCGGGGGGCCGCCCCCGCGGCGAGGAGGGGTCCGCGGCGCTGAGCCCTCCGCCCCCTTGGTGCCCGCAGGCTGGGCCGCCCGAGCCGGGTACGTTTCAGCGACGCCGAGGGCAACGTGCTGTTCGAGCACCCCGTGCAGAAGAGCGCCGCCCCCGAGGACGGCATGGTGAGAGGGGCCGGGGGGGGGGGGTGCACCGCGACGCCCCGCTCCGCGCCCCCTTCCTCGCCCGGCCGGGCCGCGCGGCGCCCCCCGGCCCACCGCTGTCCCTGCCCGCAGCTCTGCGGCATGTGGCGGACGGTGTCCAAGGCCAACGTGCAGCTGCTGCGCAGGGAGCAGCTCCGCGTCGTCCTCGTCACCCGGGCGCAGCCCTCCGGCGAGGTCCACGGGCGCATCCTCAAGCACCGGGCGCTCTTCGCGGGTAAGGGCTCCCCCGCGCGCCCGCCGGCCGGGCGCCCGCCGGGCTGCCGCGACGCCCCTCACGCCCCCTCTGCCCGGCTCCAGAGACGTTCGGCGCCATCCTGACCTCGGCGGACCCCGCGCACCTGGGCGCCGGCGGCATGGCCATGCTGACGCTGAGCGACACCGAGAACAACCTGCACTTCATCCTCATGGCCCGAGGGCTGCTGGAGCCGGGCGCCGGGGGTGAGAGGGGCGCGGGCGCCCTGCGGGGCCCAGGGCAGCCGTGGGGGGGTGTGCACGGGGTGGGGGGGGGTGGGATGGGATGGATGTGGGTCAGGGGGTGTGCATGGGATGCACAGGGGGTCAGGGTGTGCATGGGGGTGTGCGTGGGATGCACAGGGGTCAGGGTGTGCGTGGGATGCATAGGGGTTGCGGTGTGCATGGGGGTCAGTACGTGTCGGGGGACATGCAGAGGTGTGCGCGTGTGTGTTGGGAGGGGACAGGGGTCAGTGTGCAGAAGGGTGTGGAGAGGCGCTGGGGTGCAGGAGGCTCAAGGACGTGGGGGTATAGGGGGGATGTGCGCCTGGGTGCGCACGGGTCACGGTGTGCGGGGGGGTCAGAGGGAAAGTGGGGGATGGGTGCAGGGGCTTGCAGTGGGTGCAGGCTCCCAGGAACACCCACCCGCAGCGGGGCCAACCCTCTCTGCCTTGCCCAGAGTCGCCCTGGGTCCCACTGCGGGTCCGCATCCTGCACCAGGGCCAGGTGCTGCGGGAGGTCCGCGCCAACATCACTGTGGAGGTAAAGCCAGCTCCCCCCCTGTGCGCCCCATAGCCCACGGCACCCGCCGTGCCGGGGCTGAACGTCGGTGCTGTCCCCCCCCCCGGCAGGACCCCGACTTCGCGGAGGTGCTGAGCGACCTGCCGGCCCGCGAGCTGCAGTGGCTGGTGCAGGGGCAGCTGCGCATCGTGGCCGAGACGGAGGGCCGGCATGCCCGGCGCCTGGCGGGCACCATCACCACCCGCCGGAGCTGCGACAGTGAGCGTGGGCCGGGCTCGGGCACCCCAGCAGAGCGGGGGCCGCAGGGGCGGCCGTGCCCCCCGTGCCAGCCTGACCCCCCTGTGCTTTCCTCCCCGGGCTCAAGCCATCCAAAGCGTGCTGTGCGGAGCGGACGCCTTGACGCCCACCAAGACGGGGGCCGTGGGCTCGGCCAAGCTGGCGCTGCACGGGAACGGCACGCTGGAGTACCAGGTAAGGAGGCGGGCGGGTGGCGCGGGCACGGTACTCGCCCGGGCGCCCGCGCTGCCCCCGCTGCACCCTGCCCGCAGGTGCAGGTGGTGGGCACCGCCAGCGAGGTGGTCGGCGTCACGCTGGAGACCAAGCCACGGCGGAAGAACAAGAGGAACGTGCTCTTCGACATGACGCCCAGCTACAGGGACGGGCTGGTGCGTGCCGGGCGGAGGGAGGGGGGGTGATATTGGGGGGCCCAGGTGGCACCTCCCCGTGCCCACCTGCATGCCGTCTCTCCCGGCGGGCAGGCCCGGGGCGCGTGGCTGAGCCCCAGCGCCCGCGACGCCCACATGCTGCTGCAGAACGAGCTCTTCCTCAACGTGGCCACCAAGGACTGGGCGGAGGGCGAGCTGCGGGGGCAGATCGTCTCGCTGCCCTACAGCGGCCTCCTGGCCCGCTACACAGGTACGCGGGGGGCGGCGGCGGTGGGGGGGACGGCAGGGTCCCCTGTCCCACCGCCTCGTCCCGCAGCCCCGCGTGTGTGTGCGCAGAGATGCCGGTGGCGCTGGCGGGGCAGCTGGTGGCGCCGGCGGTGGGCAGCGGGGCCGGGGGGCACGCCTGGCTCTCGCTGGACGAGCACTGCCACCTGCACTACGAGATCACGGTGGCGGGGCTGGGCCGCCCGGCCGACGGCACCGTCAGCGCCCACCTCCACGGCGTGGCCGAGCTGGGCGACCTGGGTGCCCGGCCCCACCACCACCACCACCACCACCACCACAAGCGCCTGCTCAAGGGCTTCTACAGCACCGAGGTGAGGCGGGCGGCGGGCGCGGGGCGGGGGCAGCCTTCCTCCCCGGGGTGCCATCCTCCTCCTCCTCCTCCTCCTCCTCACGTGTCCCTGCCCCTTTCGCCCGCCCCCAGGCTCAGGGGGTGGTGAAGGACCTGGACGCGGAGCTGCTGCAGCACCTGGCCCAGGGCACCGCTTTCCTGCAAGTCAGCACCAAAGCCCACCCCCGCGGGGAGCTGCGGGGCCGGGTAGGTACCGGGGGCTGCCCTCCAGCCCCCGTCCTCATCCCCCTGGGGTCCCTGTCCCCCCGGACACCATGGCAAGGGGACAGGACCAGGGCCACGCTGTGGTGCCAGGAGCCCAGCAGGCCACGTGCCCCCACGTGCTCCCCAGTGCCCCCTCCGCCAGCCACCGGCACACGGGGTTGAGCCGGGCAGCGGCACGGGCACCAGTGTCCCCCCGGTGCCGCCAACCCTGCTGCCTGCTGCTGCCTCCCAGGTGCACATCCCCAACCGGTGCCAGGCCGGGGGCGCCCGCTTGGCCCCGGGGGGGGCCCAGGGGGAGGCTGAGCTCGCGGAGGCCTCCAAAACCAGGGACCTGGAGCAGCTGAAGAAGGACCCCAACTCCTGCTTCTTCGAGGGGCAGCACCGGGCGCACGGCGCCCGCTGGGCACCCGACTACGACAAGAAGTGCTCGGTTTGCAGCTGCCAGGTAAGGGGGCTTGGGGGGGGGGGCAGCAGGGCAGCCGGCAGCGCCCCTGGGCACCACGTAACGAGCCGCGCTGCCCGCAGAAGCGCACGGTGATCTGCGACCCCATCCTGTGCCAGCCGCTCAACTGCAGCCGCCAGGTGCACCCCGAGGAGCGGTGCTGCCCCGTCTGCGAAGGTACGGGGGGGGGGGGCACCCGGGGAGCGGGGTCAAGGCAGCGTTTCCCGCGGGGCCCCCTCGGCCGGCAACCGTGCCCGGCGCTGCCCCAGCCCGTGCGCGTCCCCTCACGCCCTCCCCTCATCCTCGCAGAGAGGAAGGCCGGGCAGGAAGAGCTGAAAGCGGAGCGGGCCCGGGACAGCAGCGAGGGTGAGTCCCGGCGGGTACGGGGCGAGGGGTGGCTCCCTCCGTGGGGACTGTGCCCACTTCCTCCTCCTCCTCCTCCTCCTCCTCCCCCTCCTCCCCCAGGCTGCTACTTCGACGGGGACAAGACGTGGCGAGGCTCTGGCACCCGCTGGCACCCCGTGGTGCCCCCCTTCGGGCTCATCAAATGTGCCATTTGCACCTGCAAGGTGAGCACCGGCCCCGCGCCGGCCGGGCGGCCCCCCCGGCCCCCCCGGGGGCTCGGCACGGAGCCGGCCGCCCCCACCCGCCGCTCAGCCCGGGTGCCGCGCTCCCCGCAGGGCACCACGGGCGAAGTGCACTGCGAGAAGGTCCAGTGCCCGCGCCTCACCTGCGCCAACCCCGTGCGCGCCAGCCCCTCCGACTGCTGCAAGCAGTGCCCAGGTGCGTGCGCCCGGCCGCGGGCCCCCCTCGCGCTCGCCCCGGGCCCCGACCCCCGCCTCGCAGCAGCCTCCCAGTGCCCTCTCCCGCAGCCCCCGAGCAGAGCGTCCCCGAGCTGGCCGACACCATGCAGGCGGACGGGCCGCGGGCCTGCCGCTTCGGGCGCCGCTGGTACCTCAACAACGAGAGCTGGCACCCCTCCGTGCCGCCCTTCGGTGAAATGAAGTGCATCCTGTGCTGGTGTGTGGTGAGTGTGCCAGGCCTCAGGAGGCGCCAGCTGCCCGGGGCAAGGCGAGGTGCCCCCGTGCCCATCCCGCGTGCTTTGGGGACGGGAGGGAAAGGCGCCCGGGCTGGCGCCCTGGGGACCCGCTGCGCCCTGCGGAGCCCCGGCCGGGCTCCCCGCACCTCAGCCCCCGTTCCTCCGCCGCAGTCGGGTGAGACGCACTGTCAGCGCCAGGAGTGCCCGCCGGCCGCCTGCGCCAGCCCCGCCAGGAGAGACAACCCCTGCTGCGCCAAGTGCCGGGGTGAGTGAGCCGGGCGCTTGCACACCCCCTTGCACGTTTGCACGCTCGCCGCTGGGCACATAAGCTCACCGCCGAGCTCTCAGCTTGCACGCACCAGTGTGCTGTTCGCGCCGGCAGGCCCGGGTTTGCACGCCTGCATGTGCGATTGCAGCCTCGGCCTTTGCGTGGTCCCACCTCTGCGACCGTCCCCACCTCGCCTGCAGTGCCTGGGCAGGTGTCACCGCTTGCCCAAACTGCCCACGGTGCCCCTGGCACGTCCCCAGCCCCTCTGGGGGTTGAGCTGGGTCTGGGGCCACCCTGAGGGCTCCCAGCCCAAGCCTGGCACTGCCCTGGCACTCCTGTGCCTGTCTTCAACCCTGCCTTCCTTCCACCCCGGCTTGCCCCCGCAGCCCCGGACGCCCCCCCGGACGCCCGGGAGAAGGTCCACGATGCCACCGCGGAGGCCTGGAGCCGTTAAGCAGTGAGCCGATGCCCAGGGCTGTGCCAGCCCGCAGCGACGCCAGGCAGCCGTGCGGAGAGCCCGCGCGGTCCCAGCCGCTCGCCCCTGCCCTGCCGGCGAGGCACGGGGCGGGGGGCGCCCATGAGCGCCGAGGGGCTGGATGGGGCCCCCCCGGACACCCCGTCTCGGCGTGACGCTGGGCACAGGCGCCCTGCGCAGCACCCTGCAGGCTGTGATGCCAAGGGGGGGCCGGGTCTGCCCTCCCTGCTCACTCTGGGGGCAGGAGCAGGGCTGGGGGCACCCACCTCCGTGCCCCAACCCCCCCCGGCCGGCGGGCGCAGCGGGCATCGTGCCCACTTTGTACATAGTGTAAAATCCTTCCTCCCCCCATCTTGCTGCACCCGCCCGGCTCAGCTGGACTCGTCATGTAATTTATGGTGCCTGGGGACGGGGACCCTGATGTATTTATTAAAAACAGAGATATTGCCCACCCTGCCCCCCTGCGTCTCCCTGGCGTCAGCAGGTCACAGGGCTGCACCCGCTCCAGCCTGCTTTGCTCTCGGGGTGGGGGGGTCGTGCCCTGGCACTGCCTGTTTGGTGGCATGGGTGCTGGGGGGGGGGTGGCCGGGGTGGCACGGGGCCGTGGAGACAGTGCCAGGCCCTGGGGCACCCACGCGGGCTGGACACAGGCGGTGGGGGGGTGCGCCGGGGTCGTCGCCGCAGCCATGTGGTACCCAAGGGGGGTACCACTGCCACAGCAGTGCCTGCCCACAGGCCCCCGTCCCCGGGCCGGGCAGCGCCAGGGCATGTGGCCTCTGGGGAAGCGCTCCCCCAGTTGTCCCAGTACAGCCACACTGGGCCTTGCTGGGTTCGTGGCATCTGCAGGCGTCCCAGTGCTGCCACCCACCCTGGGATCCTCACTGGGGGACCGGGGCACCTCCTGGGACATCACTGTGCTATCCTGGGATTGACTGGGACAGTGCCAGAGATGTACTGGGCTGTACTGGAACAGGGCCAGAGCTGTAAGGAAAGTAACACTGGGCTATACTGGGACAACAACGAAGCTATAGTGGGACGGCATTAGGCTATACTGGGACTGCACCAGAGCTCTAGGGAGGGGACCCTGGGCTAGAGGTAGGGTAATGGGAGGATGCCGCTGGGATATACTGGCCCCGAGCCCTGGTGCTGAGCGGGTCTCCCACCCCACGCGTGCCCACGGCTGTGCGGGCGCCCTGTGGCAGCGCGATGCCAGGCCCGGGGGCCTCGCCGCGTGCCAGCAGCCGGGCACCCCAGGCGCAGCTGGCAGCGGCTGCGTCCTGGCACCGGGCTCCCCTCCGGAGCAGCGCGCCAGCTGCCGGGGCCGTGCCAGGAGCTGCCGAGCAAGGAGGGGACTCCGTGCCCGGGCGAAACAATGCGCGGGGAGTTCATTTTATCGCCTCCTCGCTGCAAACCGGTTCGCGTCCGGCGATGAACCTTCCCAGGCTGGCGGGGGGCATCTCCCAGCCCCCCTCCCCGGCCGTCTTCACCCACCCTTGGGGGTGCCAACGTCAACCCGGAGGGTGGCACCCGGGCAGCGAGAACCAGCCTGTTCTTGGTCCCGCGCAACCAGCCCGGCAGTGCCACGGCACCGTCTTTCCCTGCACCTCGCTCCTTGCTGCGGACGTGCCACGGGGCGCCCCGGAGAGATGGACCTTGGCGCTGCCGAGCGCCCCGGCTGCCCCTGAGCCCACTGCGGTGGTGAGACGGAGATCCCAGAGGAACGGCAGCCGGTCTGCCATGCCGGAGCGCCTTGCCCAAGGATTGCCAGTGCCAAGCCCAGCCCGCGCGCCCCTCCGGAGAGGGCTGAGATGCTACTGCCCGTCAGGTTCGGCAGCGGAGAGCGAGCGAGCTCCACCGTCCCTCAGCCTGGCAGTCGCGGGGCACTGAGCAGTACCAGGGTAAGGATGTGCTCCCTGCCAGCTTTCGGGTACCTCCGACAAGTCCCCAGTGCCAAGATGTCCTGCAGTCTGCGGGTATCCGTGGGTTCCCAATGTGCTCTCAATGGCAACACCAAGGTGCTGGGCACCCTCTCCCCAAACCACCCAAAACCCGAACCCTACACCCAGCCGGGCACGGCCGTAAGCCTGGGGCTGGCTACTGGCATGGAGTCCCCAAATACTGTTTTCTCCACTCGTGCTCTGCCGCCCAAATCCCGCTCGGGAGGAACCATGCCGAGGCTGGGGAGAGCAGGGATCAGCAGGCAGTGCCAGCCCCATGTCTGGTCACTTGTGCCCCTGGGAAGAGGGAATGTGTGTCCCCACAAGGAGCTGCACCCGAGGTTACCCTGCTCTGGGCTTTACCTCCTTCTCCTGCACTCACTCTCTGCCCACTGGGGCCACCCAGAGCTGCGGGCAAAGAGACCTGGCATGGTCCCACCGTGGGCTGAGAAGGCACCAGCTCTGGTGGGACTTCAGTGCCCTCCCACAGGAGCTGAACGTCCCCAGCCAACCCTTTCCAGGGCAGTGCCACTCCACACCAGACCAAGCAGGAGGGTCTCAGAGCCCCCTTCGCAGCCTTCTCCAGGGGTCAGCAGCCCACTGCAGGGCAGAGCCCTCTGCCCCATGCCTGGCACACCGTTCCCCATCCCAGCACCCCTGGCAGGGCAGTGCGCCCCTGTGCCCCACAGCCAGCACCCCTTTCCCCATTCCTGGCACCCTTGGCAGCGCAATCCCCTCTGTACCCCATGCCTGGCACCCCTGGCAGGGCAGGGCACCCCCCTGCCCCGTGCCTGGCAGCCCACTCCCCGTGTCCCATGCCCATGCGGGACAGTGGGTGCCTGGTGGTGGGTGCCTGGCAGTGGATGCCAGTGCCAGCAGTGGGTGCTGCTGGCAGTGGGTGCCAGTGGTGGGTGCCGGTGGTGGGTGCTGGTGCTGCTGGTGGGTGCTGCTGGTGGTGGGCACTGGTGCCGGCGGACGGTGCTGCCAGCGGAGGATGCTGGTGCCGGCGGCGGGTGCTGCCGGCGGCGGGTGCCGGTGCCGGCGGCGGGCGCGGGCGGCGGAGGCGGAGCGCGGCCGGTCCCTCCCCCGGGCAGTGCCCCGGGCCCGCCCCGCTCGCCCGGGCGGAGCCGCCGGCGGGGCACCGGCACCGGCAGGGCCACGGGCAGCGGCGGCGGCGGCGGCACCATGGCCTCGGAGAGCGCGGCGCAGCGGGCGCTGCAGTATGAGCAGACCCTGGTGAGTGCGGCCGGGCCGGGCCGGACCCGACCCACCGCGGCGCCCAGCCGGCGCGGCAGCCCCGGCGCCGGGCACCCCGGGGCGCCCGGGGGGAGAGGGGCGCTGGGGGGCTGGCACGGCGGGCCCCCCTCCGTGCAAGGTGCCCGCTCAGGGGCAGAGCCGGTGGCCCCGGCGCGCCTGCCCCAGCCCGGCCCCGGCGCCCGGCTCTGCCCCTGCCCCCTCCGCGGCGCCCGGGTCCGGCGCGGGGAGGCAGCAGCCCCCCTCGGTCCCTGCTCGCCCCGTCTGCTGCCGGGAGCAGGGGGCGTCTCGGGGGTGCAGCCGGCCGGGCACCGGGGCAGGGATGCTCGGTGCCACCCAGCAGTGCCGCTCCGCAGCCCCCTGCCGCGGGGGAACCCGGCCGAACCCCCACCCCCTTGGCAGGATTTTGTGCGCACTCACACCCTCGTTCCCCCCCAAGGAAACCCCCAGCACTGCGGGGTGGTCCCTGCCCCCACAGACCCTTGTGGGGGTCTCCCAGCGGTGCCCCTCTCCCCTGCGCCACTCAGGCACCCCTTGCCCCACTGCGCTGCGCCCAGCCCCAGCCCTCTGCCCCAGAGATAGCATATCTTCCCCGCCTTCAACCTTAGCCCCGTGTTTACGACTCCGTCCCGCACGAGGCCTCCCTGCTGCCCGGCACTGCCCAACGCTGGCACGGAGGTACCCGCTGACCCCGGCGGCCTTCTGCCCTCCCTCTGCGTGCCCACGGCCATGCTGCCCCATGGCAGCGCAGGGCGTCTCGGGCCCCTCCGCTGCCCACGGCCCTCCGACATCCTGGGCAAAGGTGCTTTTCCCTGGCCTCAGCTTGGGCCAGTGCCCAGCATGTCTCAGCAAATGGGTACTTTGCCCTGGCAAAGGCCTGCAGACAAGCAGGGCCAGAAAAGGTGGGGAGAGAGGGAGGGAAGGATGCGGGGAAGCGGGGCAGCGAATCGCCACCCGGCAGCCCTGCCCACCGCTGCCCGAGTCTGCAGAGAGCCCGAGCCGGTTGCTCCATCAGGACGCGGCACCCCATGCGTCTTGCCAGCCCGGCACATGGGCGCTGGACAGCTTCGGGGTCCCCGCTGCGCGGGGCACGACCCCTCCCCCCCCGCTGCCACGCTGGGCTGGCGTGGGCACCCTTGGCTTGTCTTTCCAAGTGCCCAAGGCCGTTGCCCAGGGTCCTGCTCGGTGGCCGCCCTGTGCCACCCGAGAGCCTCTCCCCGTGGCTCTGGGAGAGCCACTGGCTGTGAAAGCCCGATTGTGCGCGGCGTCTCCCTGATCTTATCGGGCCTCGAGGCGTCTCCTGGCAGGCACAGCTGAGCCGGGGGCCAGTGCCGGGGCATGAGCAGCAGGATGGGGGCATCATTTGGTGGGAGCCGTGGGGAAGGGGATGCCCCTTTCCCGCTACCCCCAGCCCCGCACTGAACTCCCCACAGTGCTGCATCCACTGGGGGTTGGCACAGAGGGTGGCACAGCCGGGCCCCATGGGGCCAGCAGAGTCTGCAGGCAGGGCAGAGGGGAGAGCACACGCTGCCATCGGGGCCAGCTTCGGGGCAGTCCTGCAGGGTGCAGGCAGACTTTGCCCTCCCTTCCTCCAGTCAGTGCAACACCCACTCTGTGAGCACCCCAGGGTGCCCATCCCCACAGTCTCTGGGCTGCTGAAGGGCTCCTGAGGCCTCCTCGGGCTCAGGCAGCAGGAAGGCTCACCCCACAGTGGGCACAGATGCCAACTGGGGTGAGGTCGGGCACGGGCACCCTTCCCAAAGCCTCACGCCTGGCTCCAGGGAGGTGCCCAGGCACATGCCAGGCAGGAGGGCTGCCCAGCCCTTCCCAGGGAGTTTGCGCCGGCACCAGCTCCTTCCAGCACCTGCCAGGAGTGTTTGGATCCAGCTGGAGCCTGGCATGGGCTGGCTTGAGCCTGCCAGCCCCAGGGGACAGCCCCCGTGCCTCCCTCCCTGCCCCGTGCCCGCGGCTCCCCCGCTGGCGTCAGCCTCCTCTGCCCTCCTGCCCGCGAGAAACCCCCTGGCCGCGGCAGGGCTGCCCAGGGCCCGCACCAGCCCTGCTGGTCCCCGTGCCCCCCTCATGCCAGGCGGCCGTGGCGGGGAGCAAAGGGCCTCCCGGGGGGGAGATTAAGCTTCACAAACTGCCCTTGTTCGCGGTGGAGCCGCTCAGGGCGATTAGAGCCCGGCTAAGACAGGCGGCGTGACACAGATCCCCCCAGCCTCTCTGTCTGCCCGGCGGCTCCCGGCGCCACCAGCCCGTGGGGCTGCCAGGCTGGGGCAGCCTGCTGCCCTCGGCCCCTGCCCTAAGGAGCCCCCCCAGGATCGTGGTTTGGGGGACACGGGTTGGCTGGCACCGGCTGTGCGTCCTCCCTGCATGCCCGCAGCTGGCTCCAAGGGCTGGCGTGGGAACGGGGACCTCGCTCCTCCTCCCTGCTCCGATCGGGGCGGGAAGGGGCACGGGGTGAGTCTGTGGCTCCCACGGACATGGGGACCCATGCCAGGCAAGCTCGGTGCCCCCCCGGCTGCACCCAGCCAGGGGACAGGGTGGCACGGGGACACCACAGTGCCGAATGCCGGTCCTATACGCAGGAGCGTGGGATGGCTTTGGGTGCAGCGGGCGCCGCAGGCTGGCACGGCTTGGGGGGCTGCGGCAGGGGTCGTGCCGGGGCCTGAAATCCCGGCGCCCGCCTGTGCCCGTGTCCCCGGGTGCCCCCTGCCAAGCCTCCCCCCATGCCCGCTCCCTGCCCGCCCGGCACTGTGATTGTTCAGCTGCTTCGCGGCGGAGGCTGGAGTCCCGGGGCTGTTTGTGTTTCAAAAGGCCTTTGTGGAAAAATAACCCGAGCGGGGGGAGGAGGAGGAGGAGGAGGAGGAGGAAGGAGAGAACCCACCGCTGGCCCTCGCCGCGGCCGTGCCGGGGCTGCGGGCACGGCGCCGGGGGCTGCCCAGCCGCGGGGTGGGCCGTCAGCGGGGCGCGGAGGGCAGGCTGCCGGGGGATGCTCTGGGCGTCCTGCCCTCGCTGCCGTGTCCCCTCGCCCTGCGGCGGGCGGGGGTCCCGAGCAGCGGGGCGGCGCTGGCGGCAGGCGCATTGCCCGGCCGTGCACCCGGGCAGGGAGGGGGCGCAGGCGGGCTGGGGCTGTGCCCAGCACCAGTTCGGGCACAGGGGGCTCTGTGTCCCCAACGCCCCCTCGTCGCCCAGCCCGTCCTCTCGCTTTGCCCTGGCAAATGTGGGCAGCGGGCGCTGGGCACGGACAGGGGAATGGGCAGGGCAGGGGGTGGGCGAAGCTCCCCCCAAACCAGGCTTGACCCTTCGTGGCTGCACAGGGGGGACCTGCCTGGGACCCCAAAATGCAGTGGGCCCCGTGCCCAGCACCCTCTGAGCCCCTGGCATGGCTTCGCAAGGGGGGCACGATGCCAGGCTGGGGGGGGAATTAGGCCTGGGGGTCCCCTTCATCCGGGCTCGGGCTGGCTATGAACCGGGCAGGCAGCGAGGACGGAGGGAGGCGGGTGTTTGGCACGGCGACAGCTCTCCTCGGGGTGCGGGGCCGGTTGTTCTTCCAGAGGAAACAAGCTTTGCCCGAAGGGAGCCTTTGAACTCCAGGCCGGGGCAGGCCCCGTGCGGGGCCGGGGTCCTCGCTGGCAGGCGATGCTGAATCCGGCCCCCTGAGGAGGCCTCTGCCCGCCTTGCTCCTTCCCCCCGGCACATATCCGTGGGGTCGAGGGCCCGCCGAGCTGATGCTGGGCAGGAGTTTGGGGGGAAAATCCGTACTGGGAGGGTTAGCAAAGGAAATGAATGTGCCCCCCCGCCTCCAGCCTCCCCTCCCGCCCACAGCTGAGCTCAACCCTGGTATTAGACAGCAGAGAATCCACCTGGCGCCGTCTGGCTGCTTTCTGCTGCTTGCCAAAGCGACCTGGGCTGGAGGCATGGTGGGGAGCAATGCCCCACGCCCGATTCAGTGCCACCGTCACGCTGTCCCCGAGGGCACCATGGGGAGCCCGGCACGTGTCGGTGCAGAGGGGCAGTGCCGGTGGTCCTGCCTTTCACCCGCAGGTGGGCAGGAGCGTGAAAGCGACCCAGGCATCCGGGGCAAGTAGCGCCTTTGGCAGGCAGGGCTGCTTTGCCGGCGTGCCAAGCGCGGTGCCCGCCTGTCGCGCTGCCCCTTCGCTGGGCCGTGCGGGGAGGGCCGCGTTTGCCCCCGGCCCGGGGCTCGGTGGCCACGTGCCGTGGCAGCGCGGCGTGGCGGGTGGGCAGGCCATCGGCATGGGGCTCACGTCGGCCCGACGTGGGAGCCCTGGCAGGTCCCCCCGTGGGCCCTGAAACCTCCCTTTGTGCCCGGCGAACCGCTGGCGCTTGGCATTCAGGTCGTGCCCAGGGGGAGAGCGAGGCGGAAACCAAGCAACCGAGTCCTTGGCAGTGCCCGCCAGCGCAGGACAAATGCCCCCGGCTCCGCGCCCGCCCCGCGCGGGCCCGGCGGCGAGGACGGGCACAAAGAGCTCCCAGGCGGTGCAGGGGGCAGTGCCAGGGCCGCCCCGCTGCCGGGGCCAGGCCTTGTGCTGCTGCCAGGCGGGAGGGACTGAGGAGGAGGGCAAAGCTGCCCCTTGCACGGGGGGGTTGCCAGGGGGTGTCCCCAGGCTGCTGTGCCCCCCACTGCCCTCATGCCTCCCCACTGCTAGCTGAGACCAGCCAGCTCAGTTCACATCAGGTGTGCAGAGCATGTCTCCCACAGGGGATCCCAGCTGCTTTTCTAATGATGCTAAGGGGAGGCGAACCCAGACACCTCCCCACTATGGGTGAAGCAGGGGCACAACCACAATATTAGCCCTCAGAGAATCTCCTAGGCCAGGCTTGCATACTCCTGTAACCGGAGGCTATTCCCCACCCACTGCCAGCCCAGCCCATGTCTGGGACACTTGGGCAGGGCCGGGAACTGGTACCAGCCGGGCAAACACAGCACGCGGGGGAACAATTGCCATCGATCCCCCTGCTGTGTTATCTGCCCAGCCTTTCCCGGCTGGGCATTGAGCCGTACCTCCCCGGACACCTCCCCGGGACACGATGGCCAAGTGCCCCCCCACCTAGCACCCCCCCGGCTTCTTCCTCTGCTTCCCTGGCACTGGGGATGCCTGTTCTGGAGGCTGGGACGCCCGGGTCTGGCATGCCTGGTTGCCCTGCCTCAGTTTCCCCACTTGTGCGTGGGTGCAGGCAGGGCCCTACCCAGCCCGGCACCTCCTCCCCGTCTCAGCTTGGCGCTGGGCCGAGCTAGCGGGCGCTTCCTCCGGGCACAGGTCCGGACTGGGTTGGGACAGGGCATGTGGGCGCTGATGGTCGGGATGGGGGGGTTGCAGCCAGCACAGCGTGTCCCTGCCTACCCTGACGCCCGCGCCCCCTCCTTCTCCTGCCAGATGTATGGGCGCTACACACAGGACTTGGGCACCTTCGCCAAGGACGAGGCGGCCCGGCTGCGGCTGCAGCAGGAGCGCTGGGATGGCGGCGGCACACGGCCCCGGCGCCCCTCGGAGCTGCTCGAGTACAGCCAGGGCCGCTGTGCCCCCTGCCGCGGTAAGGACTGCGGGCGGGACGTGGACCGAGTGCGCACGGCCTCAGGCGGGAGCGGGGCACCGCTGCCCTCCCCGCCACCCGCCGCGGGTAGGGTTTCTCCTGCTGTCATGGGACGCTGGCGCCGAGGACAATGCCACCTGCCCGCCGGGCACCGGGCGCACAATGGCCCAAAATAGCTGGGCACGCTGCAGGGACCGGGGGCCCCGGCCCCTCTGCCGGGGGCCGTGCCGGGGGGGCAGTGCTTGTAGGATTGTGTGTGTAGGTAGCCGTGTGGGGCTGTGTGTACCGCGCGTGTGAGCTTGTGGTTGTGTGTAAGCCCGTGCTTCGGTGGCATGCATGAACGCGCACAGATGTGTGCGTGCACAGCTGCACGGTGTGTGCGCGAGCAGCCCGTGTGCCTGGGTTTGTGAGGTTGTGCACAGCATGTGTGCGGTTGTCTGCACTCCATGTGTGAGTGTGCACGCTGGTGTCTGCGGATGGTTGCTTGTAGCTGCACATCTTGGTGGTGGTGGTGGTGGTGGTGGGGTGACGGTGCTGGGGTGTGGGCTGTGCACAATGTTGCTTGTGTGTGTGCATGCCTGTGGAGGAGGTGTGCAGCTGTGCGTGTCCAGCTGTGAGCGCTTGTGCTTTGCGTGCTCACGCGGAGGCGTGTGGCCGTGCTGTCCCTGCCGGCAATGTCCTGGGGTAGTGTGGGGAGAGGAGAGCCTGTGCCTGTCCCCGGGGCGCCTGGCCCCTCGCTCCGGTCCTGAGCCTGCCTTTGTGCCCGCAGTGTGCGCTGTGCAGTGCCAGCAGTTCCTCATCTCCAAGGTGGGTGAGGACTGGATCTTCCTCATCCTCCTGGGGCTGGTCATGGCACTGGTGAGCTGGGCCATGGACTTTGCCATCGCCACGTGCCTCCAAGGTGAGCGGGCACCGGTGGGCACTGGGACTCCCAAGGATGATGGGGTGGCTTCAGGCATGAGGCACGGGGCCCAGGGAGCAGTGCGAGCAGGGTCCCCGTGCCTGGTGCATGGGGCCATTGCTTGCCCCTTGCCACCCATGACTTGCATCACTCACTGTGCCCACAGCCCAGAAGTGGATGTACGGGGGTCTGGACACCAACGTGCTGCTGCAGTACCTGGCCTGGGTCACCTACCCCACCGTGCTCATCACCTTCTCGGCCGGCTTCACCCAGATCCTCGCACCCCAGGCTGTGGGTAGGACCCTGCTGGCACTGCAGACACCCCTGTGGGTGGCTGAGCTGTCCCGGTGGTGTCCCTGCAGTGGGGGATTCCTGGGGTGTCCTCCTGCACTAGGGGGTTGGGAGTCCTGGGGTTCTTCCAAGGGCTATAGGCTGTTCTTCTAAGGGTATCCCTGGTTCCATGGGGTGGGGCCCCCAGGGCTACGGTTTGGGGGTCATCTGCAGGGCTATGGGGTTGGGGGTCCTCTACGGGGCTATGGGGATGACCCCAGGGGTCCCCCTGGGCTGTAGTGTGGAAAGGTGTCTCTGAGGATCTTGCCGTGGCAGTGTGGGGGTCCCAGGGGTATTCCTGTAGCCGTGCACCAGGGGTTCCCCCATGGCCACGGGTGGTGGCTGCTGGGTCAGGGCTCTCCCCGCGGCGCCAGGCTCGGGGATCCCCGAGATGAAGACCATCCTGCGGGGCGTCGTGCTGAAGGAGTACCTCACCCTCAAGACCTTCGTGGCCAAGGTGATCGGGCTGACGTGTGCCCTGGGCAGCGGCATGCCCCTGGGCAAGGAGGTGAGGGCCAGGCTCGGGGCCAGGGCAGGCAGCGGGGCACGGCGGCGCGGGGACGCCCCGACCTCACAGCCCCGGCACTGTCGCCACAGGGCCCCTTCGTCCACATCGCCAGCATGTGCGCGGCACTGCTCAGCCGCTTCCTCTCCCTCTTCGGCGGCATCTACGAGGTGAGCGGGCGCGGGGCCACTGGGGAGACGGGGGCTCCGGCTGTGCCGCTCGGCAGGGCTGGCAGAGCCCTGGGGGGCAGTGCCCGCTCACCCCCTGCCCCTCCGCCCGCAGAACGAGGCGAGGAACATCGAAATGCTGGCAGCCGCCTGTGCCGTTGGCGTCGGCTGCTGCTTCGCCGCCCCCATTGGAGGTAGGGCAGCCCCCAGTGCCCCCCAGCCCCTGCCCCAGCGGCTGCTGCAGCCCCCCGTGCACATCCTGCCCAGGCACCTGGGCCTCTCTGGAGAAGAAACCAGGTCCTCCCACCTGGAGACCCCCACGGGCACGGCCAGGCAGGAGTAGGGCCCTGCCTGTCCCTCCTCCTTCGAGGCCCTGGGCAGCACCGCTGCAGACGGGGGTGCCCGTGGGGAGGAGGAAGGGAGGAGCAGGCGTCGTCCTCCCCAAGGTGTAACGTCTCGTCTCGTCCTCTCCCCCTGCTGCGCTGCACTCCAGGGAGCTCCCTGCTCCGGCCCCACTGAGCCCTGCCCGTAGGTTGGTGATATGTCTAACTCTTTCCTTGCCCTCTGTGTGCTGAGCTGCCCCGGCTGCCCATCCATCTGTCCATGTGCCTGTGTGTGCTCCACCCTCAACACCATCTGCCTCCTGCCCCTCTGCCGCTGCTCACATCCCTGCACTGCCCTCTTGCTCGTGCCGTCTTCTGCTATCCAGTGCCTGTTGCAGATAGCTGCGGAACTGGCCGTGTGCTTTGCCAAGGAGCCCCGGGAAGCCCTTCACTGCCAGCCAGCGTGCCTGTGGGGCCATCCGGCCCCACGCGGGCCTTGCACGAGCATGGGCACTCCAGGCGGGAAGCATGCCAGGTGCCCGGGGGGCCTGGCTCGGTTTCGCCGCCTCCCTCGTGTCTTTCCCCCTGGTGCCAGGTGTCTTGTTCAGCATCGAGGTCACCTCCACTTTCTTTGCCGTCCGCAACTACTGGCGCGGCTTCTTCGCTGCTACCTTCAGCGCCTTCATCTTCCGTGTCCTCGCAGTCTGGAACAAGGATGAAGGTACCTCCTGCCTGCCCAGGGGGCACCACTGCCCACCCTGCCTGCGCTTGGGGCACCCCTGCCTGCCCTGCCCACCCTGCCTATCCAGGGCTGGCTGCTGCCAGGGCAAGCAGGAGGTGGTGGCTGCTTGGGCCCATGGGCCCAGGGGACCACAGAGGGACTTCTGCCACCCCCGCTGACCCCCACCATGCCCCCCAGAGACAATCACGGCGCTGTTCAAAACCCGCTTCCGCCTCGACTTCCCCTTCGACCTGCAGGAGTTGCCTGCCTTCGCTGTCATCGGGTGAGTGCGGCCATGCACGGGCACCCATCCAACTCCCCTGTGGGATGTCCTGGTGGCCGCGGGGTCCCTGCTCCGGCTGGGCTCCCCTCAGCAGTGGTGGGGCACAACATGGGCGCTCATGCCGGGCCCATGCCCAGGATCGCCAGTGGCTTTGGGGGCGCGCTCTTCGTCTACCTCAACCGCAAGATCGTGCAGTTCATGCGCCGCCAGAAGACCATCAACCGCTTCCTCATGAAGAAGTAGGTGCCCAGCAGCCCCTGGGGAGAGTGACTGTCACCCTGGCATGGTAGGAGCTGGGGGGGTGGCAGGCATTGGGATGCACTGGCGTCATCCCATGTCACCTTTCCAGGCGTCTGCTCTTTCCTGCCCTGGTGACGCTGCTCATCTCCACACTGACCTTCCCGCCCGGCTTCGGACAGTTCATGGCTGGCCAGGTACCCATGGTGCCCTGTGCCCACCGTGCCTGCCATGGGGCCAAAGGGCAGCACACTGGCCCCCCACGTGGGTAGTGTCTGCCCCCGTTCACCCCTGCCCCTTGGCAGCTCACCCAGAAGGACACCCTGGTGACGCTGTTCGACAACCAAACGTGGGCCAAGCAGGGGTTGAGTGAGGAGTTTGAGTACATGGGCATCTTGGAGGCTTGGCGCCACCCTCGCTCCAACGTCTTCGTCACCCTCGTCATCTTCATCCTCATGAAGGTGGGTATCTCCTTGGGGGTACCAGCCCAGGCACTGGTAGATGTCCTCAAATGCCATCAAGGATGTGCTGGCTGGGTGTCCCCAGGTGCCACCAGGGAGACGCTGGCTGGATGCCTCCTCAGAGGAGCCAGGCTGCCCCACAGCACAGTGCTGTGCCCAAGTCCTGCTCCACAGCAGGCAGTTCTGATGCCAGCTGGGGGGGCATGGCTGGAGCTGGCAGGAGGTCCAGGCCAGGGTGCCAACTAATGCATGTCTGTGCCCACCATGCAGTTCTGGATGTCAGCCCTGGCCACCACCATCCCTGTGCCCTGTGGAGCCTTCATGCCCGTCTTTGTCATTGGTGAGAGCCTGCCACCCCAGCATGTTGTCCACCGCTCGGGCATATGGGAGGAGGGATTCTGTCGGCCTTGGCTTCATGGGACACTTCATGGGGCACTGAGCCAGGCACAGGAGGAGTCACCTTCCTCCATGGCGTCCCCTTCCCCTGGCAGCACCCACAGCAAGGAGGGGCACAATGTGGGTGCAGAAGAGGCTGGGTTGGGCACACAGAGAGCCTGATGGGCACCCCACATCCCTGCCCGGCCCCACGGACCCCCTGCCCACTCCAAGCCCTTCTCTTTGGGCAGGGGCAGCCTTCGGGCGCCTGGTGGGTGAGAGCATGGCGGCCTGGTTCCCAGACGGCATCCACACCAACAGCAACACCTACCGCATCGTGCCAGGGGGCTACGCCGTGGTGGGTAAGCACTGTGCCTGTGGGCCGACACGGGAACGCCACATGCCCACCATACTGCTGCTTGCTCAGAGATGCTCCAAAAGAGCCCAGGGGAGTGTTTCTGGGGCTTGTCCAGGGCTGGGGCAGTGTCCCCAGGGACTGGGGTGACCCCCAGGGCCAGGGATGTCCCCAGGAGGTCCCAAAGGCTCGGGTGTCACTGGAGCTAGGGGATCTCACAGGCATGGGGGTGTCCCCAAGGCTTGGGGTTTCCCTGGAGATGGGGGATGTCCCAGGGATGGGAATGTCCCCAGGTGTCCTCAGGGATGTTCCCAAGGTCCCCCAGGGACAGGGTGGGAGGACAGCCCCACGGGCAGGCAGGTGGGGACCTGACGGGCTGCCCCTGTGTTTCTCGGGGATATGCGCGGGCACAGGGGCGGCCGCGCTGTCAGGCGCTGTCACCCACACGGTGTCCACGGCTGTCATCGTCTTCGAGTTGACGGGGCAGATCTCCCACATTCTGCCCGTCATGATCGCTGTGATCCTGGCCAACGCTGTGGCCCAGAGCCTCCAGCCCTCCCTCTATGACAGCATCATCCGCATCAAGAAGCTACCCTATCTCCCCGAGCTGGGCTGGGGACACGAGTGAGTGCCACCCCTAGGCCCTCCCCATGGCATCCCCACCAATGTCCCCAGACCCCTGGCCAGCCCTGATGTGGCACCATTCTAAACCCTGCAGCCGCCGTGCCTTGGTGGGTGGCTTGGCTGTGCCTGTCCATGCTGAGGTCACTATGTCACCCTGGGCAGGAAATACAACGTGCGGGTGGAGGATATCATGGTGCGGGACATCCGCTACATCACCCTCAACTGCAAATACCGAGACCTGCAGCACGTCCTGCACAGCACCAAGTTGAAGAGCCTGGCGCTGGTGGAGTCAGCTGGTGAGACATGGGCATGGGGGCAGTGGGTATGGTTCCACCCCCACCCCAGCGTGGGCTCCTCCAGCATGTGCACAGCTGGGCACAGTGGGGCAGGCAGAGGGTGGCATGGCTGCTTGCTCGAGGTGGGCATGGGGCTCCTTTTCTTGCATGGCCACCGGGGAAACCAAGGCACGGGGTAAGGGGTAGGAACCTAGGCATCCGAGCTGCGTTCCTGCAGCTGGTGGCTTGGTGCCTGGGGTGCACAGTGCACACCCAGGCCCCTCGCTGCTGGCAGAGTCCATGATCCTGCTGGGCTCCATTGAGCGGGCGCAGGTGGTGTCCCTGCTCAGCCACCAGCTCAGCCCTGAGCGACGGCTCCAGGCTCTGCGGGAAAAGGTGCTGGCAGAGCAGCCGGGCACCACCGAGGATGGGCACCGGCTCTCCGACGCAGGTGTGCGCTTCCAGGTGAGGATGCTGGCAGGGCTTGGGCAGCCGGCATGATGCTGCCACCTTTCCCCGGGGTGGGGGCTGGCTGCTGGGGGGTGGCCCAGGGCAGCAGCCGCCCACCTGGCACCATGCCCCATCCCGCAGATCAGCACTGAGGCGTCATCCTTCGCCCCCGTGCGCGGCAGCTCCCGCAAGCCCCTGAAGTCAGCGCTCAAGCGGGTGCCCAGCGGCTTGGCGGAGAGCCCCCCGGGTAAGTCCGGGCCCTGTCCACACCCTGGCCCCCCCTGGACCCCAAGGCATGGTGCCCCATGGGCCTGACACACTCTCTGTGTCCGCAGCGGGCACCACTGACCACACCGGCATCGCTCTCAAGAGCCTCTTCTGTGCCAACACTGCTGCAGAGCCCACCGAGGTGAGGTGCCCCCCCTGCCCATCCCTGCTCATCCCTCCCTGGTCCTGCCTGTCCCTGCCCATCCCTCCTTGGTCCTGCCCGTCCCTGCCCATCCCCACCCATTCCTGCCTGTCTCTGCCCATCCCTGCCCCATCCCTCCCTGGTCCTGCCCATCCCTGCCTGTCCCACCCCATCTCCGCCCATCCCTGCTCATCCCTCCCTGGTCCTGCCTGTCCCCGCCCATCCCTCCTTGGTCCTGCCCATCCCTGCCCGTCCCCACCCATTCCTGCCCGTCCCCACCCATTCCTGCCCATCCCTGCCCATCCCTGCCCATCCCTGCCCATCCCTCCCTGATCCTGCCCATACCTGTCTGTCCCTCCCTGATACTTCCCATTCCTGCCTGTCCATGCCCATCCCTGCCCATCCCTGCCCATCCCTGCCCGTTCCTGCCCATTCCTGCCCATCCCTGCCCGTCCCTGCCCATCCCTGCCCGTCCCTGCCCATCGCTGCCTGCGGGCCCCACTGCCTGCCCCATGCCTGACCTCTGTCTCTCCCTGGCGTGGTGCCAGGCCCAGGGCACCGCCCAGCGCAAGGTCAAACACGTCCGCATTTCCATCTCGGTAAGCTACAGCCAGTCACAGGCTGGGCATAGCTCCTCTCAGCCAATCGGAGCCCAGCCTGGATCCTCTCAGCCAATCAGGGGCCTGGCACAATTCTGCTTGGCCAATCATGTTTGCCTGGTGTGTGCAAGCCAATCTCTGACAGACTCTATTCTGCTCCACCAATCATGGCATAGCCTGTGTCCTCTCAGTCACAAATCTGCTTGGTGAATTGTAACGTGACCCATATCCTGTCAGCCAATCAGGGAACTAGCCCCACATTGATCAGCCAATGACACAGCCTGCGTTCTCTCAACCAATCACAAACTTGGCTTGACTCTGCTTGACCAATCATGACATGGCCTATGTCCACTCAACCAGTCACAGGCCCAGCTCCTCTCAGCCAGTCGTGGACCTGGCCTGCTCCCTGCCCGCACCCTGCCCACACCCTGCCCGCACTCTTTTTGCACCCTGCTCGTACCCTGCCTGCACCCTGTCCACACCCCACCCGCACCCTTCACAAGCCCTGCCTGCACCCTGCCTGCACCCTGCCTGCACCCCACCTGCACCCTACCCATGCCCTGCCTGCACTCTGTCCATGCCCTGACTGTGCTCTGCCCGCACCCTGTCTGCACCCTGCCTGCACCCTGTCTGCACCCTGCCTGCACCCTGGCCACACCTTGCCCATGCCCTGCCTGCACCTTGCCTGCATCCTGCCTGTGCACTGCGTGCACCCTGCCTGCACCCTGCCCACACCCCATCTGTGCCCAGCCTTCACACTGCCCATGCCCTGCCTGTGTCCTGCTTGCATCCACCTGAACCTTGCCAGCTCCCTGCCTGCTCCCTGCCCACTCCATGCCAGCACCCTGCCTGTGCCTAGCATGCCGTCCCACTGCCCTGCCAGGCCTGCTCACCACCACCTCTTTTGCAGGAGGATCTGGAGCTGGGTGACAAGATGACCCCGCTGGAGGTGAGACGGGGGGGCTGGCAGTGCCACTGGGCACCCCCTGCCCTACCGGGCCCCCCAAGGTCCCGATGGGGGCTGAGCATGGAGGGGAAGGAGTACAGTGCCTGGTAGAGTTAGGGGCCTGGGGGGGGGGGGGCGTCCTTCTTGGAGCCCCCCGGCAGAGGAAGGGGGCAGGGGCCAGTGCTGCCTCTGCCTCATCCTGCCCCATGGCCTCTGTCCCCACAGGTGATGGAGTGGGAGGAGCAGCAGCTAGACCAGCCTGTGGACTTCAGCAGTGCCAAGATCGACCCCGCGCCCTTCCAGCTGGTGGAGCACACGTCGCTGCACAAGGTGCACCCACACCGGGCGCCCGTCCCACCCCCCAACCCCCCCCCGCCGGGGCGCGGCCAAGCCCCCGTGCCATGCCCCCAGCCGCTGAGCCCCCTTCCTCTTGCAGACCCACACCGTCTTCTCACTGCTGGGCCTCGACCACGCGTACGTCACCAGCATCGGGCGGCTGGTGGGCATGGTGTCGCTCAAGGAGGTGAGCACGGCGGGCGCGTTGCGGGGAGCGGGCAGAGCCGGGGTGCTATGGTGGCGGGCACCCAGGGTCCCGTGCGGAGCCGTGTGCTCACGGTGCCCGGCGGTGCCCACAGCTGCGCAAGGCCATCGAGGGCTCGCTGACGGCCAAGGGGGTGAAGGTGCGCCCGCCGCTCGCCAGCTTCCGCGACAGCACCACCAGCGCCAGCGAGCCCGACACCACCGACATCCGCCAGCTCTGGGACCGCCACCAGCACCACCCCATGCCCCGCGAGGCCGGCCCCGCTGACGAGGCCTCCCCCGACAAGAGCCAGTGAGCCCAGGACGCCGGCGTGCCCGCTGCCACGCAGCGTGGGGGGGGGGGGGGGGCCAGGGGCTGCCCTCCTGCTGCCTGCCCCGTGCCCACCCACCCCAGGGAATGCTTTCAATCCAGTGCTGGTGAAATGCACCCCGTGCCTGGGGGCTGGCTGTGCCAGGGGTGCCCCCTGCCACCACTGTGCCCACCTCCCTGCCACCCCCCCCCCCCGGGCTTCCCACTTCTCTACCTCTGCCCCCCACCAGCCCGGTGCCCCCCGGCACTGCGAACCCCATGCCTGCGAGCCCCATGCCTGCGAGCCCAGCCTCGGCGCCCCCTTCCCGCAGGGTCCCCCTCAGCGGCATGGGGTGAAGGGGTGTCGGGCTGGGGGTGCCCATGGGGAGGGTGTTTTACACCTCCTGAGCACCTCACCCCTGCCAAAGGGTGTGGGGGGGGTCCCACCTGCATTTCTGCTGTGTGCCCAGGTCCGGGCCCCTCGCCATGTAAATACAGAGATTTTTATATTAATTTAATAAAAGGACTTTATAAATAGAGCCATCAAGCTGGAGCTCTGTGGCAGCCCCGTGCCCTGGGCACGGAGGGGACAAGCACAGCCGGGGGCACCGGTGCTGCCGGGGGCTCCCTGCCTGCGCTGGGGCTCGGCCACAGCGCCCAGCACACGAGACACAGTCGACATCACCGAGGGGGCGAGAAGCCTTTATTTAACACGGCGCGAGGAGGGGCACGAGGCCGCGGGGCAGCGGGGGAGACCCCTCCCCGTGCCTGGCACCGCGGCGGCTGGGCGCGGGGGGCCAGCCCAGGCAGGGCCCGCTCACAGCGTGGCCTCGCTGCGGTAGAGCGGCTGCGGGGGCTCCCTGGGGCGGGCGCCGGCGCGGCGCCGCGCGGTGATGAGCAGCGTGCCCGCCTCGGTCAGGGCACAGCTCACCGACAGCGGGTCCATGTCCTCTGGCAGCTGGCACTTGTGGGTGAAGGTGTCGTAGATGGTGCCGTCCTCGGCCACCTGCAGGGAAGCAGCACCGGCGCCGTGGGGCAGGGCACGGCACGGCACGGCACAGTGCAGCACCGCATGCCGCCGCGCACCGGGGCAGTTCCCACTGCCAGCAGGGGCATGGTGACCACCAGGGCACTTCCCAGTTACCCCAGTTCTGGTGGGGGGGCAATTCCCAGCTGCCCCAGCACCAGAGAAGAGCTCCATGGGGCAGCTCCCAGTTACCCAGCGACATCAGGGGACAATTCCCAGTTACATCAGCAGGGAGCAGTTCCCAGTTACCCCGTTGCCAGCAGGGAGAGTTCCCAGTTGCCCTGACCAGGGCAGGTGCAATGGGGCAAGAGATCCCAGTTGCCCCTTTGCCAGGGGACAGTTCCAGTTACCCCGCTGCCAGGGGGTGCAATGGGGCAGGGGATCCCAGCTACCCCATCGGGGCTGCCCACTTACTTACCTTCTCGGCCTGGATGGTGACGTGGCAGTTGGACGTGGTCACCACGATGTCGGGGGGCTCGAACTGGCTCACGTCGGCCACCACCTGGTAGGTGTCGCCCTGGGCCCGCACCCAGGTGCCCAGGCTGCAGGGGCACACGGCGCCCGGGGACCCTGCGGGCACCGCGTGAGGGGGCTGCCGGGCGCGGGGCGGGGGCGACGGGGGGCACAGGGAGGTCTGGAGTATGGGGGAGTAGCCAGGCACTGGGGGACCTGGGGGGTGCGGGCTGGGGGCACACGGGGGGGGGGGGCTGGAGATAGCAGGGGGCACTCAGTGGTCTGGGGGCACTGGAGGGGGCCTGGGGGCAGCAGGAGGAATGGGGGGGGACTGGGGACACAGAGGTGGCCAGGCAGGTGGGGGTACTGGATGTCCTGGGGGGGTACAGGAAAGTCTAGGGGTGCTGGGAGGGATGGGGGGTAGCAGGGGACATGGAGGGGTCTGGGGGCACAGGGGGGTCTGAGGCCATGGAGACATTGGGAGGGGTGGGGGGCACTGGCAGTGGGAAGGGGCATGGGGGGCGCTTGGGGACACAAGGAGGTGCAGAAGGGCTTGAGGGGGGATGAACTGGGGGCACAGTGGGCCTGGGGACAGCAGGGAGCCCTGGGGGCTGGGGCCAATGGGGGGGCATAGAGGGTCTGCAGGGGCAGGGGGATGCGGGGACACGGGAGAGCCATGGGGCACAACAGGGGCAGTCGGGCTTCCCCCCACAGCCACCCAAGTCCATGCCACCAGTTGGGGGCAGCACCCCAGGGTGTCCCCACTCCATGCCTGGGGCAGGGCAGCTGGGTACAGCTGAGGGGGGGGGGGGGATGGGTGCAAAAGAGGGGTGTCCCCCATCACCACCTCCCCCCGGCCCCATGGCAGGCAGGTAGCCAGCCGCCGCAGCCCCCCGCCACCCCTCGGTACCTGGGTACCCGAAGGCATCGTGCGCCCGAGCCCCGAAGGGGCCGTGCCGCCGGTCGCCCTCGAAGCGGGGCTCGCCGGCCCCCGGGCCCTGGCTGTAGGTGCTGATGCGCTCGGCGCGGTACGTGGCGGCTGAGCTGAGCGAGGCCATGCCGCTGGGCCGGGCGGGCAGCGAGCCCCCCGGCGCCCCGGCCGCGGCGAAGGGGAGGGGGCCGGGCCGGGCGCCCGCAGCCTGCAGATGCCCATAATTAGCCCGGTAGCCGCCGCACGGCCACCCCGGCCCAGGAATGCGAGATAAGGGCTGGGGCCTCTCCGTCACCCTGCGAGGCTGCGGGGGGGGGGGGACGTGCAGGGGGACGTGCCACCGCTGCCACCGCAGGCCCACAACCCTTCCCCATGCCAGGCTGCCCCAGCGGGGCAAAGGGTGCCCCCGACCCACAAAAGAGGCACCCGGCACTCTGCTCACACGACTGACTTTATTGGAGGCCTGGTGGGATGGAGGCAGGCTGCGCGGGGGCGCGGGCACCCGCGGGCACCCCACAGCACGGCCCCAGGGCAGGGGACTCGGCAGGGCTCGCCGCACGGCCCCACGGCACGGGGCACCCTGGCTCCTGCACAGCTGTGCACACGCAGACACCCAGGTGCATGCGCACACACACACACACACACACACACACACACACGTATGCAGACACTCGCAGGTGCACACGCATGCACGTGCTCAGGTGCACACCCCCCACCCCTGCACTCACACACGTGGGCACGCAGACACGTGCACACACATGCACAGGCATGTACACACATGCATGCATGCACACCCACATACGTGCCTGCACACGTGCACATACGTACCTGCCTGCATGCATGCACACAGATGTACTCATGCACACACACATAGATGCAAACAACACACAAACATGTTCACACATGTACGCACACACGTAAACACAAAGGTGTACACACACACACACACGCACACACGGCAAAGCCCCCCTGCCCTCCTGCAGGTGCCCCCTGCCCCGCTGGCCCTCCTGTCGCAGCCCTGGGGGCAGGGTGCTGCCCAGTGGGTCAGGTCGGAAAGGGGCCCGGATGCCTGGGTCCCCTTCGTGCTGCAGGCAGGGCACCCCTGCGCCTGCCTCGGTGCCCCCGGCTGTCCCAAAGCGGGAGGGTGTTGGTGAGCGTCCGTGGGTGTGCGTGCCTGGGGGCACGGCTGGGCCAGCTGGCAGGGAGCCCCTCACCGGGGCATCAGGCCTGCCCCCCCCCCCCCCCCCAAGGCCTTCACACACACCCCACCACCGTCCACGGCATGGCCATGCAGGGTGAGGGGCCAGCACACCACAGCGGGCAGGAGGAGCAGGCGCCTGGCCAGGGCTGGCCTGGGGGCAGCGGGGCGGCAGCGGAGGGCGCAGCGAAGGCTGGGCACACCCTGGGGTGGGCAGGGCAGGGTGCGGGGGGCCCGGGGCCGGGCCTGGGCGTAGCGAGCCTGGGGGGGCCGGGGGGAGGGAGGGGACGCAGCGGCCGGGCCCCGGGGAGCAGCATGCAGAGGCTGGCGCGGGCGGCGAGCACCCCCGCGAGAACGAGCGCCATGCGGGATGGGGGCAAGCGATGGCAAAGCCTGGCCCCCTCCCCAGACCGTGCCCGGACACCCTGCGGCCAGTGGGCACCTGCCGCCCCGGGCACCCCCGAGCGACAGGGGCGCTGGGCAGGCCTGAGCCTCCGTGTAGGCACTTGGTTCCCTGCTGGGGGGGGTGAGCGGCTCGGGGACGCACGGGGACCCGCTGCCGCCCCGCGCTCGCCTGGCGCCCACCCCCGGACAGCACCCGCGTGGGAGGGGGCTCGGGAGAAGCGCTGGGCACGGTGCCCTCCTTCCCCGCTCCCCGGGCGCCCCCTCGCCACTGCTGGGTTTCGGGCCCCGCTGCTGCTGCTGCTGCTGCTGCTGCTGCTGCTGGTGGCACAAAGGCCACGGGACACCTGCCATGGGGGGGAGGGGGTCCGTGCCCACCCCGCTGCCACCGCGGCCCCCTGCGTGTGCTGGCACCAATGCCAGCCCCCCCGCCGGCACAAAAGCACAGGAAGCCCCGGCCGGGCACAGCACCCCACGGCTCGGCACCGCCACGGTGTCCCCGCTGGCCCCACAAGGCATCAGTTCACAGTATAAAACTCAGTCCGATAAAAGCCGGCCGGGGAGAGGGGAGAAAACACCCCCCCGCTCCCCAAACATCCCCGCTGGCCTCGGCGCCGGTGGGTCGGGAGCAGGCGGGCAGGCCCGCCCGGGCGCGTGGGTTGCTCCAAGAGATTTAGCCATGCCAACGGGGGGGAGCCGGCGCCCCAGCGGGGAGCCCGCGGGAGCGGGGAGGAGGGGAGCATGCGAACGGCCAGCCCCACCGACTCGGGGCCCGTCAGTCTCGGGGGGCACGCGTGGGCATCGGGTTGGGTTCGGACCAACTCCCCCCCCCCCAAAAGAGCTCTTCCGAGCTGCCCCCACCCCGCGGCCCCTTCCCCGCTCTCATGCAAGAAGAACAGACGAGGGAAAAGAGACGTGGACAAGCAAAACGGCGCGGGGTGGGCGCCGGGGCGGGCGGGGGCTCGCCGGAGGGGGCGGCGGCGGCGGCAGCCCCCCCTTCCTCCTCCGTGCCCGGCTAGTAAGATGGGGCCGTGGCCCGGTCCGCCCCGGTCTTCATGCCAGCGTGGCCAGTCTCGGCGGCGGGGGCAGTCCGGCGGGGCGTCACGGCTCCTCGGCCTCGTCCTCGTCCAGCGACACCACCCCGGAGGAGGCGACGTCGGAGACTTTCCGGCGCAGCGGGAAGTCCTTGCTCAGCACCACCTCGTCATCGGCAGGCGAGAGGCAGGCCTCGGCGTAGGACACGGAGTACAGGGAGTCCTGGCACCGGAGCCGTGCCAGGCCCCGCAAGGCACTTTGGCTGCCCGGGGGCGGCAGCTTGGGCAGCAGCAGGTCCTCGCCCCCCAGGGAGCCCAGCAGTTTGGCAGTGAGTTCGGAGGGCGACACCATCTCCAGGCTGCAGAGGCTGGAGCAGAGGGTCTCGGGGGACAGGGTGTGCGAGGAGTCGCTCTCGGGCTCGCACGAGCCCTGCCGCACGCTCAGCTGGCACAAGTGGCTGTGCAGGAGGTCGCGCAGCAGCGCGCTGGCGGGCACCTGCCCCGGCGGCTCTGCAAGGCACCGGCACGCCGGCCGTCAGCCGAGCGACCGAGGCCCCGGCCCCGCCGGCCTCCCGCCCCCTCCCTCGGGTCCCCGCCGCTTACCGGCCGCCTGGGAGCTTTCCACGGACGGCATGAAGTCCTCGTCGTAGGACTCGTCGGTGGAGTCGTCCCCGTCCACCGAGGACCAGGCCCGCAGCTTGGCCTCCGCGATGGCAAACTGCTCCGCCACGCCTGGCGCGGGGAGGGCAGCGCCGGTCACGCACACGCCGCTGCTGCCCCCCGCATCCCCCCTCCCTCCGCACCGCTGGCGCCGGCCCGGGGAGCCGGGGCTGGGGGGCGCGCGGGCACTGCCCCCCGGGCGCCGTGCCCACCTGCGGCGAAGCGCGCCTCCTGCTCGCCCTCGCTGAGGTGGCAGTAGGAGCTGAAGGCGCTCTCGAGGGCGGCGGGCGGCTCCACGGGCTTGCACCAGCCCTTCCACTCGATGAGGTGGGCGACGCGGCCCTGCGCCATGGCCGTCGGCTTCGTCACGTGCTCCTTCACCACCTGCGAGATGCCTGGAGCGCCGCCGCGTCAGCACCCCCCGGGGACCCCGTACCACAGGGGTCCCCATGCCCCGGGGCCCCAGGCACCCTGCAGTGGCCCTAGGGACCCCTTGTGCCCCCCAAGCCCCGCAGGGAGGTGGTGACCCCAGTGCCCTCCTCAAGTCCCCCCTGGGATGCCCCCCCTCCAGCCCCTTCTCCCATAGGGGGACACCCCACTGCCCGGATGTCACCCCCTCCGGGTCCCTCTGCCCCCAGGTCCCCCGGCGCAGCGCCCCAGCGAGCCCCGGCGGTTACCGTGCAGCGAGGAGCGGGCCAGGGCGGCGATCTCCTGGATGGTCAGCGCGCGCCGCGACTTGGGCAGCATCTCGACAGTGTCTTCAACATTGACCTGGCCGGGGTGGCAGGGACGTCATGGCCCCGGCGCCCACCCTGCGCCCTGCCCACCCACGCAGCCTCGCCAGGTCTCGGTTTCCCCGCCAGGGACGGGGATAGTGGGGCAGCGGGCTGGGGTTACCCCGCGGCCGAGGGGCTGCTCAGGGTCTCGGTCCCGCTCTGTGCTTGCCCTGCTCCTGTGGGGCGGCTTGCACACACGTGTGTCGCAGGCACACACACACACGTGCACAGGGCCAGTCACGGCCACATGCACGGGTTCAGTGTGCAAATGGGTAGCGACGTGTGTGCGTGTGTGCACAATACGTGCGGCCCCCTCCTCCTCCTGCACACGTGCAGGGTCTGTGCACACACTGCCACTGCGCACACCCCCTGTGCTCGCCTAACACACCTGCACACTGCACACCCCGTGTGCACGCTACAGACCAACACACTGAAGCGGGAGCATACACACGCACTCACGCTGTTTGTACATATGTGATACTAATGCACACATGCTGTGCACACTCTTACACATACACACACATGCATGCACACGCACACAGACCTTCTCGGTGCACATGTGGGTACCCATTCTTGGTACCTGCGTGTGTGCCTGCTCACTGGGTAACCACGTGTGTGCACATGTGCACTTCCACTCTACACACACACACACACACACACACACACACACACACTGACTGTAAACCCACACCGGCACGCAAATGCACTAACTGTGTACACCTGCACACACACACACACACACGCACGCACGCACCTGTGCACTCACTGCAGCTATGTGTCTACACACTCACACACACATGCACTCTCTGCAGATGCACGCACATGCACTGACTGTGAACACATGTGCACTGACTGTACCCACTTGCACATGTGCACTCACCGCATGCACCTGGGCACCCCTGTGTGTGCACCCACACTGTGCACATACACACATGAATACACATGTACATTTGCTGAACACACATGCACACACACACACACACACACACACGTGTGCATGGCCTGTACTAACCCGCGCAACCCCGCTACGAGTGTGCCGCCCTTGCTGAGCGCACGCACACACACACACGCACACGTGTGCCACCAGGGCACGGCTCCCCAGGCGGCGCGGCGCGGCGCGGGGCGGCAGCACCGCAGCAGCCTCCTGGGCAGGGGGGAGCAGGCAGCCCTGGCAGCGCCCGCCGGGCCAGGCCGGGCCTGGGGCCACCCGCGTCCCCTCGCCGCGGCCGCCGGGAAAGCGACTCGGCCTCGGAGGCTCGCAACAAATTGTATCGCCATGGCAACGCGGCACCGTGGACTGATTTCTCCCAGGATACAGCCCCGGCTCGGAGCTGACGTCAGAGCAGCTCCGGAGACGGCAGCGAGCTGGCAGGACCGGGCAGGGGCGGCAGCGGGAACCGAGGCCCCTCGGCACGCACCGGGGCATGCCCAGCGCCGGGCGCCCCCGGCCGCACGCAGCGGGCAGGCGAGTGCTGCGCCCTGGGCACCCTGCCCGCCCGGCGCAGACCCCCCCCCCCCCCCCCCGCCCCCCGGGCATCGCGGCGGGGTGCCCGGTGCAAGCGCAGGCATCGCCCGGCCCCGCGGCCCCGAGCCGGCGGTACCTCGAGGAAGTCCTGGCTGTCGAAGGAGGCCTGCCGTGCCAGGCGGTGCAGCAGGGCCGGCCGGGCGGCGCTCAGCGGCGACAGCGCGGGCAGCGCTTTCACCTCCTTCCACTCCACGTGCAGGGTCGTGTCCACGGCCACTGCGGGAAGAGCCGGGGCAGCGTGAGCGTCACGGTGGCCTCCCCACCGCGGCCGCCCTTCGCCACCCCATTTGGGCATCGCCCTCCTCGCTGCTCACGCTGACAAACACCGGTGCCTGGCAGCTCTGCCCGGCCCTGGGATAACCAGTTTTCTCACCCAGTCTGAGCCCACCCACAGCTCATTGCAGGGATGGAATTGCCACGGCCTGCTTCCCTCACGCGTCCCCGTGCCCTGTCCCGCAGCAGGACCCCGCACCCTCTGGCACGCGACAGGCAGTGGGCCAAGCTGAGCGGGGCCAGGAGCCCTCCGGAGCAGCGCAGCGCCGCAGCGAGGGGAGGGCGCGGGTGACTCACACCCGGGCAGCCCTCCCGCCTGTGTCAGCGGGAACGCGCAGCCCCAGCCTGGCACCGGGGACCAGGCGCCTCTCCCGGCTCAGCAGGTGTTTCGGCAGGGACGGGGCGCCGCGGCCCACCCCGCAAGCGGGCGCATCTCCGGGCTGCGAGGGTGCAGGGCGGCGGGCAGGACGGGGCTGGGAGCGCCGGCTTTGGCGGGGATCCTGGCGGGGACCGCGCTGCCCCGGTGGGGGCCGAGCCCAGGGACCTGCCCCCGGGGAAGGGGAGAGGAAGGGCAGCACGGCCCGGCAGCACCCAGCGGCACCGTCTGCCAACACAACAGCAGCCTTGGCACCGAGCCTGTCGCAGGGGGCACATCAGGGGTCTCCCTGGGATGGGGGTGCAGGGCCCTGCAGAGATGGGAAGCAAGGAGGGGGGGCTTTAAACATTAGGGAGGGGGGGCAGCTGGACCAGGCTATTGGGGTGCAGAACTGGGCCAGGCTGTGGGTGTGCGGAGGGAGGCTGAGCTGGGCCACGTCGCGGTGGGCTGCTGCTCCTGCACCACCTCCAGCCCCCCCCGCCAAATTCGCTGTCCCTGGGGTAGGAGAGAAAGGGGCGAAAAGGGGGGGGGGGGGGAAGCACCAGGTACCATCCTCCATGCCAACAGCCCGACTGCCTGGCAGCAACACCCCGAAGCAGGGGTATGCCGGGGACCCACGGCAGGGAGGGAGTCCCTCCCCGCCCTTGCACTGGCTCCCCATGTTGCCCATGTCACCCCGGCCCCCCAGCCCAGGCCACCCTCCCGGGGGGCCGGGGCAAACATCTCCCGAGGAGCCTCATGGCAGCCGCACCGAGCTGGGCCTGGCTGATGCAAACCAGCAGCGGGATGGGACACGGCGGGGTGAAGAGCTCCCCCCGAGCCCGCCTGGCGCCAGCCACTGGCAGCTGTTGCTGGCATCGCCCCCCCGACAGTAGGCAGGGGCACCCCTTGGTGACAGCCCACATCAACACCCCAGCATCCCTGCCTACAGCACCCCCAGGACACCTCCGGCACGTCTGCAACACCCCCACAGTCCCCAGCAGGCTGCTAGAGCCCCCATAGCCACCCACTGTCCCCATAGCCCCCACCCCGCCTGCTGCATCCCTGGGACATCTGCAGCATCCCCATAGCACCCCCATGATACCCCACAGCCCTCCAAAACACCCCCAGCAGCCCCCAATAGCCCCTCCAATGCCCCTGAACACTCTCAGCCCCCCATAGCACCCCTGTACCCTCCCAGGCCTCTGAACCCCCCCCATCCCATACCCCCTTCCGAGCCCCCTGCACCTCCAGAGCCCTTCTCACCCCCTCATACACCCCACAGCAGCACCCCAACCCCTCCATAGCCCCCCCCATACAGCCTTACCTTCCCTGTCACCTCCCCAGCCCCTAGGGCACCCCAGCTCCCCCACAGCAGCCTCCCCGGGCCCCAGCCCCCCTCGGCCCTCCACAGCCCCTCATCCCCTAGGGACCCCAGGTCCTCCAAAGCCCATACATGCCCCGTATCACCCCCCCCCCCAGACCCCAGGCCACCCCAGCTGCCCTATAGCAGCACGCCATGCCCTCCCTCCCAGCCTCCCTACCCCTCCATAGGCCTCCGCCCCCCCAAAGCCCCCAGAGCCCCACAAACGACACTATTCGCCGCCCCCCCCATCCCGTAGGCCACCCCAGCTCCGCCACGGCAGCACCCCCAGCCCCTAGGGCGCCCACATCCCCGCAGGCCCTCCACGGCCCCCCCCGGCGCCTCCGCGGCCCCACACGCCCCCCAGCCGCCGGCCGGCGCCGCTCACCGATGGTGGTTTTGGAGCCGATGCAGCCCATGCTCCCGGGGGGGCCCCGGTGCGGGCACTAGCGCCGGCTCCGCGCCGCCCGCATCGCCCCCCGGCCGCATGGGCGGCCCCGGGCGGCGCCCGGCCCCACGGGACGGTCCTGCCGCGCCGGGCCCGCCGGTGCGGGAGCCCCGAGCGGTGTCTGCGCCGGGTCGGGGACCAGCACGTCCAGCGACGTCACTGCTGGGGGAGGAAGAGGAGGGAGAGGGGGAGGAGGGCGGCGGGAGGAAGAGGAGGAGGATGGGGGAGGGAGGGAGGAGGCAGGGCGGGAGGAAGGTGGGGAAGAGGAGGAGGAGGAGGAGGAAGGGGGAGGAAGAAGAGGAGCGGGGAGGAAGGCTGGGGATGAGGAGGGGGAGATGAGGAGAAAGGTTGGGGAAAAGGAGGAGGAGAAGAGGGAGATGAAGAGAAAGAAGAGAAGAAGGGGGATGAAGTAAGAAGGAGGGGAGGATAAAGGAAGAGGAAGAGGGGGAACGAAAGAAGAGGAAGAGAGGGGATGAAGGAAGAAGAGAAGGGGAATGAAGGAAGACGAGAAGGTGGCTGAAGGGGGGTGGCCGAGGAGGAGGAAGAGGAGCAGGGGAGGAAGGCCAGGCACCACGGAGAGCGCCGTGCCAGCACCGCGGACAGCGCCCGGCCCCGCAGGACCCCCCGGGACTGCGGGAGACCCCGACCCCGGGACCAGCCCCTGCCCAGCCCCACGCAGCAAGGTGCCCCCTGCCCCGGGGCACCCCAGCTCCCCACTCCCCTCTGCCCTGACCCCCGGCCCCACAGAGCCCCCTGGTTCCCGGTGGCAGCTGGCCACACTGGTCGCCTGTCCCCGCTCAGGGTGCCCACGTCAGGCCTGGCACAAGGCCGCACAGTCCCCCCCCTGCAGCCCCAGCGGGGCATTTCTCTGGCCCTGCAGCCCTCGGGGTGTCACGGGGCAGAGGGATTGGGACTAGGCCCCCTACCATGCACACGCAGCCCCCCCCCCACCCCTTTGCACACACGCTGCACACACCAGCACAGCCCTGCACGCATGGACACACGCACAGGGCACACGCAGCCGTCTGCCCCGTTGCTACCTGTGCCACAGGGCTGGAAGCTCTCTGCGCCCCCATGCAGCGCCAGATGGGCACCGAGTCTTGATGGAGAAAATGCGAGTATGGCAAGTGTCTGCCACCATGGAGAAGCCGAGAGACGGGGGACCCAGGGACGGGAACCCTCCAGCAGCAAGGGACCTGCAAAGTCAGGTCGGGTGGAACGTTTTCCTCCCAGGATGGGGAACAGCCCTAGCTGCCCTCCTGCCCTTCATGACTCTCCTACCACAACCCCTCATCTCCCTCATCCAGGAGCAGCCCAGGCACCAGCAGTGCCTGATCTCCCCAGGGATCCTGGAGGTATCCTGGAGAAACCCCACTCCCAAATGGCACTGGCAAGGGATGCACCACAGAGAGGAAGGACCTCGCTTCTGCCGGCTGGCCTGGCATTGCCCAGGGCAAGGTGCCAGCCTCTATCCCAGGACAGGTCCTCCTCCCCAGCCCTGGCGCTGGGCTCAATCCCATTCCTGCAGCCCTCGCAGTGCAAACAGGGCCTTTGGCCCTGTCTGGGGCCCCCACTCAGCACAGACAGGCTGGTGGTGCCAGAGGGAACAAATATCCCTGCGATGGAGTGGGGCCCAGCAGGTCCTGCCTTGGTGGAGCGGGCATCTCACAGCCCCATGCTCCTGCACAGCCCCTGGTGGGGGGACAAGTCATGGCAGGGCCACAGGCACCAGGGCAGGGAGAGGGCACCATGCTTTGGGGGAGGTGGGGGGGCAGAGCTGCTCCATGCACCCACCGCCACCCTCTCTCCTCAGCACTGGCTCATGGGTGCCTGGGGCCTGCCAGGGTCAGGGTTTCTCTAGACCGGCGATGCGTCTTTGCAGCCTTTAGGACATGACTTCGGGGGGGGGGGGAGGGGGACAACACATTTTACCCTGCTCATGTCTCCCTCCATGAGTCCTGGTCTGGAGCAGTGATGCCGGCCACGGGACCTCCTTTGGAAGCAGTTGGTGTCCACCCACGCAGCTGACTGAGCCTACTTGCTCCCCCCAGCACCCGGCCCTGGGCCACGCCAGGGCTGGAGGATCACTGTAACGTGGCAGAGACCCCCATAAACACCAGTCAGGCCCAGATCTGCCACAGGGTTCTCTCAGATGCCCAGCAGGCACTTGTGGGATCTCATCCTCAGGTGCTTAGGATCACCAAAGACTCCTACCGTGCCACCGCCCCCTGCTCTCCCTGCCGCAGCCACCTGCAAAGATGTCAAGACTGGAGGGAGCCTGAAGACAGGGAGGAAGTGGCTGCCCTTCCCCAGGAGATCCTGGCTGGCACCAATGCCTGCTTGAGGGGCTAAGGCAGCCTGCGGCCAACAAAGATATTTGTTCACTCTGAAACCTACTGATAGCAATTAAAGCTGCAGCACTCTTCTTCCAGCACACAGCAGTGAAGAATGGTGCTGCCAGGGCACCACCCTCCCCAGCAGTGAGCAGGGTACTGGCACAGCTCAGGGGCCTCCCTGCTTGCTTGCTGCTGGGCAAGGGGGGGCTCCCTACTGGTGTCTGCCCCTAGGCCCTGCCAGGCCTTTTCCTGCCAAGCACTTCCCAGCATTAGTGCTGCCAGGGCTGCAGCTCAGCCAGCTCAGCCTCCAGTCTGGGGAACAGCCTCCGGTTAATTATTCTGTGCCCTCTGGGCCATGGCCAGTGTGACTCAGCAAACACCAGCCCAATTCAGTGAATATCAGCCCCAACCCCGGGGGGGGGGCAGCCCTTGCCTCAGCCCCCACCCAGCACAGACGGCCCCCGCGGGACCTGCCCCAGGGGCAGCTCACAGGCTGCAGTGAGGGCGGAGGAGCAGGGCCCCGCTGTGTCCCTGGGTGCACTCGGCCTTGCCCCATCGCAGCCACACCTGAAAGACACCTGGGCATTTCCGGCTTACCAGGCACAGAGAAAAAAAACCGGAGAGGGAAGGGGCAGGGGGGCCCTGGCACATCCCTCCAGCCCATCGTGCATCTCTGCCCAGACCTGCCCCGCTCTCCGGGCAAAACCCAGGCAGGCCTGCTGGGCCCCGCCACCACTGCACCCGCTGGCAGAGGGGCGCGTTGGGTGCTCCAGGTGCAAGCGGCTGGGCTCTGCCCCACCGCCCCGAGCCGGGGTGTGAGCCCGTGCTGGGAATGGTGCCCGCTCCACATCCAGGTGCCCCGTGCCAGGCAGAGCTGGCAAGGAGCGCCGCTGCGGCGGTTCGCGGCAGGCCTGGCTCCTGGCGTCACCCCGGAGAGCCACCCCATGGCACTGCAGCAACCAGCCTCTCGGCACGGGCACCTACCGTCTGCCCTTGGTGTGCCCGGGCGGAAACCGGCCCCGGCAGCGCCAGGGCTGCAGGCTGGCAGCCCCCGGGGCAGCCCCGCGCCAGCCCGGGCATGAGGGACATGGGACAGGGCGTAGGGCCAGGCGGCAACAGCGGCACACGGGGGCGTTATTTAGCAATGTTCTTTTATTTCCAGTTTTTAAGGTGAAAAGATGCCTTTAAATCTTCAATTAAATACTCCATAAAGAAAAAAAAAAAAGCAAAAAAAATTATTTACAAATTCACGTGACCAGTAATTGAATCCTTGTTTTAATAATTACACGTGCGGCTCGTCACATCCGGCGCTCTATAAATACAGGGGACACGGATGCGGGGCCGCCCCGTCACTTGCCCAATTGTGGCCTTAAACGTTTGGGGGAGGATTGAGGTCTTTGGGGGAGGACAGGGACTTGGCCTGGCCCAGAGAGAAGGGGTCACCCCCCCTCCTCCCCGGCCCCCTCCCCAGGTGTCAGAGCAGGAGCTGGGGGGGGGAATAGTTTATTTAAAATAAAAAACCATGGCAGGGGGGGTGGGGGGGTCCAGGCAGTGATGGGGAAATAGAGAGAGGACAGGGGAGGGGGAGAAATCACACTCCTGTCCCCAAACCAAATTTAATAAGTTTATATATATATAATCTCTCTATATTTCAGCAAGTGGGGAGGAGGAAGAGGAGGGGGGAGAAGAGGGGAGAAACTATCCCCATCCTGTCCCCTCTCCCCGTGACACGAGTCTAGGGGTTCTCTGCCCCCCTCCGGGTGACCTGGGGTCCCTACGCTGGGAGGGGGGAGAGGAGGGGCCCAGAGCGGACCCACAGCGACAGCCGCCTCCATCAGCATCTGTTTATTATCATCGTGACAAACTAGTACAGGCCTCGCAAACAAAACCGGGACGGGGGAAGAGGGGAGAGAGAAATAAAAAAAAGAGAGAGAGGAGGGCTGCTGGGGGCACAGCAGGTCCCTTGACCCCGGCATGAGCAAGTCCAGGGGGCCGGGGGTACGGGGCACTGGGCGGGAGGGGATGGAGTCGCACCCCGGGGTGCCCTGCTCTCTCCCCCCTTCCTCCTCCTCACGGCTGCTCAGTTGTTGTCCGACTCATCCTCAGCTTCCCGGAGCCAGGTGAAAAATGCTGTCACTGATTTGAGGGCCACCCCTTTGCCCTGCTGCTCGGCTGCGTCCTTGCTCGACTCCCACTTGTAGAAGGCCTCCTCTTTGATGACGTCCTCGTCGTAGAGGGCATCGAAGAACATCCTCAGCAGGTCTGTGGGGAGGGGCAAAGAAGGACCCTGCCATTCCCCAGCCACCGGCAGCCCTGGGCAGGCCAGTGGAGGAGGGGAAACAAGCCCACCACCCCTCTCCCCAGGCCTCCTGGTCCTCCCCATGCCATGTGTGACACTCACTTGGAGGCTGGTCCAACTTCACCACCAAGGCCTGCAGAGCATAGAGTGCCTGGAGCTCCTTCTGCTCGTCCCGCATGTACTTCTGCAGCAGCTTGGCCCGGTTGCGGATGACCTGGGCATCTACGCGGTACGGGTTCTCGACTGCAGGACAAAGGGCATGAGATAGGGGCAGCAAGGACACACGCACACAGCCCCCCGGCTCACCCCGGTACTCACAGACTATGGCCGAATGGCACACGGACGTCATCAGGGCCCTGATAAACGTGTTGGATGAGACCTGCTGCTCACTCAGGTTGGCCTGAAGGAGGGAAGAGAAGAGGGGGCCCATGAGGAGAGGACAGAGCCGGGAAGGCCCTCCTGGGCCTGCAGGAGCTACGCCTGTGTCCTCACCTCGATCCAGTCATATATTCTTTGGTTGTTTGGGTTCTCCTTCAGCAGTTTGTCCATTTGCTTGCACAGCTCCTCCGAGGTCAGCTCCTTGCGGCTCGGCGTGTCCGAGCTGTCTCCCATCGTGTACTCCAATTTCTGGGGGACCGGGGAGAGACGAGCTGCTTAAAGGCAAAGTGGGGGAAAACACGCTCCTGGCAGCAGGGCCCAGGGGTCCCCCCACAGCCCCTCTCTGCCCCTCACTGAGGTCGAGCTCTCACCTGCTCCGTGACAAATTTGTTGACATCCTGGTCCTCAGGCAGGAATTCTTTCCAGCTCAGGCCCCCATCCCGCCACAGCTTGCCTGCTTTCTTCTGACTCTGGAAGACAGCCAGTGTCAGTGTCTGGGTGCCATGGCCCCCACTGGAGGCACTGCTCCCCACCCACAGAGAAGATGCTACAGCTTGACTGCAGCACCTCAGTGATCCAAGCATGGCAAGGGACATCCAGCACACAGGCCCGGCCCACTGCCATCCTCTCTGGCTACAAAGTGCTTTGACCCCCCTGTGCTGACCTGCTCCCCAAAGATGGGGCCGGGGAGCCCATGCCAGGGCTTCCAACCCCCCGAGGTAGAGGATGCCAGCTACGCGAGCCCCACACACACTTACCATGCCCTTGCACAACAAGCCCAGCACCTCAACCAGCAGCGTGGTGGCCTTCCCAATGGGCACCAAGGGCTTTGTTATCTCCCTACAGGGCACAAGCAACAGGATTAAAATCCCTGCCCCCAGATTCTGCTCCAGGACCCCATGCCAGCCCTGCAAAGGGGCACGATGCTCACCTGAACAGCTCCTCCATGGGAATGCCTTCCTCGTGCAGGATGGGTGTGATAAGCTCGGCCAGGTACAGCCAGATGTGCGGGATGTCAATCTCCATGTCTTCTGCAATCTCCAGGATCTCTCGCAGCCTGGAGGGCAGAGGCAGGGGGTGTTGGGGCTGAGCAGGGAGCCCCCAACTGTGGTGCCCAGTCTTGGGCAGCAAAGTGGGCAGTCCCCGGGCCCTCAGCTCAAGACAGGACTGAATTCAAAGGGAGGGCACGTTACCCAGGCAAGCTTTGAGCATTTCCAGGGCTGAAGACCCCACAGCCACCATCTCTGAGCCCCATCCCAGTGTTTGACCCCCTCCTTGCTGCAATCTGTGCCCATTGCCTCATGTCCTTTCACAGGCAGCTCTGAGAAAAGGCAGTCTCTGTCTGTAACTCCCCATCAGGTACTTGAGGGCAGCAGTAGGATGCCCCCTCTCCAGGGGGCAAACCCAGCTCCCTCAGCCTTACTTCACACCTCCATTCCCCACCACCGGGCTCAGTCGGTGTCTCTTGTACCAGGGAGCCCACAACCAGGCTCAACTGCCAGCAGCGGTGTCAGATGCTGAACACAGAGCATCTTCCCTCGTCCCGTTAGCTATGCCCTGGCTAACGCAGCCCAGTACAGAGCAGGCCTGCCTCGCAGGCTGGCCCCGAGGCGGTGTGCGCCCTCACAGCCGCGGTCCCTCACCCTCTGTAGTACTGCTCCTTGGAGAGCGTGCCGGCCTTCACCAACTGGAACAGCAGGACCCCCATGTGCTCGCGGGAAATCGTGCTCCTTTCCAGCGTGGACTCGATGCCGTTCCGCACAAAGACGTAGAGCGAGGAGGGGCTGCCCAGCTCCTGCACGCACTGCAGGGCCTCCTGCAGGGACAGGGGGTCAGTGCTGCCCTGTGGCCAGCCCCAGCTCCCCCCTCCTCATCCAGGCACTGCCGACATCCTGCCCAACACAGTGCTGCTGCCAGGGGAAGGGGATGGTGTGCTACGGAGGCCATACAGTGTGTGCCTGGCTGCCCCCTCCTCTCACCTTCATGTCGTTGATGTGCAGGTATTCCTCTATGATTGCCTTGGATTTCTTCTCTAGCTCTTCTTCTGATAGTGTGGGCTTGGGGGGTTCTGCAGGAGGTGCTGGCTCTTGCTTAACTGCAAGGAGAGAAAAGGGATCAGGCACTGCTTGGGACAGGCAGAGCCTCAGCCTGCAGCCAGACCCTGGCAAGCACCTTTCCTCCCAAACTCACTCGTCTCCCGGCTCCTGTCCCGCTCCTCTGTCATGCTAGCAGCCTTGCGTACGGCCTCGGGGCCACCCTGTTTCTCCCGTTCCCGACTTCGGTCCTCTGTCTCTTTGCTGAAGCTCCTCTTGGTGAGGGCGGACCTGTTCCTCTCTCCCCGCTCTCCCCGGTCAGGACGCTCCAGGCGGTCGCTGCCTTTTTCTGAACGCGACTCCCGGTCGCCTCTGTCCCCAGCCTTCTCTGACCGGTCGCGGCTAGAGCTGCTCCTAGGTGGGAGGAAGGAAGACACAACGTAAAGAAGCCTGTCACCACCCTCCCTGTCCTCAGACTCTGAGGAGCTATGCAAGGCAGGGCTGTCTCATCCCAAGAGGTACATGGGGACGGTCCCAGTGGCAAGCCAGGAGCCACCCTTTAGAGCTGCAGCTGGGAACAGGACCTTTGTGCGAGGACGGGCGCTCTGACTGCCTAACTTCTCCGCTTTGCATGAGTGGAAGGCACTCTGGGGGTGTAAGGCCTAGGCGGCCAAGGGGAGCTGCTCGGCTCCCAGGCAGAAACCCTGGCTGGCTCTGCCCAGCTGTTACAGAGAAACTGCTGGTGGCAGGGACCTGGGGGGCTGCAGTCCAACCTCCTGCTCAGAGAAGGGCCAGCAGGCTCCAGTGGCTCAGGGTGTGGTGAATGTTGAGCATCTCCAAGGATGGCAATTCCCAACTCTCTCTGGTCCCTATTTTAGTATAGAATCACCCTCAGGGGGAAAATATTTTTCCCTGTATTTAATCAGAAATTCCCTGTTCCATCTTACGCCCACTGCCTCTTGCCCTGTCCCCCCCTCTCTCTCCAAGACGACTCTGGCTCTGTCCTCTCTACACCTTCCCAGCTGCACACAGCACAGAGATCCCCCTTTGCCTTCTCTTCTCCCAGCTGAACAAACCCAACTTTGACTCTCCTCAGACATCCTGTGCTCCAGCCCTGACTATCCTCACAGCCTCCACAGGATTTGCTCCAGTCCATGAATATCTGTCTTGTCCTGGGTTCACCGAACTGGACGTAGTTCTCAGATGTAGCCTCTTAAGTGTCAAACAGCAGGGAGAAAGCCCAGCCCCTGCCCTGCTGGCAGCACTCAGGCTCATGCAGCCCAGGACGCAATCAGCCTTCTTTGCCACCAGGACTCACTGCTGACTCCAATCAGGACCCCAGGGCCCCTTCCTGCCACAAGCATTGATTACCCCAGCCCAAATGCTGGGCTCCATGCTTGCCTACTTATCAACCAACTGCTCCCCAACTTCAGGAATTTCTCCTCAGCCTGCAAACACCCCAACCCACCAAGCAGGCACCAGGCAGTCCCAGCCTGAGCCCTCGCCAGGGCCCAGGGCGGTTGCACTCACCTCTGCACCACGCGACGGGACTCCAGGCTCTCGGCAGGGGTGGACTGCTGGAGCGCTGAGAAGCGGTTCAAGGTACTCGTGGCCGGTCGCCCTGAATCAGATGCTGGGTGTGAAAAGAGGGGAGTCTCAGAGCTCTGCACGTCCCCAACAGAGGAACTACCTTGGGAAGGATCCCTGCTCCGTCCCCGTACCACGGCATCGAGCCAGCCTGATGCTGCCTACCTGAATCTGCAGGCTTCGCACCAGAGCCTCCGCTGCTGCCTTTGCCCCAGCTCAGCCGCCCGCCTGGCGCAAAGAGCTGGTTGTTGGAGTCGATTGATCCAGGCTGCAGGAAGACACACAGAGTTGGCTCCAAACCCTATGCTGAGGGAGTGGGGCACGATCTGGGCCAGGCAGCCAGCTCAGCTGCCCACAAGCAGCCTCAGCACCCCCCAGGAACCGGGCTGTGCCCCAGCCTTACCTTGGTGATCTTTGTTAGCCGGCTGGTGTCGATGGGCCGGTTGCCCTTGCTGATGGGCACCGTGTTCCAGCCGTCATCCGCGACCAGGCTCCCGCGTCCACCTGGACACAAGTGGGACAGACTTAAGGCACAGCCCCGCCAAGAGCAGTGCCTCCACCGAGCCCAGGGCTGAGAGCCCCCAGGGGGAGAAACCCGCCTCTGGCTGGCTCAGGTGTCCCCATGCCCAGGCACTCACTGCTGGAGGACGGTCCGGGGGGTCCTCTCCTCTTGTCCTTCGACATCAACTGCTGCACTTTGATGTGTTCCCGATGCTCTTCCATCTCTGCTTCCTTGTGGATCTGATCGATGGTTTTGGGGCCCTGGTCTCCTCGCCGTGGCACCCAGCTATTCTGCAGAAGGCACAGGAAAAGGGAAGAGGGCGCTGAGCCAGCTGGAGGGTTGGACAGTGGAGACCATCTCTCGGGCTGGCCCTGATCTCACATCCCACATCAGGGGCAGAAACTTAACACAGGGCTCCCCGCTTCCCAGCTGTGCCCCCTCAAAGCTGCGGGCTGGTCTCGCCACTCAGGGCCACACAGCCTGTACAGCTTCCTGAGCTCTGTGGCAGCTTTTGGCACAGAAGGACTCAGTTTCTGGAGCCCTCCTGCATTAAATAGCTGCCATTTACTGTGTGCCCCCTACCGCTGCCATGCTAACCAAGGGCTGGGGGCTAGCATGGTGTCTCTGGGGCTGGCCACAAATTACATTCCCCCTCCACCTCCCTTCCTGGGCAGGGGACACAGACTGCTGACACTGGGAGGACACAAGTCAGCAGCTCCATGGGACCAAGCAGGGGACAGAGGACAGTCCCTGGGCAATAGGAGGCCATGCACCTTACCCGTCTGAGGTCAATCACATCCTGCAGCATGAAACGGATGCGGGATGATGTCTTCTTCTCTTTGATGATCTTCTCCATCTGGTTGAAGTACTGGTCCATCCTGGGCTGTAGGGGGATAGAGCCATGGTCACATTCCTCCCAAAGGCAGGACAAGGCAAGGCAAAGCAGGACAGCGCAGTGCAAGGGATACCTTCGCCTTCTCGAAGTCCAAATCCTTGCCAATGGTGGTAAGCAGGCGGCAAAGGCACTCAAGAGACTCCTCATCATGGTTTTTGAGCAGCTTCACCACACAGTCATGCATGATGGCCTCTGTCAACATCTTCAGTTTGAACAGCTCCCCAATGAACTTGATGTTGCCCAGGGATCGCCGGCGGGCCTTGTCCCGCGCCTCCTCCAACTCATCCTTCATGCGCGCCTTCTCCTCGGGCTGCATGGGGAGCAGAACAGGACAAGTCAGTTCCCAGAGCCAACCTGAGGACTCCTGCTCCAGTCTCGAGCTGCAACCTCCCACCCCAACTCACAGCACTGGCATCGTCCATCTCTTTCTGCCGCTTCTCAAAGATCTCATCGTCATCCTTGTCCTTTTCAAACTCCTTCTGGCAGCGGTTGAGCAGCAGTTTGCGGAAGTTCACAGTCACCGTGGGCTTGTCTGTCGTGGGCACTTTGAGCTGCAGGGAGAGAATGAGTCATGCCTTCCCCAAAAATAAGGCAGGCCAAGCCCCAGGCACTGCTCAACCCAGGCAAAAGCCACCCTACACCTAATGACTCCCCACAAGGGCATCTGGCTCAGCCCTCCAGCCACATGCTTCAGATTCCCCATCTTAAAGGCAAGCTCTCCACCCCACAGAGCTCAGCTAAAGCCCCCAAACAAATTCCTGTCAGCTCAACAGCACCAGGACTGGAGTCCCCCCAGCTCTTGCTCACCCCCATAAGGCAACGGCACATGTTAGCATAGGCAACAGAGAAGTTTGGCTCCGAGATGGCCTTCTCGAAGACGAGGTCGATGACACCCTTGAGCCGCTCCTCCGTGTCAATGGACAGCTCCATCACCTGCTTCATCAGCTGCTGAAACATCTGGGGCGTCAGCTTGTTGAGGATGCTGCGGACACGGCGAAGCAGTTCCTGTGAGGACAGCAGGGTTAGTGAGAGCCAGGCATCATCCCCTGACCAGCAGGCACCAGTTGTGCTGCCTGCCTGCCCCAGCTCCCACCTGCGTCTTGATGTTCTCAGGATCCTCCTCCTCCGAGGCACGCTTGCTGCTGGGTTTCCAGGCCTTCTCGGCCTTGTTCAGCTTGACATCCTCATTGAGGGACACAGTGGCAATGATTTTGCGGGGCTCCTTCCTCTGGCTCTGCTGGGAGCGGCGGGGACCCAACCCTGAGGGCTGACACGGGGCGGGGGTGGAAATTCAGCCTTTTGCCTCAGCCCCTCTGGGGGACAAGACCAGCCAGGCTGGCTCCTGGGGTGTCCCCGTCCACCTGCTCAGATCCTCAACTCCATCATGGACATCAGTGGCCCAGACACAGTGGCTCGAAAGCATGATCATCACGGAGAGGCGGAGGGGGACAGCGTGGGGTGAAGGAGAGAGCAGGCAGATACTCACCAGGCCCCGGTTACCCATGACGGGCCGGCCGAGGTTGGCAAAGGAGGGGGTGAAGTCAGGGCTGCAGTTCATGCCGCTGAGGCGGATGGGGTCCAGCGCCCGTAAAGGCGTCTTGTTGGCCTGCGAAGGGAGAAGACAGGGCTGAGGATGCCCGGGGCCAAGGGAATGGGACATCCATTCCCCAGCCTTATCACCGGGACAAGGAAGCAGAAAGCAGCCTTGGACGTGCCCAGGGAAGCAGGGCAGGACCACAGGCTGCCCCCAGGGCTTTGCTCACGCACAAGGCTCATTGCAAATGCTGCAGGGGGACCCCAGTGGGGCAGATGGGGGCCCTGCCTTGACAGGGCAGAGAACAGAGGTACTAGCCCCCCTCCCCAGGCAGCACCCATGCTCCCCTATGCCCAGGGCACCACCAACCTTGTCCAGCACCACATCTGTGATCTGGGGCAGCCCCTCGGGTTTCTGCATGCTGGCAAAGATGAACTGGAAGCCCAGCAGGAATTCACGGTCGTATCGCTTCTTCTCCTCGGGGTTCAGGGGCTTCCATTGCTCTGCAGAGGAAGGGGAGAGACCTTGATATAGCCTGTCCCATCTTCTCTACCCTGAGCCGTGGGGCCAGTCTGGACCCACACGGAGACCAGCTGGGTAAAGATTTAGGTGACCATGGAGCTGCCCTGCTCTGGCACACCATGAATGCCACCCCTGCTCACTTAGATGGGGGTGGGAAGCCTGAAGCCACCAGCCCCTGCCTCTCATCCAGGACCCCCAGGCTGGTCTCTGCCCCCACCCCATGCCACGCTCAGGGACAAGCCAGAAGTGTGTGAGGCCTAGGACAGCTCGACAGTGCTCCCCACCATCCCCACCACTGGGTCCAGAAGCAGCAGTTCCTAGCAGAGGCCTCACGGGAGGCCAAGCATGAGTGGCTGCCCACATGGGCCAAGGCACAGCTCACCTTCCTTGTAGCGGTACTTCTGATCCGCAGCCTTGCCCTTCTCTGGGGCCAGCTTGTCCTCTTTTTCCTCCCACGTCTCCTCTGACTCCTCCTGGGGACGGGTGGGGGCTGTGTCCTCCGCTTCACGGGCAGGGGCGGATGCAGGGGGCTTGTTCTCCGCCTCTGAGGCACTGTCACTGATCTGAGACTGCCATCGGGAGGGATGGGGACAGCGGTCACACCACAAGCCCAGCCCTGTCCCCCTCCGCCCCAAGCCAAGGCGTCCTGCACCCCCCTCAGATCCTCACTACCATCATAGAGCATCAGTGGCCCAGACACGATGGCACAAAGCAAAGTTCATCACAAGAGGGGCTGTGACATGGGGCGATGCTCCAGACTCCCCAGGGACACTCACCTCTTTAAAGGCATCCAGCAAATCGCCTACTGCCTCCTTCTTATTCAGTTCCTTCATCCGTCGCTTTTTCTTTGGCACCGACATGGCGACTGGGAGGAGAGGCAAGGACATAAGGGCCAGGTAGCAACCCAGTCGCCCGCACACCCCGACACCAGCTCCAGTGTCACCAGTGAGGCCCCAGTAACACTGGGTAAACCTGAGGATGGGGCCAGTGGGAGCCTCAGAACATGGTCCCACTGCCCCCAGGGTCCAGGCACAACCCCCTCTGACCCCAAACACGCTGTGCACCCACCTGGACACCCACAGCCCTGCCGACCCTACACACAGCCTGCCGATGCACACTGCCACCTGAGCACACCAGCACATTTCCCTGAGCACCCCAAAGTGCACCCTGCACCCCTGCCTTCTGTGAAGGGCACCCTTTACAGAAACCCCCCATACACACCTCTCCCCTCATATACACTCATTCCCAGAGCTCCCGACACCCTCCCTGGCACCCCCACATACAACCCCGTAGAGGCACGCTCTCCAGAAACACACCGTCTCTCAGCACACCCCTAGGCCACCCTCCTCTAACCCCCCACACCCCTGCACAGCGCGCCATGTACAAATACATGCTCCGTACACCCATCTCCCCCAACCACCCCAGGGCACCCCATCCTCTCCCGGCACCCCTACATACATACATACATCCCAAACATCTTTGCAGGGTGCTTCAAAAAGATACAACACATAGCTCTCCCCCTGCATCCCCAGGGCACCCCGCTCTCTCCATGGGCCCTAGGTACTTTCCCTACCCCTGCACAGCTTGCCCCATACCGATACAACCCCCCCGACATTGTTCTCCCCCATCCATGCATCCGCAGTGCACATCCCATTCCCCTGCCATGGCCCAAAATGTCTCAGGACACCTCCCCACATACAGCTCCAATACCCCCTCCCCATTCCCCCCCAGTACCCACGTGTCCCAGGGCACCCCCCCGCACATACACCCCTATACACCCACACTCACCCCATACCCCTGCACAGGGTGCCCCATACAGACATACTCCCCAGACGTCTCCCCCCATCTAGCCATCCACAGGCACCGTCATCCCCACAGCACCCCGTTCCCCCCACCTCATACCCACACGTCCAGGTCATCTGTCCTGTCCCTCCTCATACACCCTCCCCCCCATATTCCTAGTGTCCAGCACCCCACACAGGTAACCCCTATACACACAGCACCCCAACACCCACCCCTGGGGCACCCCACATTCCCCCTCCCCACGGCCCTGCAGACCCCAGCCCAGTGCCCCCAACCTGGTGCGGTCGCCTCCGAGGTCTGCGAAGGGGCAGGGGCTGGGCTTGAACTCCGCTCCTGGGCCTCGGCAGGGCCTTCGCTCTCTTCCTCCTCCTCCTCTGCCGGGGGGGAGGTGGGGGTGTCCAGCTGGGCCGGCTCCTCGGGCTCCGAGATGGGGCTGACATCCGACTCTGGCTGCTCCTCACTTGGCTCCACTTTGTCGGCACCCTCCACCCCGTTGGGCAGAGGCAGCTCTTCGGGCTGGGCGATGGGGGAGTCCAGGACGGGCGCAGGCACCGGCTCAGGTGCTGGCACAGGTGCCAGCTGGCACACGGGCACCTCGGGGACCGGCTCGGGCACCTCCTCTAAGACTCCGTTGGCCTCGGCTGCGTCCTCGGGGCAGGGCTCTTCCAGGGGTGGTGGGGGGGGGCTGGGGGAGGCGGGTTTGGCGGGCGCTTCGGGGGCCTGCGGTACGAGCGGAGGTGACGCCGGGGCCGGCACCGGGGGCACGGCTGGCGTTAGGGGGACAACAGGCACCGGCTGCACCTCGGGCAGCTCGGGCACCTCCTGGGCAGGCTCTAGGAGGGGAATGGCAGCTTCCTCCTCCAGGACCACAGTGTCCACGTCGGGGGCAGGCACGAGGGGCGGCTCCACGGCCCCTGGCACTGTAGTGAGGGCGCCAACAGTCTTGTGCGGGTCGGGCGGCGCCTCGCCCAGCTCCGCTTTAGTGTCCGCATCCACGGGTGGCTCCATTGGCACCAGCGTCACGGCCGAGAGCAGCACGGGCTCCGCCTCGGGAATGAGGGGAGGGGGAGGCGACGGCGACGCCGACTTGCTGGGCTCCAGGGAGACGGGCTTGCTTACCACCAGCGCAGGCTTCGGGCGGTCGTCTGCAAGACGAATGGCATTGAGGGGGCTTTCCAGTCCCCCACAGGGCCCTGATCCTCCCCAGACCCCCAGTCCTAGGTCCCCCCATCTGCAAGAGCAGTGGGGGCAGATGTGCCAAACCACGTCAAGCAGCCGGTGCTGGCAGATGTGCGACGGGGACCACAGGGTGCCCAGGGAATGGCTGGGGTACATGCTAGGGGAAAAGGCAGCCCCTGCAAACAGTCCTGAGCACCAGAGTGGGACGCTGCTCCTCACATATGTAGGGAATATGCCAGCCTCCCAGTCCCCAATTTACCCGGGGACTGTGGGGTGAGCCATCTCCCCCCCCGCAGTGCCAAGCGCGCAGGGAGCCTGACGCCAGCCGCGCCAGCTGGCCTGGCCGCTCTGTGCAGCGGATCCATCCCGTTACGTGCACATACCTGGCCGGACAATAACCGCTACATGGGGAGTCTCTCCGTTGGCCTGGGGCTCCAAACCGCTTCCAGCCTGGGAGGCAAAGAGGGAGTTCAGCAGGGCCCCAGGCACCCCCCGATGCCCCGGTCGGGGAGGTGCGGTGTCCTCTTACCTGGGGAGGGGTGGGGGTGGATGAGGTCCTTGCTCCAGACATGATTTCTTCAGTGATATCTTTGCCGCCTTGGTTAGGGTCTCGTATCCGGATCTGTCCGTGCGCCAGGAAGCAGGAGAGAGGGGGCAGCCATCAGCAGGGTGGAGCACACAGCATCCAGGTGCACCCCCCTTCCCTGGGGCCCAACGGTCCCAGGACACCCCCTTCTCCGAGCAGAAAGGCAAAAGGTTCATTCAGTGCCATGCTCACCCCAGCCTCACACGGCCCAGGAGCTGGCGGGTGCCATCTCCCCTCCCCGTGGAGCAAAGCACCCCACAGACAAGGTGCCCGGCGGGGGGGGGGGGGAACGACACTGCAGGGCAGGGGGAGCCTTGGCAGCTGCTGCTGGGGCTCCAGAGCCAGCACGGTGTCCCCAGCCCTGGGGATGGGCCAGCCCAGCCTTCTGGAGTGTCACAATGCCCCAGGCACTGCCCGCCTCCAGGGCTGGGGACACGCTGGGGCACCCCCGTGGCACTGCCACACTGGCACAGGGACGCTCCTGCCTCAGGGAGGCCTGGCATGGGGGTGGCAAGCTGGGAAGGGGGACTGGCACGCAAACAGCACAGCGAGTCCCCGTGTGCTGCGTGCCCCTCGCACGGGGCACAGCACTACTGCCTACAACTGGCAGAGGGGAAGAGGGGGGACACCTGCCTGCCCCATGCCTGCTCAAAGATACAGCCGGAGCCACGTGTGCCACCCCGTTGTGCCTGCTGCTGTGGGGCGAGCGGAGGGACGCACGTGGGCCGGGATCACGGTTGGGGGCACAGAGCGGGCAGGGGGCTCGCTCTCCGCCCCCCCGCGTGACCTGCTCCCAGGGCACCGGCAAGAGCAGCGCTCTCCTCGCCAGCCACGTGCCCAAAAGGCGCCACTGCCCCTCCAGCAGCACCCGCGGGAAAACGCCAGCATCCTCCCTCGCAGCCCCCTCCCAGCTCACCCCCCCGCCCCCGGCAGGGGCCGGGCCGGCAGCCGCTCAGCTCCCCGCTATAAATAGGCCCCGCGCGCGGCCTCCGAGCGCCGGCATCTCCGGGAGCAGACAGCAGTTGGCAGCCGCGGCACCCCCACCCCGGGAGCCGTGACTCAGCACAACGCCTCCCCGCCACCGCCGCCGCCAAGGTCGCCGGCGCCCGCCGCGCGCCCCGGCATCCCCCGCTGCCCCCAGCCCGGCACGGGCAGCCCCGCGGCGACCCCGCATCGCAGGCCCCCGGCAAAGGGGACTGGCGCCGGCGGCGTGCCCCGGCGGCGGAGCTGGCCCCGTCCCCCCTCCCCGGCGCAAGCCCCCCACCCTCCCCAGCCCGGGCACCGGCGGCTCCTTACCGTCTTGCGCTCTCGCTTTGGGGGAATCGGCGGCTGCTGGCTCATCATGACCTGGGCCGTGGGGACCCCCGTCGGGAACTGCTGCACCCCCTGGGCTGGGTAATAGGCACCAGCTGGAAGAGAGGGGAGAGGGTGAGTGGGGCCGACCAGCCGGGACCCACTGAACCCACCTGCCTGGCACGCAGAGCCCCAGCCGCGGGGACCCCGGCTCCTCCAAACGCAGGGGGGCTCCCAGGAGCGAGGGCAGCCCGTGCCGCCCTCCAGCAAACCCCGACTGCATCCGTCCCGGATCACCCCAACCTGCCCGACAGGCCCAACCAAATTCCTTCCCCGTGAAGCAGAGCGTCCCCGCACCGCCCCCACGCCCAGCCACTGCCCCACAGCTGGAGTCAGGCCCCAAACCCGCGGCCACCTGCCAGGCCCACCAGCTCCGGAGCGCAGGGCCATGCCTGGATGCAGGATCCCGGCTCCGCCGGCAGCTACCTTCCTGCTGCCTCCCTTATCTCCCCCAAGCCAGCACCAGCCCAAGGGCGGCACCACGCAGCCCCATCCGCACCCTCCATTCCCACCCAGGCCGAGGGGGCTCCGCTCCCACTCGGCCCCACGGGCCAGACCCCCAGCTACCGCCCAGGGTCGCCCCAACGAGCCAAGCCAACGGCACGGAGGGATCCCAGGGCCTGAGGCAGTGCTGCGCCCTGGTCCAGGCCTGGCATCTCCCTCAAAAGATGCTCTGCTCTTTGAGGCATCAGTGATCCCCAAGAGCATCCACCCAAAAGCACAGGGAACAAGGGAAACGGGGGAAACAGGCCAAGGGAAGAGGTCTGGCGGCTGCCGGGGCCCGTCTCGCTCTCCCGGGAAGGGCCAGTGACACAGATGCCAGCATGCGGGGAGAGACAGGCACAGCTGGGCCCTGGCCCCCTCCCAGCTCCAGCACTTTCCCGGCCGTGCCAAGCCTGCTCAACGCGAGCAGAGACGCTCTGGCGACGGCCCCGTCACGGCACCGGGGACCCCTCCTCTGCCCGGGCAGGACACAGAGCCAGCCCGGCTTGCCAGCCGGAAGCTGCCCCTTCCGGGGGGGAGCAGGAGGGAAAAACGACCCGGCGGGAGGGACAGGGCGGCCCCGCTCACAGCAGGGAGCACGTGGGCAGTGCTACACGAGGGGGAAGCGACAGAGCCACGGGGAAGACCCAGGGACACCGGAGCAGGCAACGTGGGCGGCTCCAGATCCTGGCACTCGGCCGGGGGCAGCGGGAGGGCCTCAAACCTCAGGAGCGGCCATGCTGAGGGCAAGGGAGCGGAGGAGAGAGACCCAACAGAGCAGAGACACCCGCGGGATACTCCATGACTGGGCACGAAGGAGCAGACAGGCTGTAGCCCGAGCGCTCGGTGGAGCCAGCCCAGCCGGCTGCTGCCTGGGGCCACTTCCTTCCTCCGAGGGGCCTGTGTCAGCCGTGGGACAAAAGGCAGGGAGCACGGACACGTACCTGGCTCAGGAGAAACCCATCTCCGCCCCGGATTGCTTTGCTGCCGTGCCGGGGACAGGACAGAGGCCTCAGCTCACATTTCTGTGTCTGCAAGGCCTCCCGGGACGGACCTAGCCTAAATATAGTCACAGCCCGGGCGGCCACATGTGAGCGGGGGGGAGAAGGGGGGCCGCTTACACCAGCGCTCCCCCAGCTCCAGGAGAGGGCAGGCACGGAGCAGCCGCAGCCCAGGCCCCTTCCCCGGCCAGTCCCCACCACCCCATGGCTCTGTTGGTTTAGGAGGTGCAGCTGGCTGGCAGGGGAACGGGGGGCAGAAATGGGAGCAAAGTTGGGGAGCAGCAAGCACAGAACAACTGCTCCTTGCCTTCCACCCTGCCACAGCAACTGGAGAGGGAGCAGGGGATAAAGTCTGTCCTGCCTCTCTGCCAGGACAGTTAAACATTAAACGGCACAGATTTGGAAAAGGGGGTGGGAGGCTCAGGGGTGGACGGATGGGTGGGACACGATGCACTACACAGTGCGCTGCAGTGGGAGATGCAGAACACCTCCTGTCTCCCAAAACAGCCTATAACGGTGTCACTAGTCACAGAAATGCCCTCTCTCCCTCCCCAGCCCAGTGAAGAGAGGTGTCTGTGCTCAGCCCCTGAATTTGGAAGGGCCGCAGGGAGCCCAAAGTCAGGGGAGCAAAAGGGGCAAAGTGCTGCGGATGGAAAACCAACGGCGAGCAAAGATATTCCCCCAGTACATACCGTAAGTCCCGAACTCCGTAGGGCTAGCTCCAGGGTAAAAACTGGGGGCACCGGGCTGCACTGGGTACTGCTGGGTCGGGACAACGTACGTGGAGCGACCCTGCAAGGAGGCAGAAGAAGAAAGGTCCGTTACCACCCTCTGCGGGGCACAGGTGTACCCCCAAACCTCATGGCTGCGTAATGCTGCCTGCAGGCCAGCGGGGCAGGGAGCAGGATCCTGGCAAACCGGGCATCACGCATCACCCCACCGGGGCTGGGGAAGTGGAAGATGGGGCAGGAGAGGGGGGGAACCAGCACTGCCTGCTGCCTCTCTACGGTGATGGGTAACACCCTGCTCTGCTCAGTTCGTGCTTGCAGAGCCCGGGGACCCCCTCCACCCCCCCAGCGCAGACCTGGGCTCCAACCCCAGCTAACGTCCCTGGTGCCCAGCCCAGCCCCTCCCACAGAGCCCAGGGACGCCCAGGACACAGCCCTCACCTGTCCGGGAATGTAATACGCTCCTTGGGAAGGTGTGTAGGATATCTGGGAGGGTATCATCATCACCTGGGAAGCGGCTGGATACACATGGGCAGGCGGGCCGGGCCGGGCCGTCGTGTTACTCTGCACGCGGGACGCGCTCGTGGGAGGCTGGGCCCTGTTCTGGTAGAAATGCTTCGGGAGAGACGGGGCACAGCGTGAGGCAGGGAGCGCCGCCGCCAGCCGCCCGCCGGGCCCGACCCGCCGCGGGCGCCCCCCCCCCCCCCCGCCTCCTCCCCGAACGGCGGGAGCAGGCTCGCAGCGATCGCCGCCCCGAAGCCAGCCGGGGCGCGGGAGAGGGGGCGCGGTCCCGGGCAGGGGTCCAGACCCCTCGGGCGGGAGCGCAGCCTCCCCAAAGCCGGCGCCCGGAGCCGCCCCCCTCCCAGGCGCCCTCCCGCCCCCACGCACCTGCGGGGCCGCCTGGGTCCACCCGACCCAGCTCATGCCCGGCGCGGCCGCCTCCCAGCCCGCCGGGGGCCGGCAGCTCCAGCGCCCGAGCCGGCCGCGGCCGCACGCAGCTCCGGCCGCGGCTCCCGGCGTGCACCGCGCGGGGCCGGGCGCGCGCACGGGATGCTGGGACCTGTAGTCCCGCCGGGCCCGCGGCCGCGCCGGCGCTGCGCAGCCCGGGCTGCACAGGCGGGACGCGCGGAGCCGGCCGCGGCCCCTGCCGGCCCCGTCTTCCCTCCCTCCCTCCCTCCCGGCTTCTTTGCTCTGCAGATGCGTCTCCAGGCTCGGACGGACGCTGCAACCGGACAAGACGTCGGGCAGCCCCGACAGCAGCTGTCCAAGCGCGGCAGAGAGCCCGGAGTGGAAGCATCCACACACGCGCCCCGTTTGCCCAGGGCAAGGCCGGGAGGGGGCACGGAGAAAGCATTACCTGAAGAGACCTGAATCCTCCCTGTTAGCAAGCGCACGCATACAGAGGGAGAGGGGAAAGAGAGAGACAGGAGTTACCCGCCACCGTGTTGAGACAGGACCAGGAAGCAGGTGGTGGGTGGAGGACGGGGCAGGGAGGGGGTGGGAGTGCAAGCCCGGGGCCGCAGGGCCACTCAGCAGAGGTGGAAAGCGGTCGGTCGAGCTCCAAGCCAGACGCCGGCACGTGGAGTGACGCAGCAGCCACCAGCCAGGCAAGCAAGAGGGCAGGAGCCCTTCACCTGGTGCCCACGGCCCAAATCCACCAGTGCCATGGGGCACGGGGAGCTGCCCGCTCGGCCAGGGGCACTTCGAAGCCTTGCCTGCCCCTTTGGAGGTCCCTACAGAGCTGGAGGGACCCGGACATGCCAAGGGAGGCAGGATCACACCAAACCTGTCCCCGGCAGCCCCTCTAGCCCAGAGGGGCTGATGAAGGCTCAGAGCCTTCGCTCACGCTCCCAGAGGACATATGAAGCAGGACAGTTAGCAAAAGCAGCGCCACCAGGACCCAGAGGGCCACATCCAGCCCCCTAGAGCACCAGAGCCCAGCCTCCTCCTGGGGCCTCCAACGTCCAGGGCCCAAGGGGCTATCAGGTCCCAGCTCCACCAAGCTTCAGCCTAAGAGACCCACTGGGTGCTTCCAGCCCACCCGCACCGCACAGGTGCGGTGGGAAGCCAGGCCCATGGCAAAAGGCTTCCGTCACCCCCAGGGTGCCATTTTAGCTGGGCTAGGCCAGCAACAGCAGCACTGAGCCACCTCAGGGGGCAGCTGTGGCCTTGGGAGACCCCCCCTCAAGAGTGGGGGCACAGGCAGAAGCGGTAGCCTGGACCGGGGGTTAGCACAGACATAGCCACATGCTCCAGGCTTCATGCAAGAGCGACCCCGAGGAACTCGGAGACACTGCAGCGAAACTCCCCCGGCAGGCCAAGCCGAGCAGGTGTCCTCCCGCCGCCCTCCCCCAGCCCGCACCACCAGGCTGGGGGGTCCCAGCTCCCCACGTGCCCCGGGAACCCCTTGCCCAGGGTGGGTGTTTCTGTGCAGTGTCGGAGCAGGGTGCTGCCCCGGGTGCTCAGCATGCGGGGTGGAGGGGCTGGTTAGTACCTGCTGGTGAATAGCACGAGGCCCTGCTGGAAACTGAGAGAGGAAGAGAGCAAGGTTTGGGGAGGGGGAGGAAGGAGAGAAGAGCAGTCACTTGGTGGGCACCCCAGCTGGGGACACATGCCCCCACCCCAGGGCCAGGAAGGAGGGACGAGACCCCAGGGCACGCAGGCAGTGCCAGCCACAACCCGGAGTTCGAGCAGTCCCCCCTCGCACACGCACGCAGGTCCCGCAGGGCACGACTGGGCTCCTTGCTCCCCCGTGCACTGACGCAGCCACGGGAGAGCAGCGTGGACTATTTGGCCAGGCGGCTCCGGGAGCAGACGGGCTCCTGGAGTCCCCCATCCGCTCTTCCCCGGGGCAAACCCCTTACCTGTCGCGGCTGAGAAGGCGTATTCATTTGTGAGGTCGGTGCCGGGTTAAAAACCACAGGTGCAGTCTGACCGGGTGGAAACGTCGACTGGAGGGAGGCAGGGAGGGAAGGTGTTGGCCGGGCCAAGGCGGGACCACCACCCTCAGCCCCCTCCCCAGGGCCCCATCCCAAAGCGGGGAGCCCCCCCCCTCAAGCCCACCGGAGGGGCTGTTACCTGTGGAAGTCCAGGAGAAGGGGCAGGGTGCGGGGCTGTCGGGGCTCCTCCTGTGGGCTGTGGAGCTTTGTTCATTTCATGTGGTTGTGCATAAGGATCCCCTCGCTATCTGCGGGCACACGGACAGCGGGCGTAAGCCGGAGGCGGACGGCACGGCTGCCTCCGTGACCCCCCAGCTCCCTGCCCAGGAGCCCAGGCCCACAGATCTGGCACCTCTCCAAGGCAGCCCCTAAAATGGGGCGTCCTAGCCCCCCCAACCCTCCCAGAGCAGAGCCGGAGACACCCACTGTCCCCCAACAACTGCCCCCTGCCATGGCACGGACACCCAGGAACCTCCTCCTGTCCCCACTGGGGCGCACGGGCCAGGAGAGGCGAGGGCATGGGCCATGGGACCGACCCGTCTGCCTGCCCGATGCCTGCTTCGAGCTGCCCCCCGAGGGGCTGCCCCAGGGCCGCCGCAGGGGCCCCGCACAAGCTGGCACCAGGAGAATCGCAGCCCACGGGGAACCGCAATCCCCGTCACCAGCGCCCAGCCACGGGGCCCAGACCGCCACCGGCTCCGGGGGCCTGGGTGGGCCCCCCACGGCGCCCCGGCGTCAGCCGGGGACCGGCTCCACCCCGGCTGACCTACTAAGAGCTTCCCCCCGGCCGGCCAAACCTGTTCCTGCCGGTGGCGCTGAGTCCCCGGCGCGCACCGCAAACGCCTACCAGGGAGGGCAGGGAGCAGCTCCCACGTCCCCCCCGTGCCGCCGACGTTCCTGCCCACTGCCCTGCCCACGGGGGCCCGCAGCCCTCCCGGGGCTGGCACCGCCACCCTGGCTGCCGGCACCCACGTGCCGGGGAGCCCGGGCACCCTCCCGGCTCTCCCATCCAACCGCGGCCCTGACAAACCCCAGCCGGATCCCGGGAGGGACTTGGCACCCGGTGCCGCTCTCCCCGCCCCAGTGCAAAGGCCGCCCGGGCAGGAAGCGGCAGAGGTGCCCCCCGCCGCGGGAGGTGCCCCCTTCACCCCCGCAGCGGATCGGAAGGCCAGCCACAGCCGGGGCAAGCTCACTCCCCGGCCGGACCACCCGAAGGAGCAGCCTGTCGCGCCTGCCTGTAACCTGACGCCCGGCCGCGTCAGCGTTCGCAGCCCTGCCGGCCCCCCAGCGCCACGGGCAGGCCCCGGCGGGGGCCCCGGGCGCCCCGGTGCGGGGCAGCGCCAGGCACATCCCACCGACGCTGCTGCCCAGGGGCCTGCCAGCACCCGCAGGCCATGGGGCACCCTGTCCCCTGCAGCCCCAGGACCGCACCCCCAGCATGTTGGGGGGGACACGGACCCCGCACGGCCTTCGGGGGTACCCAGGCACCAAAACCTCCAGCTCAAGCCCAGCCAGGGATCAATCCCGCTCCGATTTCAGGCCTCGGAGGAGGCTGCGCCCCACAGCGCTCGCCCTGTGTCCTTACTCACCTGGGGTGCCGAGCGCCAGGCACGGGCCCCGGAAAGCTGCTCTGGCACCCCCGCACCCAGCGCGCCCGCCCGGCTTGGCCGCGCGCCTGCCGTGCGTGCCCAGGCGCCCCTGCCCTGCCCAGCGCCGGGAAGCAGCGGCGTGGGCCATTTTAACGAGACAGATTGGCGTTGGCACAAGTTACTCGGAAAAGGAAGGGGGGGGGGAGGATTAAAACACGGAGGGGAAGGGACCAGGGAACTCCTGGGGACAACCGCACTTCCAGAACACCGCTATGCCCCCGAAACCGCAGCGGGCTCCCCGCCACGAGTCTCGGCATGGACAGGCAGCAAACCCGGCTCCCCCGGCCCCCCAGCACAGGCACAACCGGCGGAGAACTAGATACTCACCCCCCCGCGGGAAAAACCTGGGCCGACTGAGCGGGCCTGCAGAGACCTTTCATCCGACTGACTTGGAGAGAAAGGAGGAAAGAGAGAGGGGGGAAGAGAGAGGGAGAAAAAGGAAGGAGGGTGGGGGGGAGAGAAAAATCAGCCTGCAAACCTGCCGGCGTGGGGAGGGGACGGCCCCGCGGCGCAGACATGGGGGACGCCGGCGCCCGGCCGGGAGCACGAGGCCGCCGGGGCTGGGCTGGGCTGGCCGGGCGTGCTGCAGTGCAGAGCCGCCGAGCCCCGGAGCACCCGAAACCCCACCCACAGGCACGCTGCGCGGGGCCTCGCGCCCGGAGCCACCCTGGCGCGCACGCCGCTGCGTGGGGCGCACGCTGCCCCGCCGCTGCCGGACCCCCGCCGCCGCGCACGGCCCCCTCCCCGGTAGGGCATGCAAAAATAACACATCCGGGAAGTCCCGGCACGGCGATGCCCCGTGCCGGGGGAGCCGGTGCCCTCCGAGACAGCTGGGGGCAAAGGCAGATGCCGGCTAGGAGGGGAACGGGAACAGCCGTTGATGTCGGGGCGTTTTGCAACAGGAGGGGGCTGCTGGCTCCTGCCGCTGTGCCCGGCTGCCTCCCGAACGCTGCAAGACCCCCCTTCCCGCGGCCTCAGAGTGGCCAGAGCCCCCGGCTGGGCAGGAGCAGCCCCCCGCTATGCCCTCGGCCCTGAGCGACAGCCCTGCCCGTGCCAGGCGGCCCCGGGGACGAGGGCTCGCGGCCGATGGACCCTACCCGCCGGCCTCCAGCTCACGCCAGCCCGAGGCCCGGGCGTTTGGGTGTCACAGGGCGACCAGGCCCCGAGCGAGGCCAGGACAGGCGCCGTCTGGGGTGCTTGGGGATGGGAAGGGGGCAAAGCCCCCATGCCACCCCCTACCTAGCCCGGGGTGCTCCTGCGCCAGCGATCGGGGCAGGCGACCCCCCCAGACACTTCCAGAGCTCCAGGCCAACACGAGGACCCCATCCCACCACGGCCTCGCTGGGGTCCAGCCCCAGAGCCGGGCAAAGGGGCGAGGGGGCCGCCTGGGGCCCAGAGGCCTCCCCGGGCGCTGGGGCATTTCACAGCCCTGGCCGAGCCCCGGCTCGGGGACGGCGCCTGCCTACCCGGAGGCACCGGGGCCCGGACAGCCGGCACCAGGCTCCGCTACCTCCGTGCCCGGCAGCAGCTCCGAGCCGGCCGCTCCGGAGACGTCCGTGCGTCCGCCTGTCCGTGCCGCGCGCCGGCGTCCCCGCTCGGGGCTCGGCTCCTGCGGCCCGGGGCGGGAGGCGGTTCGCCCGCCCTGGATTTCGCGGCGAAGCCCGTCGCTGCGGGCAAGGCCGGCGCCCGGTCCGCCCGGGGCGGGAGGAGCCGCGGCGGCCGGGAGCTGACGCAGCCCCGCGGACCGGCCCGACCAGCCCCTGCGGGAGCCGCGGCCGCGCCGGGGCCGGGGCTGACTCACCCGCCCCCGACGGCCAGCAGCCGCGCCGGGCCCGGCACCATCTTGGCGGGCGGGCGGCGGCGGGGCCGCTGTGACACCGGCCCGCGGCCCCGCGGCGCGGGCAGGGCCCCGCCAGGCGCCGGGCGCCGCGCGGCTCGGGACCTGCCCGACTCCGCGGCGCGGCACGGCGGGGGCGGGGGCCGGGGCCGCCGGGGCGGCGCGGCGGCCGGGCCCGGTGCCGCATCCGGCCGGGCCCGCTCCCCCCCGCGGCGGCGGCGGCCTCTGCCAAGGACACGTGTCACTGCCGGCCGCCGCCATGGCGCGCCGAGAGGCACCGGCACCGGGAGCGCGGCGGCGCGGCCGGCCGGGGCGGCGGCGGGGCGGGAGCAGGAGCGGCGCGGCGGGGCCCGGCGAGCGCGCACCACGTGGGGCGGCGGCAGCGGCGGCGGTGGGGCCTAGGCGGGGCGCGGCGGCGGGAGCACGTGCGCGGGCGGCGGTGGCGGCGGGCGGCGGCGGGCCGGCACGTGGGCGCGGAGCGGCGGCGCCGCGCGGGCGGCCGGCCGGGCCGGGCCGGGCCGGGCCGGGGGCGCGGGGTGGGGGAGGGGTGGGGGCCGGCGGCGGGGCGGCGCCCACGTGGTGGTGGTGGTGGCGGCGGCGGCGGCGGGGCCCGGCGGCGCGCGGCGCGGCGGCGCCCGGCGGAGACGGCCGGTGCCGGTGCCCCCCCCGCCCCCCCGGCGCGGCGCCCCGCCCCCCGCCCGGTTACCTTCAGTCTCCTTCAGCGCGCGCGGCCCGACGCAGCCGCAGCGCAGCGCAGCACGACCATTTCCGGAGCCGCGCCGCGCGCAGGGGCGGGGCCACGCGCCGCCGCGGGGGGAGGGGCGGGGGCGGGCCGCCGCCGCCGCCGCCTGAAGCCGCCCTGGGCGCCGCCCGCCGCACGTGACGCCGGCGCGCCGGGCCGGCTCCCTCTCCCCACCCCCGCCCGCCTCGTCACGTGACGGGGCGTGGCCGCGGGCGCGCCCCACCCTCGCCGCCACCGCCGGCGGGGCGGGGCGGGGCCCGGGTGGGACCGCCTCCTCCCACGGTGGGCCACGCCCCCATCTTGGCCACGCCCGCCGTCCCGCTCCCCCGTGCGGCTGCACGTGGCGCGCCGCGGCACCCGGCACCCACCCGGGACCCGGCACCCACCCGGCATCGACCCAGCACCCGGTGGGACACCGCATCCGGCACCCACTCGGGACCCAGCACCCGGTGGGACAGGGCACCTGGCATCCACCCGGGACCCAGCACCTGGTGGGACAGGGCATCCGGCACCCACCCGGGACCCAGCACCCACCCGGCGTTGACCTGGCCCCGCATGGGACACTGCATCTGGCACCCAGCCAGCACCCAGCACCCACCCAACACTTCTCAGGTCACAGCACCCGGCCCCCCCCAGCACCCTGCGGGACAAGGCACCCAGCACTCACCTAGCACCCAGCACCCCCCCGCACCCCTCACGACACAGTATCCGGCACCTGCCCGGGACCCCTCAGGACAGGGCATCCTATCTGCACCATGTACCCCCTGGACCTCTCAGGACTGGGCACCCTGCACCCACCCTGCACCCCTTGGGACGTGGATCCTGCACCCATCCTGCATCTAGAAACAGCATCCTGCAGTCACCCCGCACCCCCCGGACACAGCACCCAGGCTGCACCCATCCCTGGGACACCGCACCCAGCACCAACCCTGCACCCACAGGGCTAGGGCCCAGCACCCTGCATGTACCCACCAACCAGCTTTCCAGCCAACCTCATCCTGCACCACCACCTCTGGCACTCCTCAGCCTGCAGCACAGCCCTCTGCACCCACCACCCTACACCCACCCCCATGCCTGGGACAGTGCACTCTGCACCCCTGCAGCTGGGACCCATCCTGCACCTATCACCCTACCCCCTGGGGTGGGACGCAGCACCCCCACACCCTGTACCTGGGACAGGGGACACAATACCCTGTACCCACCCCTGGGGCTGGGACACACCACCTGGTGCCAGCACCCAACCCTGCACCCCTTGGGCCTGGCATGAAGCCCCCCACACCATACCCAACCTCTCCGTGCCCTCACACCTGCCCCACAGCACCCTGGGCCCCAGCAGGGTGCTGAGCACCCTCCAGGCCTGGCCCCACACCTACTGCCCTGTGTGGGGCACAGCAGTGGGGCTGCAGGTGACATAGCCCCCACCCCTCCTTGGAGAGGGTGGTGGGTGCCCCTGAGGCTGGGACCTGAGCCAAGGGAGGACAGAAGGACACTGGCGCGCAGCAGCACAAAGCCAGGCCCTGGCTAGAGACGTCCTCCGGATCCAGCCACACCGTCTCCAGAGGCTGACACGGGGTTGGGACGCCGGTGCAGTGCCAGGCACCTACAGGGGACAGTCAGCAGGTCCCTTGAGCACCAGCAGTCCTGGGCACCCAGGCCATGGCCCCCCCCCCCCCCCCACGAAGGGCCCAGCCGGGCTATGAGACCCCCAGGCATCAGGGAAGTGCGCGGCTCACCAAGCGGCAGGGCAGCTCCAGCAGGCGCCCTGCTTGGTATGGCAGGGTGGTGACACCAGTATTTTTGGAAACAGCACGGGGTTTTCCTCTCTTTCTTAAGACATTTCCCCCCACCACCACCACCACCAAATCTCCTTCAGCTTAACCCTGATCCTGGTCCCGCTAGGGCTCCGAAGGAATTGCACTCCTACGAGCTGCACTGAACGCCGGCGGCAGAGCCCGGCGCACCCCAGGGAGCAGCTGAACCCCACAATTAGCCAACGGAGACTCCACGTGACAAAAGGCCCAGCTCAGGAGAGGCAGTGCCAGGCACCCACCCCACCACGGGGCAGGGAGTCTGTGCCAATGCGGGTGCCGGCTCAGCGGGAGGGAAGTTGCACAACGCCAGCGTGGGCGCCAGGCAGGCACACCCTGCCGCACGGGGCACACGCACCCAGGGCACTGCGGGGGCACGGCCCCGCACAGGGCAGGGCAAAACGAAAGCCAGAACAGCCCCACGGCATCACAGCAGCCTGGGAGCCCGCACACCTGTGGCACCCTATGGGTAACTTTAAGGGGGTCTCACCCTGCTCCAGCCCCCAAGGGTCCCTCCAAGGGTGACATGGAAAGGAGGTGACAGTGCCCAGCACGAGGAGGGCAGCGAATTCCTCCTTGTTTAGGCCGGGGGAAGATCTTGGCCCACATCAGCTCAGGGCTCCAGGCTTAATGGGGACACGGCCTCGCTGTAGTGGGCTCAGTCTGGACAGGGCGAAAGGGATGAGAGCCCATCCTGTGCACCCCCCCCCCCCCCAAACGCAGGGACAGCATGGCAGCACCAGAGTCACCATGTAGTTTATTTCCTCAACTCTCAGTAACAAAAACAACCGAACAAACCACCTTCCCCCCTCCCCCCCAACCCCTTGCTGCCCTGTGTGTCCTGTCCCCCACCCCATCCCCAAATCCCTGTGGCTCAGACATCGTAGTTGGGGTTCTTGCGTAGGATGACGAAGCCCTCCAGGATGGGCGTCACTGGCACATGCTCCTCTGTGGCCAGCTCTGCCCTCTCTCCGTGTGCCAGAAGCACTGGCGTTGTGTGAGTCTGGAAGCCAGTAATGGTTTTTGGCTTTCCTGCCTGGCCCACCACATCCACAGCCTGCAAGAGAGGAGGGAGATGAAGGCCAAGACCACACAGGGACCCCAAGCACCCTGGCCCAGGCTCTGGCTGCCCCCTTACCTGTCCTACCCGAACCGACACAGGTAGAGGTCGCAGCTCCTCGTCAAAGGTGACCAGCATGCGGGGCTGCATGGCAGCAACGAGCCCATAGAGAACGTAGTGGGACTTGCCCAAGATAACTGGATTGGAGACGTAAGGGTCCTGGGTCAGGGCAGATCAGGGCCCACCCCACAGGGCAGAGGGGTGGCAGGGAGGGGGGTGTCCCCACAGTACTCACTGTTGCGCACGTCCAGGAAGGACACAAGGACAGTCAGCAGCCCAGCCACAGCCACCTGGCTCATGAGCTGGCGATCACTGTGGTAGGGGCACAGGGTAAGCGTCCCCTTGCCCAGGTGGGTCAGCCCCTGATGTGGCAGAGAAAGCATGTGAGAGCTGTGGGGCAGTGCCTGGGACCCCTCAGACCTGCCAGCCAAGGGGGTGACAGCCCAGGGACAGCACTCCTCTCCCACGCACAAGCCAGGCACCTCAACTTCCCCTTCCCCTCCACAAGCAGCGAGCATGGGATTTTCACCTGGGCCAGCCGCACCATGAAGAGGTTGTTGGGGTCTTTGGCGTGGTACTGGGCAAGCTGCCGCAGCATCGCTGCCAGCCGGGCGTTGTTGGTACCTGGAGAAGAGGAGGTGCAGGCAGAGATCAGGGTAAACAGCCAACACAGCTCTGGTTTTCCACCTTCCCCTCATCAGGGTGCAGGACACGCAGCCAAAAACTCTGGGACGGGCAAACGTCCAGCTTCCAGCAAGCCCAGTTCCCTCCACCCGAAAGGCCTTGTCCACCCCTCTGATCAGCAAAGTACCTGGGCAGCATTCCCAGCTGGTGCTGATAATCTAGCACAAGAGCCAAAGGAATTGCAGCTGTCATTCCCCCCACTGTGAGCACACAGACACCCCAAGTAGGAGTCACAGGCAACTCCCCCGCCAGGCTTACCACTGCCCACCATGCCCATGGCAAAGATGGAGTTGTAGGAGACCTCAGGGTCAGCATCATGGGAGAACTTGCTGAGGGTGTCGAGGATGTTGAGCCGGGGGTTGGAGACCGAGATAAGCGCCAGGGCCAGGGGCACGGCCCGGCGGAGGGTCGGCTCCCCATACCGCAGCTGCACGGAGGGGAGGGTGGGTGTTAGACCCCAGGCAGTGGCAGGGCACCACTTTGGGGTGCCCGTAGCCTGGCTTACCAAGGGCAGCGAGGCCCACATAGATGTGAGGCAAGACCTGGTCTCTCCATCCCCAGGTCCCTTCCCTGGTCCGCACTGTCTCCCCAGCATCACTCACCAGGTGGCCGAATGTGCGCAGGGCCATCTCAGCGCCAATCTCCTCACCCATGGCGATGAGTGCGATCCCCAACACTGCAACGCCCTGCAGGGACACAGGCACTGAGCCGGGAGCAGGCAGGGAGCACTCGGCCCCCAAACTAGGTCCTTACAGCCCTTGTGCCCACCCCAAGCCCAGCGGGATAGAAAAAGCAGGGGATGCTGCTGGGGGCTGTTTTCCTCCAGCCCCAATCCCACAGGAGGCCAAGGAACCCCCCCCAAAGCCAGCTCCTGTCCCCAAAGGCAGGGGTCCCAGCCCAGGTTTCCCCACCTGGTGGGCCCCCATGTCAGCTGAGCTCTCTTTCTTCTCTTTTTCTTTCTTGTCCTTCTTGTCCTTGTCCTCCTCTTTCTCCTTGGAGTCAAAGTGCTCGCTGCAGATGTGCAGGAGCTGCTGCACCTTCAAGACGTTCCCTGAGCCTGGAGGGAGAGCAGCTGGTCAGGAACAGCAGAGGGAGGGCCCAGGACCTGCTCCTGCCTTCCCCCGCCTCCTCAGCCACCCCAACTCACCCGCATAGGCGCAGATGTCCACCAGTGTGTTGGCAAAGCTGCGGAACGGCTCTGACACCACCTCCAGTGCTGCCAAGATGGCCTCAATCGCCTCTCCCTTCCCTGCCAAGGTAGGAAGGTGTGGTGGTCAGAGCACAGTGGATGAGGGATGCTTCCACTCCCAGGACCCAACCCGCAAGACTGCTGGCATTGCCCGGCCTTACCCAAGTGGTTCAGGCCCAGGCCAAGCGGCAGCCACCGGGCATAGGTGTCCTTCAGTTCTGTCTCCGATTTCTCCATGATGGTCTGGAGGATGGTTGAGGTGACATCCCCATTGCAGGAACCCACAGATATCATCCCACAGGCCAGGGCAGTCACACCAGCCACCTAGTGAAGCAGGGAAGGAGAATGCTGCAGGGACAGCCCAGAGCGAGCTGGCCCACAGCTCCATGCACAGGTCCATGCAGTTCAACGGCTGCTTAGCTGGGAAGAGCACAGGGCACCCCTGGTCCCTGCTTTGTGCAGAAATTTGGGATACTGGAAGGGCTGATGGCTTCCAACTCTCCTGCATCAGCACCAACCCTAACCTGGGAGCAGCTCAAGAGGGGGAAAACAGGGTCATACTCTTACAGGACCCCACAGTACCACGCAGGAACATGCCACCCTGCTTTCAAAGCCCAAGCTGACTGCAGGACAGGCCCTCTATCCCCAGGAGCTGCCCGGGACCAGGTAAAGAAGCAGGGACCCTATGCAAACCCTGCTTCACTCCCTACCTCCATGCTGGACTTGGAGTCTCCCATCACAGGTAGCAGCAAAGTCAGGACGTCCTCACGGTTGGAGCCCGCGTAGGCTAGCCCCAGCCTGCAGAGAGCCCAGAGGAGCATTAGGAGGGAGCTGTGATGCCCTGGACAGCCGGCAGAGGCTGGGGCCAAGGTCTTACCCAAAAATGGCTCCAATCCTCATGGTGTTGCTGTTGTGGAGGACATAGTCAGACAGGAGGGCCAGGGCAGGGTCACACTCATTCCTCACACCTGAGTTGACGATGCCGCAGGCCAGGAGGGCTCCCGACTGCAAGGCAGAGGCACCGTCACACACCAGCCACCACCACACGCAGCGCTCTGCCAACCAGTGACTAATGTCACCCCACAGCTTACACCCGCTGCCCAGGGCAGGCAAGTTGGCATCATTTGCCTGCTGCCAGTACTACAAGTCCAAGCGAGCAATGTGGCCTTGGATTCAGCTCAGCAGTCCAAAGCTTGCAGCTCTGCAACAAGGGGACGCCTCCATGGAGTCCCCAAGAGCTACCAGCCTTGCTGTGAGCTTCGCAAACATCTGGGACATGGGGTACCCAAACCCCTCTTCCAGGCAGGGGCTGAGCCATACAGCAGACCAAGACGAGGTCACCGTTCCCCCAAGACGGCCGCACGCCCAGCCAGCAGCGGGGCCATCCCACGCAGCAATACGAGCAGGAACCCTGGGCACAGCCTGGGCCGGGACGGGTGCCACTGACCTTGATATAATCCTCTGAGGAATACAGGTACTTGTCGATCTGTGTGAGCCCCCCATCCACGTCCCACAGCAGTATGGTGCCCAGCGAGGCTGCAGCACTCAGCATCCCTGCAGTTCCAGGGGAAAAGAGCCCACGTCAGACCCTGAACCGATGTGCCCTGCCAAGGGGAGGTGGTGGCCAGGGACACAGGGCTGCCAGAGCTGTGCCCAACGTGCCCCACTTTCAGCAGGGCAGAGGGGGACAGGGTAGCAGGGAAGCCTCGGGGCACCTCCAACCCCTGCCCAGCCAGGTCCCTCACCGTGGTCCTTGTTCTTGTACAACCATTTATTGCCATCGTCCGTCAGCAGCTTGTCCTGCCCGAAGGCAGCATTCACAAAGCCGTTCACAAAGGAGGAGGCCAAATTCATCCGCGCTGAGTCCACTTGGGAACCGCTACCCCCGAACCCTGGGGAACGATGTCAGGGTGAGCCAGGCAGCAAAACAACCCTGCCAGGCCATCTTGCTGCCCAGCCCTCCACCATACCACTGCCCTGTGCCCTGGGGAAGACAAGGATCTGTCCACAACCAGCAGCAAGGAGGAGCCCAAATCCACCGTAGGCAGTTGAGGATGCTCCAAGTGGACAGCCCAGAGACACCAGGCGAGTTGTCTGCCCACCCCAAGACAGAGGCTCACTGCACTGCCAGGAGAAGCCTCAGAGCCCCAGGAACTCCCCACGGTCAGGGACGACAGAGGCTGTGACACAAGCCCTTACGGTTATTTTCCAGGTGGGTTTTGTAGATATCATCTGGCACTTTGGGCTCCATGATGTCCAGCTGCAGAGACAAGGGGAGAAGGGAGTTACCTCCCAGCAGGCACACCACACAGCAGCTGCCCTACAAGGGCAACCTTCTCTTCAGACAGCACCTGGCCAAGCCGATGGGGATGAAGCATCTCTTTCCCAGCTTTTACCATGGGGCCAGGACAGACCATAGTCCGGGACAGCTCAGGGACTTTTTCCCAGCCAGGTCACTCACCTCTCTGGCCAAGGCCAGGAAGTTGCTGTTGAGTTGGACATTGGACATGATCTCGGTCAGGTCCTCATACTCTTCCACGTCCTCATTCAGTTCCAGAAAGACCCCATGGCGGCCCAGCATAAAAGCCATCTGCTTCTGGACAACTCTGCAAAGAGGGAAGAGGTTTCACAAGTGCCCAAACCCTAGCCAATCCCAGCACAGACACATGCTAACCAGCCAACACAGATGTGTATCCCAGCTTACCTCAACCTGTCCTGCTATTCAGGCACACAAGAAACAGCCCAGAGACCACCTATTCCTGCCCCTCTTGACTTTAGGGACAAGAGTCTCTGCCCAAGCCCCCAGACACCTCTGGTGGTGGCAGGATCCAATCCAACTCTGGCTGGAGAGGGGAGCCACGCCCCACCATGACGAGTGAAGGCCCTGTGGACAGGGGAGTGAGTCTCCACTTACACATCCTTGCAGGAAGTGAAGATGTCCTCCACCAGCTCCACATCATTGAGCATCAGGGCCAGGCGCAGGGCTTCAGGATAACGGCTAAACTTGCGGAAGATGCCCAGAGCACAGCGCAGGAGAGCCGAGTTCTCGGGCTCTGGGACATAGCTTACACAGCTTTGAGGAGGAGATGGAGACGAGGGTGAGCAACTGCATCGGACAGTGAGGCAGGGCAGACCCGGCCTGCCAAGGACAAGGCACAGGCCTGTCAGCCCCCTCTAGCCCTGCAGCCTGCTGAGCCCCCTCACCTGGTCAGGTAGAGGCACACTTTGGAGTAGGCGTTGTCATCGATGTACTTCTCCAGCATGTCCATCTGCTCAATCTCCATGAGCAGGTCGCAGGCCTCATGCTCTGCATTGTGGGCCATGTTGTAGGGGACAATCTCCTTGACCAGGGTCAGAAGCGTGTCCCTTTGGGCCTTGTCAGCTTCATCGATCTCCTGCCACTCCTTGGCCACCTCCCCTGCCAGGTGTCTGCAGGGACAGAGGGATGTCAACACCACAGAAACTGGCTTCGCCCAGCCCCAAGGACACAGAGCAGCTGCTGCCAGATAGCTGGGGCCACGTATTGTTTAAGGGGGCTCCACATTCCTGTGAGAGCTTCTGGTAAACCCATGGGAGGAAGAGGGTTAAGAGCAGAGATTACAGAGGCCAGGCACCTCGGTTCTCTTTGGCAGCAAGATCTCTGCAGCTGGCAGATCGCTGTGGACAGAGGATGAGGTAACACTCGCACAGACATGACAGGGACAGCTGAGCCAAAGCCCAGTGAGTGGGGACACCTCCCGGAAGGGGCCAGGGTTGAGGAACTCAGGAGCTCCCCCGAGCAGCTGTCCCTTCCCGAGTCCTGCTCCCAACCAGCCTTACCTGACGTATTCATGCCCCCAAGATGCCAGCTCCTCCTGGGAGCCCACCAGCCGGTATTTCAGACACTCGCGCTCCCCACTCATGGTCATGGCCAGAACAGAAATGATGTCTGCTGCAAAACGCTGCAGGAAGAGTACCAGATGTTCAGGCACCCTGGGCATGGGGAAGCGAGGACAGCCCGCACCAGCCACGAACACCCTCCCTGCACCCACAAGCAATCATGCATGGCGCAGGCATGGCCCTGGCAAGTTATAATTCACCAGTGCAAGTCATGGAGGGTGATGTTACACCTCACAGTCTAGCAGGGCTCTGTGATCACCAGCCCCATCACTGTCCTGTTACCTTCCAGCCACATGGGATGGTAGAGACAAGAGCATTTACCTTGTTCTCTCCAGGAGCCATGTTTTCATAGATCTCCTTCAGCTTGCCATAGTGTGGCCGCAGGAATTTGAGGGGTTTGGGAACAGAGGTCATGGAGGTCGTGGAAGAACGGATTTGCCTCCGCAGCTCCTCCAGAGCAGGGCGATAGAGGGACGTATCCTTCTCCTGCAGAGCAAAACTGCCTGTCAGGAAGCAGGGGCTGGTTCCTGGGTTGCCACCCCACCTGCCCTCCCCAAACGCAGCATCCAAATCCAAGCAAAGCATCCCCCTGCCTGACGGCCATCCAGCTGACCATCCTCCAAGGCAGCCTGGCCTCCAGCAACACCACCAGGGACATCTTCCATGATCAGGAAGAGCTGAGTCACACATTTGGGAAGGAAATCCACATCACACAGCTCTAGGCCATGGTACCACCTCTCTAAGGGTGGCAACACTCCAGTCCCACACAGAAGCCTCCCCCCACTCCCCGGTTCCAAGCAGGTATCTGGGTGAGCACACAAGCACTGTGCACACACGCATCAAGCAGACAAAATCCTGCCCTGCCAAGCCCATGGCATCTCCTTGAGCCAAAGTGGGTTCCCAGGGCTGAGGAGGAGGCACATCAGGGGGAGAAAGTCATCAGCACAAGGAGGAGGCAGCACAGGTCTCTTGGACACAGGTCAGACAAGCAGCAAGGCCAGGGGACAGACAGACATCGCTGTGACAGGCAAGGGGGGGCCCCATTCAAGGAGAAGTCCCCCATCTCCACAGCAGGAGAAACAAGTGCTTGTAACTGAAGGATGGGCAGAAGCCAGTCTCGGCTGGGGTTCCCAGCAAAGCCACTCCTCACTGAGGGGTAAAGCATGACCTACCCCCAAGCGCTCCACCAACATCTCCAGCTCATCCTGCAGCTGCTTGTCTTCCTCAGACTGCAACAAGACACAGGGGAAAGCAGAGTTAAGGGCGCCCAGCGCAGACACCCCCAGCTCTGGAGCGTACCTCCTCCCCAGGGTACCACTACATCAACTCCTATACACGGGGAGGTGTCAGCGTAGCCCTGAGAAACAGCTTGGTCCATGGCTTTCCCCCCACCTCTGATCTTCCCAAGAACTAAAGGTTTGGATTCCCCCTCCCTCCACAGGTTCAGAGTCCCCCACGACTCCCACCCCAGAAGGGGTCACTGGTATCCCTTGGTGGAGGACAGGTAACAGAAGGGACAGCCTCCCTCCCCCTCACAGGGGACAGGTTTTGCTGTCCCCAAGACTTTTGACTTTATTCCCAGAAAGTCTCTCCTCAGCTTCCTTCTCCACAGGGGGGATGTCAGTCTGCCACGAGCCCCCTCTCCCCTTCTGGGGTCTCTGTTTAGACCTCGGGGTGCCCTCACTCTTTAGCTCACAGGTCCCACAAGCCCCCAGGTAGCTGCCTCCCTCCATGTGTCACAGGAATGGGGCGAGTGCCACCTCAGGGGTGCTGGGCCATCTCCGCAATGCACACCCTGCAGCAACCCCCACAGGGCACCATCCTGCCCCAGGGCAGCCTGCAGTCAGTGCCCCCATCACCCATCGGGGCACCCCACGGAGAGAGGCACGGTAGGGAACAGCCCCACAGCCGGCTCCTGCACACCCCACCAGGTCAGAGCCCCAAGCGGGGCACCCCGAGCGACACCAGCCTCCCCCATCCCACCCCCACGGAGACCCCCGACCGCAGGGACATCCCCACCCCATACCAGAGGGGACCCTGCTTCAGGCCCCGCTGTCACATGCACGCTGTGATTACATCACGGGTCCCCAACGTGCAGCACCGCATGTCCCCAGTGACGTCACGCCCGCGGGCCCCCAGCAGTCTCCCCTCACACGCACCGCCCAGGGCAGGGAACCCTCAGCGTCACCACCTGGGCACCCCATGACGTCACGGCCCCTTCCAGAAGGGACGCCCCTCACCCCACTCACGTCACGCGCCCCCTCCGCAGGGCGCCCCCGCACCCCAGGCACGTCACGGGTGCCCCTGCGGGGGGCCCGCTACCCCGATGACGTCACGCCCCGTCCAGTGACGTCGGGCCGCCGCGGGCGGCGGCGGCGGCGGGCGGCCCGGGCCGGGCCGTGACTCAGCTCCGGCCCGCGGCGCGGCGGCGCTCACCAGCTCCTGCTCCTTCTCGGGCCCCGCGGGGGGGTCCCGGCGGTCCCTGCCCCAGGGCGGCGTGGGCTTCTCGTCGCCGCCCGACCCGGGGCCGCCCTGCACCCGGCTCTGCCCGCCGCCGCCGCCCGCGTCCATGGCCGCTCCGCCGCGCACCGGCCGCGCTCTGCGCCTGCGCCGCCGCCCGCGCCAATCGGCGCCCGCCGCCGCGCTGACGCCACCGCCGCGCGCCGAGGAGGCGGGGAAGGGGGCGGGCACGGGGCGGGGAAGGGGGCGGGGACGGGCACGGGGCGGGGCGAGTTGGCCCCCCACGTGGGGCAGCCGAGGTGCAGCGCCGAGCACCGCCGGGGCCGGGGCAGGAGCGGGGGCCGGGACCGCCCCCCGGGGCGCCGGGCCGGGCCAGGCAGGAGCACCGGCACCCCGGGCTGGGGGATCCGGCAGGGCTGGTGCTCCGGGGACAGGAGACCCGGCAGCGGTGGCACCGCGGGGTGGGGGCAGGGTCCGGGACCCAGCAGCAGTGGCACCGCGGGGCAGGGGTCCCAGGAGGGCTGGCACCCTGGAGCCAGGGGACCCAGGGGTGATGGCCCCTGGGCAGCGCCATAGCCCGCAGCAGCACCCCCTTGCCCACCCTCATGCTCCCAAGGCTGCTCTCAAGGCACCGCCAGAGGGGGGCAAGCGCGGACTCACCCCTGAGGCCAGGTGGGCTCCATGTGCCCCCAGCTGCTGGACCCGACACACCACCGACGCGCACACACTCGTGTCCACGCATACCCCTGTGCACACACAGCCCTGCACCCGTGTGCTGCCCTGTGGCACCAGGCCCCGTGGTTCTGGCAGATGGCACCGCCTCGTCCGGCAACGCCGCGCACTGCCAGCCCCGTGCAGCAGGAGCAGCCCACGGGGTCCCCATGGGCACCACCACCCCCTGCACCGCACACACCCGCACCCCAGGCCTCCCCCCACGGCTCAGCTGTGTTTGCGGTGCCGGGAGACGCTGCTGTTTGCGCTGATCTCGCCCCTCGTGCAAGCTGCCGCCGCCGTGCACGCCCTGGCTCTCACGCAGCTGGGTGTGCGCCCGCCGCACGTGCACACCCTAGGGTCACCCTTGCACGCCGCCAGGGCCAGGCGGGTGACTGTGTGCCCACGTGCACAGGTGATTCACACCTGCCCCTGCCCCCCAAGCCTGGCCCCCAGCCCCAGGACCTCGCACAGGCGGTCTGGGGGAGCAGGGCCCGCCGTCGCCCTGTGCCAGGGGCACAGTCAGTCCCACGGTGGCATCCCCAGCCCGTGGGGGGTAAGGGGGGGCTGCCAGTAGTGCGAGCCCTCTGTGCCGGTGTTGAACCATCGCTGCTGTGACACATGCTGGGTACCACAGTCCTGGGCTGGTGTTGTGTGTGTGTGTGTGTGAGACACCTGCAAGCAGGCAGGAGGCTGCATGTGCAGGACACCGTGCCAAGGGCAGTGCCAGTGTGTGCCCCATGAAGCCAGGAGCCACCCCGGCTGCAGGGTCCCCTGGAAGGACTGGCTAAAGCCACAGTGTAGGTGGCCCCCAAGGTCCCTGTGCCTCAACACCCTCAGCACTCACTCCCTGCACCCTGTGCACAAAGCGGGCGCTCTCCAGTGACAGCTCGCCCCAGGCAGGCAGGCGCACAGGGTTTGCCTCTTGGGGTGCTGCCGACTGTGGCTGGGTGTGTGAGCTGGGGTGTGAGGTTGTGCGTGCAGCTGTGCACGTGCAAGGGCGGCTGTGAGCGACGGGAGGATACACTGACTGCATGGGGCTGGTAGTGGTTGTGTGGGCACCTGTGCGTGTGCGACTGCGAGTGTCAGCACGCGCTGGCATGGGCCTCCGTGTGTGTGTGTGTATGCGCGTTTGCCTGTGTGTTGGTGTATTGGGGGCGGTGTGTGTGTGTCTGCGAGTGTGTGTATGTCTGTGTGTGTGCTGGTGTATCAGGGTGTGCGACTCCGTGTCGCCGCCTGTGCGTGTGTCAAGGTACCAGTGCAGGGCTGCGCTGCTGCGGCTGTGTGCGGTTTCTACCCAGGTGCCGGTGCGCACAGCCGGGGGCCGGTGCCCTGCCGGTGCCCGGGCTGTGGCCGGTGCGTGCAGCCGGGTGCTGCAGCCCGGTGCCGGTGCCAGTACCGGTACGCGTGTCAGGGTGCCAGTGCCGCTTCCTGCGCCGTGCTGCTCCCGGTGCCGGTGCCGGTGCAAGCGCCGCTCCCGGGGCAGGTGCGGGCGCAGGTGCCGGTGGGGGTGGCGGGGCGGGGACGGGTGGCGGGTGGCGGGTGGCGGTGCCGCTGCGGGTGCCGGTGGCGGTGGCGGGGCGGGCGGCCCCGCCTGTGCGCACGGCGGGCGCGGCCCCTCGCGGTCACCTTGGCGGCGGCGGCGGCGGCGGGGCCGGGCCGGGCGGAGCGGAGCGGAGCGGCCGGGCTGCGCACGCCGGTGTCCCCGCTCCCGCCGCCGCTGGGGCCCCGGCCCCGGCCCCAGCCGGCGCCGACCCCCGGTGCGGCCGCGCCGGCCCCCCGCTGCCCGGGCATCCCCGGCTCCGCGGGCCCCGTCCCTCCGCGCCGGGGCGGCCGCCGCCGGCCCCACCAGCGCCGGTGCCCCGGGGGCGGCGCGGGCCATGGCAGCGGCGGCGGCGGAGGCAGGCGGCGCTGCGGCGGCGGCGGCGGCGGGGGCCCGGCGCGGCCCGGGCGGGGAGCGGAGCTAGGCGGGAGGGGCGGCCCGGGATGGCCAGGATGAACGTGGCCCTCCAGGAGCTCGGACACGCCGTGAGTCCCGGCGGCGGCGGCGGCGGCGGGGGCCGGGCCCGGGGGGACCGGGGAGCCAGAGGGACAGAGAGGGGGGACGGGGACAGAGGGGTGAGGGAACGGAGGGGACAGGAGATGGGGGCCGGGGGGCAGGGAGAGCAGGCGGAGAGGAGCCCCCGGGGTGCGGGGGGGGGCAGCCCCGAGGGAGCTGGGGGGCTCCAGGGACTGGGAGAGTCCGAGGGGCCCCAGGAGCTTGGGTGGCCCCGGGGGGGGGGCTCAGGGACCAGGGGGACGAGAGACTAGTGGATGCAGGGGGGCTGGATGGGCCTGGGATCTGGAGGAAATTGGGGGGCTAGAGGAGCTGGGGGGGCAAGGCAGACCCCCCGCTGGAGGGACCCATCTCCGCCGGCTGGGAGGAGAAGGGGGAGAAGGGATCCCTGTGCTCTGCGCCTGTGCAGGACAGGGGGGCTGGGACACTTTGGGGAGGGGGGCACAAGGGACCCCACAGCCAGCCTGGGGGCAGAGCGCTGCTGCTGCTGCTTGTAGGGTGCCCCGAGGCAGCACCCCACGAGGGAGCGGGGGGCTTGGCTCCAAGGGACCAGAGCGAGCTGGCAGCAGGAGCCCCGGCGCTGCGACCCCCTGTGCCGGCCCGGCCCCAGGCCTGCCTTGGGGTGCGCGGAGCTGCAGGGGAGGGGGCGCAGCCGGCCGGTGGTGGGGGGACGGGGCCACCCCAGGCGGGGGAGCCCGGGGTGGGGGATCCGTGGTGGGGGAGCCCAGCTCGCCGAGCTCCCACGAGATGCCAAGCTGGCCCTCGCAGACACCAGCGGTTCCCGGGAACCCGCCCCGGCGAGGGGTTTCCTGCCAACTGTCGATCCCGGCCGCCTCGCGCGTGTTCCTGCCTGGGCAGCCCTCGTGGAGCCCCCCACCCCAGCAGGGTAGCGGTGGGCAGGAGCCGGGCGGGGGGCACTTGCCCCGCTTCACCCCCTGCCTGGCATCCTCCCCCCCATTCCCCCCGGCTCCTTCGCAGTCCCTGACACCAGGCCCACAGACAGCCCCACGGCATCTGCCTGAGTCTGCAGCTTTGGGCAAGAAGGGTGAGCCACAACCCACCCGGGCGTTAACTCTGAAGCCTAAGGATGGCTTTGGCCAGCAGCATTGTTGATTCTCTTCCACCGAAGCATCCAGCCTTTTCCTCCAGCTCATCCCCCCCTCAAGTTTCTGGCTCATCTCCACCGTTTCTTTCTTAGCTGATTTCTTGGCAGCCCTCGCGTCTGGCTTGGTACAAACAGCCCTTGCAAGGCCGCCCCGGAAAGCCTGGTGTGCCGGGGGATCCTAGCCCAGCCTGCCGAAAATTCACTTTTGTCCCCGTGTTCAGCCCCCGCGGAGGCCGTGCCTGCCCGCGGGCGAGCGCGTGGGGTCAGCTGGGGGCCGGGGGCTCCCGCCGGGGCCGGAGGCGCTTCCAGATGTTTCGGGGCCCGTGCACATCTGCGTGGAAAGTTCCAGGCGGGGGGGAGGGGCGAGGCAGCGGCACTAGGCAACGGTGCGGCCGGTTGCCTGGCGACGGGGACCACGTCTCCGCGGCGATGTGGCACCTGTCGGCGCGGCTGATGCCGCGGCCACCATGGCGACATGGAGGGATGCTCCGGCCGCCCGCTCCGGACCCCCCTCGCCCCCCCCAACGGGGGAGGATGAGGAGGGGCGCTGAGGGCGAGGAAGGCTAAGGGGCTGGGGCTAGAGCCCGGGGCACCGCGGGGCTTCGGGCCCGCCCCGGCGCCCCGTGCACCCGGCCAGGTGGGTGCCCACCATCGCTGTGGGGGCCGGGGGGGCCGCGCCGCCGGGCACGCGCCCCCCCAGCCCCGTCCCAGCCCGCTCTCTCCCCTGGCAGATGCCCGACTACAAGCGCGCCACGCTGCGGGACGACGAGGGCCCCGAGCCGGCGGGGGACGGCAGCGCCTCTCCCGACAGCGTGGAGGTGAGCTCTGCCCGAAGCGCTGCCCGCCCGCCCGCCCGCCGGCCCCCGCCGAGCCCCCGTCCCCTCCCTCCGCCCCGCCGTCCTCCTGAGTCTGCCCGCGCCGCGGTGGGCACGAGAGCAGGGGCCGGGAGCCGGGGCAGCCCCGGCACTTCCCAGGGCTGCGCTGGGAGGCGGCCAAAATGCGGCACAGAGTCTGTCCAGGGCAGAGTCCTTCCTGGCGGCTGGGGGCCGCCGGCTCGGTGCCGCGGGCCCCCTCGGAGGGACGCCCCATCTCCCAGGTGGCCCCAGCAGGGACGCGCAGGCGCCCAGCTCTCTCCCTCCTCGGACGCAGCGTGGCCCCTTCCAGGCAGTCCTGGCCTGGTCCCCGTCTTGGTCCCCACCCCGTGTCCCCGTGTGCCTCTCCGTGCCCCACGCGTTGCCAAGCTGGGGCACCCGGGAGCCGTGGGGAAGGAACAGGGCGCAGAGGCGGCAGGTTTCCCCGCCGCGGGGTGTGACACGAGCCGTGCCCCCTGCCCAGGTGGGGTTTCGGAAGGGGACGGCGCCGCTGCTGAGCCGCCTGGCGTCCCGCAGCCAGCTGGAGCTGGTGCTCTGCACCGTCTCCGTCTCCCTGGCCCTGCTGCTCAGTGTCGCCGTCGTCGCCCTGGCCATCCAGTACCGCAGAGGTAGGAAGGGCCCCCGGGCCTCGCGCCACGGTGTCACCGGTGTCCCCCCACCCATGAGGATGGCAGGACAGGGAGGGATGGGTCATCCCCAAGGCTAACTCCTGCCCAGGGAACGGCACCTCCGGGTGGCTGGCTGAGCTCCTCGGTTTCAACATCCCCCCAAGGGACCTTCCTCCAGGGCTGTGCCCAGCCCGCAGGCGTCATGCCGCAGGGAGACCCACGGGTGACCCATCCACGTGCCGCCGCGCTGTGCCCCAGTCTGGGTGCTCTTCCAAAGAGCCACCTCAGCCCCTTGACTCCCCACTGGCCATCACTGCCCACCTCAGGGTGCAGAGGGAAGGCTGGAGGCAGGGAGGGCTTTGCCCCGGCTCTGCCCCACCCCATGCCTCAGTTTCCCCCCTGCACACATGCACACCCCCGGGCATGCCTTCCCTGCCAGATCCTTCTCACAGCACGTGTCTCACGGATGCCTGCGTCCGGGTGGCCAGCAAGATCCTGGAGGCCCTGGATTCGGAGACCGACCCATGCCAGGACTTCTACCAGTACTCGTGCGGGGGCTGGATCAAGAGGAACCCACTGCCCAACGGGCGCTCCAAGTGGAGCACCTTCAACAGCATCTGGGACCAGAACCAAGCCATCATGAAGCACCTCCTAGGTGGGCATGGGGGGGTCTGGTGGCAGTCGCCTGGGATCAGCACAGCCCCAGCTACGAGTGCCTCCGTGCCCCCCAAGCATGGCCGAACCCGGGTCCTCCAGTGGGCTGGCACGAGTGCCGGCTGCCAGTGCCCGGGGCTGACCTGTGGCCTCCCACAGAGAACGCCACCTTCAACTCCAGCAGCGAGGCGGAGAGGAAGACACAGCGGTACTACCTGTCCTGCCTCAAGGAGCAGAGGATAGAAGAGCTGGGCTCCCAGCCGCTCATGGAGCTCATCGACAAGGTGGGCACAGCAGGCGGCTGCTCACATGCGAGACGAGTTGTCAGGTCTCAGCCCAGCCAGGCCTGGGCACATCTCCCAGTTGTTGTCTGGGTAACCGGAGAGGGAAATGTCCCCTGGGAACATGGGGCAGCCCTTGAGGCACCGGGACTGTTTGCCAGCAGATTGGCGGCTGGAATATCACTGGGCCCTGGAACCAGACCAACTTCATGGAGGTCCTCAAGATGGTGTCTGGCACGTACCGGGCGACCCCCTTCTTCACGGTGTATGTGGGTGCAGACTCCAAGAGCTCCAACAGCAACATCATCCAGGTCAGCACCGTGGCACCGAGGGGCCACAGGCACCAGCGGGCACTGGCGGGCACCGGCTGTTCATGCTGCCTCTCTCTTCCCCCCAGGTGGACCAGTCGGGGCTTTTCCTCCCATCCCGGGATTACTACCTGAACAAGACTGCCAATGAGAAGGTGAGGCTGGGGGCCTGTCAGCGTGAATGGGGGAAACCCACAGTATTTGGGTGCAAATGGGGCCAGCCTACACCCAACACCCCATTGGGACTGGAACGGGCACGGTGCCCAGGCAGGCAGCAGGTCTGAGCCCCCGAGGAGATGGCATAGGGGCAATCAGGCTGGGGACAGAGGTGAGCCCAGAGATATGACTGAGCCCAGGCTTGGGGTCCTGCCAGGTCCTGGCGGCGTACCTGGACTACATGGTGGAGCTGGGCATGCTGCTGGGGGGTGCCAAGGAGCCCACCCAGCTCCAGATGCAGCAGGTGCTGGACTTTGAAACCCAGCTGGCCAACATCACCGTGCCCCAGGCTGAGCGGCGGGACGACGAGAAGATCTACCACAAAATGAGCATCGCCGAGCTGCAGGTGGGCATGGCTACAGCCTGACATGGCCTGGGGTCCCCACCAGCAGGGAGCAGCCTGGGAAAATCCTGGATACTCAGAGAGGTTGTCCTGCAGGGCACCAAGGGGGTCCATGCCCAGCATTGCCCCCCAAGGACACATGGGGACAGAAACCCCTTCTAGGGCAGCCCTGTCCATCTTGCAGGTGCCAGGGTGGGTGCTGGGTGTTCAGAGCAAGTTGCCCTTCACCTTGTCATTAGGATTTGGGGGAAGATCCCACTCTTCACTGGAGGGGTCCCTGCCCCCCTCACTGGGCATAGGGAGGAATGAGGGGTCCCTTTCCTTGGCCTGGAGCATTGAGAGCTGCAGGGAGCCACAGGAGGGAGGCCCATAGGAAGGAAAGGGTTTGGGTTGGTGAGGGACCTTCTTGAGGGGCCCAGTCCCAAACCCCTCCACTGTGCCCTCCAAAGCTCCCATTCCCCGTGCCTGGCAGGATGGGGCAGAGCGGTGCTGAGCACCCCAGTGCTCCATGTCCCCACAGGCCCTGGCCCCTGCCATTGACTGGCTGGATTACCTGGCCTATGCCCTGGCCCCACTGGAGCTAACTGACATGGAGCCCGTGGTGGTGTACGGGGACGCCTACCTCCAGCAGGTCTCTGACCTCATCAACGACACTGACCGGAGGTAAGGCACCCACAAGGCCCCATGAGGGCTGAACCCATGGCAGGGGCACATTTTGGGCGTGCCATCAGCTTGGAGGCTGGGGGCATCCCTTGTGGACTGTGGCCATGGCAAGCCGTGCTGTCTCTCTGCCCCTCACAGCGTCCTGAACAACTACCTGATCTGGAACCTGGTGCAGAAAACAGCCTCCAGCCTGGACCAGCGCTTTGAGACGGCCCAGGAGAGGCTGCTGGAGACACTCTATGGCACCAGGAAGGTAACAGGGGCCACAGGACCAGCCCCCCCCTGCCCACAGCCCAAACCAACACAGGGGCAGCCAGGGCCACCTCTGACCTTGGGATGCCTTTGGAATGCAGTGACACAGGATGCTGCAGAGACACCCTATGGATCATCTTTTGGGATGCAAGAGTTTAAGCTGCTGAGCATCTCCCCCATCGTCAAGGGAGAGCTGAGGGGGGCAGGGAGGGGAATAGAGGAAGGATTGGGGTGTTGGGATGCTCCTGAGGGTCTCATAGATTCCCATCTCACTCCCCACAGTCCTGCACGCCCCGCTGGCAAACCTGCATCTCCAACACAGATGACACGCTGGGCTTCGCCCTGGGCTCCCTCTTCGTCAAAGCCACCTTCGACCGGGACAGCAAGGCCATCGTGAGGACACTTCTGCCCTCTCCCCTCCCCACCACTTCCCCTGGGGGGGTTCCCCGCAATTGCATCCTGACCAACCCGTCCCTGTGCAAGGGGTACTGGGGGTGGCATGGGCACAGCCTGGCACTGCTGGTAGCGGGTTGGGGGTTCATTCCCTTCCATCCCCAGGCTGAGGAGATGATCAGTGAGATCCGGACAGCTTTTGAGGTGTCCCTGGACCAGCTCGACTGGATGGACGAGAAGACCAGACAGGCTGCGAAGGAGAAGGTGACCCAGAAGGGCAGGCTTGTCCCTGGACCCGGGGAGGGCAGTGGGTGGGAAACCCCTGGGAAATCCCCAGGCCCCACCTCACCACCAGGCACTGACTGGGGCCTCTCTCCATGCAGGCGGATGCCATCTATGACATGATCGGCTTCCCGGACTTCATCCTGGACAACAAGGAGCTGGACGACGTTTATGATGGGGTAGGAGAGCACCCGGCTCATGGAGAGGAGTTCCGGCCCCCCACTCATGCCAAGCCCTGGAGAGCCCCATGGAGGGAGTATGCTGCCAGGGACCCATTTGGGAAGCAGGGCTGGGGGGTGGAGGCCAGCATGGCAGGAAAGGACATTAAGCAGACATCTCAGTACCTAGCACATACCTGCACAGCCAGTCACGGTGGAGGAGAACAGCCCTGGGTTGGGCTCCATCCTCATCCCATCCTCTTCCTCCCCAGTACGAGGTCTCTGAGGACTCCTTCTTCCAGAACATGCTCAACTTCTACAACTTCTCTGCCAAAGTCATGGCCGACCAGCTCCGGAAACCCCCCAATCGGGACCAGTAAGGAGCTGCTCACCCTGGGGGGCACAGCCATGCCGTTGGGCTGCAGGAGGGCCTGGGGGGGGGTGGAGGATGGGGGACAAGAAAGAGGGCCAGCCCCAGCATGGCACTGTCCCTTCGCTCACCCAGCATGGCCCTCGCAGTGCAGGTTCACCAAGGGGAGAAGGTCTCACTGTGGGGCAGTAAGGTAGCCATGGGGGGAGCTCGTGGGACAGCAGGGACAGGAGATAACATGGGGGCAAGTCACTTGGGGGTGGGATGACACAGGAGGGTCCTGGGGGACACAGGGAGAGGGGACACATCCCTGCCTGTGCCCAGTGCCCTGCCTGCCCTGTGCTGTGCCCCCAACGCCTGGCATGGCTGGTCCCTGCCGTAGGTGGAGCATGACCCCGCAGACCGTCAATGCCTACTACCTGCCGACCAAGAACGGGATCGTCTTCCCCGCCGGCATCCTGCAGGCCCCCTTCTACGCCCGCAACCATCCCAAGTGAGCACAGCCATGGGGCCAGGGGACATTTCCAAAGAGCGGGGGACACAGTGGGGAGATGGCAAGCTGCAGCCCTCAGGATCGGAGCTGGCATCCTGCAGACCCCATGGTCACCCCTCTGACAGGGAAGTGCTGCCCACAGTCAAAGTGGAAGTCCTGGTGGGCGAAGGTCCATCCAGGCTTTACATCCGGCATCTGCAATGGCCTGCAAAGTCCCCATGGGGCCACCAGTGTCCCCAGGCAGGACCCACTCCCAGCGGGTGTTAGCTTACCCCCAGGTTGGGTGCCAAGCAGAGCAGTCTCAGCAGGTGCCCAGAGAGAGCATGCTCAGGACGTGGTGGGGGTGCCCAGGATGCAGAGGGGGTACCCAGGACATGGAGAAGGGAACACAGGACATGGTGGCAGTTCCCAGGACATGGAGGTAGCCAACTGAGAAGCTGAGATGGTGTGACCCCCTCCACACTAACCTGGCTCTTTCCCACTGCCTCACAGAGCCCTCAATTTCGGTGGCATCGGCGTGGTGATGGGGCATGAGCTGACCCACGCATTTGATGACCAAGGTGAGAGCCCGTGGGCTCTGTCGGCCCAGGCCCCCATCGCCTCCCATGGCACCTCCTGCCACCCCTGAGGCCCCCTGCCCACCCCCGGGCCCTCGGCGTGGGAAGAGGGGCACTGCGGGCGCGCGGGGGTACCGCTTTGCCATCCATTGCATCATGCGTGTTCGTGCCCCCGGCCGCCCCTGCACCCCCCGGCTGGCTGGCTTCCCCTTCTATCGTCCTGTCTCCCCAGGTGGCACCTGCCGATACCTCCCCCTGGCTTCTCTGTGCAGCTTTCGCTCCATCCGCTTGGTGAGGACACGGTGTCTGCAGCTCGGGCCCCCCACCCTGCAGCCCCCCCGCGCGGCCCATGGCCCCGCCACCACCTCCTCCTCATCCTCCGTTTCGGGGCACGGCACGGGTCCCTCTCACATCTGCTCTGCTTTGCACCTTCACCATGGCCCCGGAGCCAGTGGGGATGAGCCAGGAGTGATGGGGGAATTTGGGATCACAGAGGCTGTGGGTTCGAATCCAGCTTGGAACAGCAGGGGGACACCAAGGGATGCTCGGGGACCCAAGCACATAGCTGAGCCCTGGTCAGAGACTGCCCGGAGGAGGGGCTGGGAGACACCATCTCCCCAAGGTGCAGGGCTTGGCATGAACCTAAGGCTCCAAGTGCCCTGGATGCCCCCGAGTCCATCCCTGCAGCACTATACACACACCCCACCGAGCCCTGTCCTGGGACCCCCTATGGTGGGGGCTGGCTAGGGCGTGGGGCTGGTGCCCCTGGTCACGCTGCCCCATGGCTCCATCCCACAGGCCGGGAGTACGACAAGGAGGGCAACCTGCGGCCCTGGTGGCAGAACTCCTCGCTGGAGGCCTTCAAGAACCGCACGGAGTGCATGACGGAGCAGTACAGCCGCTACACTGTGCACCGCGAGAAGGTGAACGGCCGGCAGACCTTGGGCGAGAACATCGCCGATAACGGCGGACTCAAGGCGGCCTACAACGTGAGTGGCTCTGCCGGCCGCCGCAGCGGGCACGGCGCCCTGGCTCCCCCCGCCACTGCATCCCGGGCCTTCATGGCGCCTCTCTCACAGGCCTACAAGTCCTGGCTGCAGAAGAATGGGGAAGAGAAACGCCTCCCGGCCCTGGGACTCACCAACCACCAGCTCTTCTTCGTGGGCTTTGCACAGGTATCACTGAGCAGGATGGGCATCTCGGAGATGCCCAGGGTTGCCCCCTCCCTTCCTAGCTCCTTGGTGTCCCTCCGCAGCTCCCCATTCTGCTCAGGAAGCAGGAGTCGTGCCCAGGGGAGGCATCCAGCCCAGCCAGAGGTTTCCCTCGCTGGTCCCAGCGGGGCTGTCCCCGTCCCTAAGGCCATTCCCCCTCCGGCAGGTGTGGTGCTCCGTCCGGACGCCCGAGAGCTCCCACGAAGGGCTGGTCACCGACCCGCACAGCCCCGACAAGTACCGCGTCATCGGCACCCTCAGCAACTCCCGGGACTTTGTCGAACATTTTGGCTGCCCCCTGGGCTCACCCATGAACCCCGGCAAGCACTGTGAGGTGTGGTAGGGTCAGGGACAGCCCACCAGGCCAGGGAGGGTGCAGGGGACAGAGGGACGCATGCCCATCTGTACCCCCACCTTTGCCCGGGCACCGGAGCTGACCCATGGGCAGAGAGAGGGGCCACCTCCCGGCTACTCTCCATCGTGGTCCTCCCCATGCACACACGCCGCCTTGCCCCCTCCATTCCAGGTCCTCGCCCCCGCCCCCATCGCCCTCATCCCATCACCCCCAGCCCAGCTCACGCGGCCCCCGTGCCGGGCATGGACCAGAGCTGCTGCGCCCACTCACTGCAGCCCTCATCCAAAGCTGGCAGACAGGCACAGCTGGCAGAGAAGCCATGGCAGCCCAGAAACGCAGCTCTGCCCCCCAACCCCGACGTGCCTAGAGATGGGCATGCCTCAGCCCCCTCAGCATCACATTCCCCCCAGAGTCGGCAGGTTAGACAGGCCCCACGGACAGTGTTAGAGCCAAGCCCCCCTCTGCTTCTGCCACCCCAACCTGCCGCCCACCCCAGGAACACATTCCCAGACGGAGCTGCAAGGTTTGGAGCCACCCGGCTCCTTCTCTTAACTCAATCCCCTCCTGAACCAGCTTGGCTTCCCCATCCACGTCTGCTGGGACCAGTGGGTGGCAGAGGGAACTGGTGCCTTCAGCTGTGGGTGGCTGTTGCTGAATTTATTTAATGATTAAAAGCAGTTTCCACTTACTCTAGCGGCTCCAAGTCCTTCGCAGTGTCGGGGCAGCGATAGGATCCAGGACTTTTGCGGGCACAGAGACAGTGATTCAAAAGCACAAGGTTAAGGGACGTGCTGGAGACAAGACATCCTGAGGGATGAGAGGTCTCCCAGACAGGAGGTGGCCTCTAAGATGTTCCAGGAAGGGAATATGGCAGTCACGGAGCTAAGCAGGCACAACACAGCCTGCCTCTGCCCAGGCATCCTGGCTGGGGTCAAGCCGGTGTGGGGAGGACAAGGAGGCATGTCACCTCCTAAACCACTGGCATGGTGGGGGCGGCTGCTTATGCTACAAGCTGGCACTGGGGTGAGAACAGACCAAAGGCACCCAGAGGGCACTGAGGACAGAGGAGGGTGCTTGCAGGAGAGGCCCCATGGAGCACTAGCCATTTCAGGAGATGGTGCCTAGGAAAACAAGAGCTGTGGCTGGAACTGTCTCATGGCCCTGCAAAACCCACTGCAAAAGCCTTCCCCAAAACTTGCTGTGAAGCTGTCAACTGGGAACACGAGCGGCAGGTAAAAGCAAGGGTGCTGCAGCAGCCTGACGCCTGGGGCTGCCTGGCCTTTCCCACTCCCAGCCGGGGGGCACCAGATCCAGTCCCAGCCCACAACACCAGGAGATGGGCGCTTTCCGGAGGAACCGGAGCTACGATCCCGCGCACAAGTCACTTCCCACTGACATGATGGCTGGGCCAGGCTTATCCACAGAGCCAGTCCCTCCCAGGCAAGCCTCAGAGGCACCGTCCCTCGAGCCTGGCAGGCAGGCGGGGAGCGAGGAGCAGCACCCTGAGCAGCATGGAGCCACCCAGGGCGGTGAACAGCGACCAAGCCCTGAGCGGAGCCAACCTGCAGAAGGGCCCCCACAGCTGCTGTCCCTAGGGAAGGAGAGGGAAGAGGGGAGGATGTTGTGGAGGGAAAGACAAGAGCCTAAACCTTCAGCTCAGCTCCCTCCCTCCTCGCTGGGCTCTCATGGTGGCCCATGCCACCCCGCTGCCCCCCCCCCCGGCAGTGCCTGCTATTTCCCCACGGCTTCACACCCCCGAACCAGTCTGGAGGCCTGGAGCAGGAGCAGGAGCTGGGGCTGGGGCTGAGGCCTCCTGGCCTCCATACCGGGACCCCCACAACCACCCCCCTGCCCCATGCTGGGACCCCCACCCTGCATCCTGGCCTCCATACTGGGACCCCAACACCCACCCCCTCCTGCCCCATGCCCCAGCCTTCATACTGGGACCCCGCCCCATACAGGCCCCCCACACCCCAGCAGCCATGCCACCACCCCACCCCCAGCACGCAGGCGCGAGCAGTCACGTGGGGGCGGGGCGGCGCAAAGGTCGCCGGGAGTTGCAGTCCTGGCGGCGGCAAGAAGAGGCGGCGCCCGGGCGGCTTGGCGCAAGGCCCGACGGGAGCTGTAGTTCGGCGCTGGGGACGCTGGCGCTGCCGCTGTGCGGGGGCTGCACTCCATTTCCCAGTAGGCAGCGCGGCGGGGCCGGGGGTCCGGGCCCGGCGCCTCCGGCTTTGGGGGGCGCCGCGACAGCGGGGCCGGGCCGGGGTGAGCGGCGGCGGCGGCGGCGGCCGGGTCCTGGGTGTTGGGTGCTGGACCGGGTGCTGAGCGCTGGGCCCAGGCTGGTTGCTAGGCCGGGGCTTCGGCCTGGGCCTGGGCCGGGTGCTGGGTGCTGGGCCCGGGACGGCGCTGGGTGCTGGGCCCGGGACGGCGCTGGGTGCTGGAGTTAAGCCGATCTGACCCTGACCGGGGTCATGGGCCGGTTTGGCTCTAGGCCAGCAGCACCCTGGGGACACGGGGATCTCCCTGCGCCGGGCTGACGCAGCCTCATCCCCTCGCCAACACGCTCGCCTTACAGACGTGCTGCCCGCGCCTGGCACCATGGACACGCTGCCCATCACGCCTGGGGAGCTGCTGTGCCTGGGCTCCAGCATCGCCTTCTCCGGCCTCTTTTACTACCTGTACAGGAAGAAAGCCAGAGTCGCGGCACGCATCCAGGTAGCCAGAAAGGGCTGGGTACTGCTCTGTACCTCGCTGCCCGTTCTCCTGCTCCGACTCTCTCTCCTGCCCACCCTCCCATCCCCACTGCCCAACGCTGTCCAGCCCAGAGCCCTTGATGTGGGTGCACCTTACTGATCACTGCATCCTCCATCTGTGTCATGAGGCCCAAGACCAGGCAGGTCACATCCTGCCAAAGACACCCCCAGTGCCACGCGTGACCAGCCCTCTGCCCACCAGCCTGTCTCCCCCGCCCCTGCTCACGCTCAGGCCCTGCTCTTCCAGGAGGCCCCAAAGCTCCAGGTTGATGACAATTTGCCAGCACTGGTGTCTGCAGCTGATGGGAGGTGCCTGTCTTATGTCGCCCTGGAAGGTAAGGCCTCCCCATGGCCCCCACACTGGGCATAGGGGCTGGGGTTCTCCTCCCTTGGCTCTGATGCATCCCTTCACCCTCAGGCATAGTGCTGCCAGCCAAGGCCGCACTGTCCAGCCATTATCATGAGGAGATGCAGGGTGTGATCCAGAAACTGCTTCTAAAAGAACATCGGCTGATCTGGAACAGCTTGGCCCGGAGCTGGTGAGCAATGTGGTGGGGCAGCAGGGGTGGGCTTGCACCAGCGGGTCCAGCCCCCCTTCCTCTGGGGCCATTTGAGAGGCAGGAGGCAGCTTGGTCACAGGCTCTGCTCCCTGCCCTCGCTTCAGCCGCAGAAGCTCAGGGTTGTTCCAAGTTGTCCACATTCTCAGTGCTGTGCTCTTGGCTGCTTGCAGGAGCGAGAGCGAGCGGGTGCTCTCGGAGCAGGTCTACACCGTCCCCTTCTTGCTGGCCTCACCAGATGCCGAGGCGGTGACGCAGGTGAGCGTGGAGAGCCCGCTCCGAGCCGTCCACCTGCCCCTGGAGACAGTGTATGAGCGGTTCCAGCAGCCGGCCCACGGTTTCCGCGACCTGCTGGGCCACTACCTGAGTGGGGAGAAACCCAAGGGCATCCTAGAGACGGAGGAGATGCTGCGAGTGGGGGCCGGGCTGACGGGCATCGGGGAGCTGGCCCTGCACCCCGACGGCTCCCTGCACCTCCAGCCGCCGGGCAAGGGGGGCGAGTATTTCCTGTGCCTGGGGGACTGGCAGACGGTGCTGGCGGAGCTGGAGTCGGCCAGCGGGCTCTGGAAGGGGGCAGCCATGCTGTGCGCCGTGGCAGGCTTGGCCGTCCTCCTGCACGCCCTGTGCCGTGCCTACCGCCACATCCGCCTCAAGCAGAAGCCTGAAGACAAGGAGCCGGACAGTGAGGAGGTCGGGGACGAGGGGCTTGAGGACTCCTGTGTGGTCTGCCTGACGCGGCCCCGCGAGTGCGTCCTTCTGGGCTGCGGCCACATCTGCTGCTGCTTCCGCTGCTTCCAGGCCTTGCCCACCCGCCTCTGCCCCATCTGCCGGGGGCCCATTGACCGTGTGGTGCCCCTGTACCAGGCCTGAGAGCACCTGAGGGGGCCTGGGCAGGGGCAGCATGAACCAAGCCAAGCCTTGAGCCTGTAGAAATGTCCACCGTCCGCTTGCATGCAGGGGTGCAATTCCTCTTGGGGATGGAGGGGTCCTGATTTGCCTCCCATCCGGTTTTGGGTGGTCAAGGGCATTCTCTATAAAGCCAGGGCGGGCTTATAGCTCCCCATGCTCCTATTTGAATTCTGGCTGCCAGAGGGAGCCCCCTTAATGTCACTAGCTGGGAGGAAACGTGCTCTCTGGTGCCCGACATAAGGAGAAAGCTCCCCTGCACCCCCCAGGGCATTTACTTTGGCGGGTGGCTGTTTGAACCTTGTTTTTGCAGCATTGACCCAAGGCAGAGACCCCTCCTCCCAGGAGGCATGTGGGTTTTTTCCTTGTTTTGCTTTTCCAGCGTGTGGCTTTGTCCCCAGAGTGACTGGGGTCGGGGGGATACCAGGGCTGGATGGACACATCTGGGGAAGGTGGGAGGACGCAGACCTGGCCATGGTTCCAGTGTTTTTCTACCCTTAATTGGTGTGGCTATGGCCACTATACAGACTGTGCGGGGGCATTTGGGGGACGGAGGTCCCAGTTTCAGGGAAGAGCTGAATTTTGCCTTTGCCAGCTGCTGCTCTGTCCCCCGGTACCCTGGGAAGCAGGGGGTATGCAAGGCTGTTGTGGGGCTGCGGTGTCTCTCCATCCCTCACTGTAGAGTCTCCAGTCTCTTCCTGGAGCTGGAGATACAGGGCAGCACTGGAGCCTGCCCGGGCCCCCAGCCCTCGCTGAGCCCCTGCGTGTGCCCACCCCAGAGCTCAGCTTTCCTGCCCCGGTGCGAGAGCAGCTTGCCGCTGTTTGTTGATTGATAAAGCCAAGGAGTGGAGCTCAGCCTCGTGCCTTTCTTTATGCCGTTAAAAACGGGGGACTGTGGGCCCGGTTGACACACTTGGAGCAGAGGAATCCTCCTGGGGAGGGCTGGTGGGTGCCACCAACCCCTTGACAAACTGGCTCAGGGAGCTGGTCCGGCTTAAAACACCCAGCCCAGGGGAAAAAGCAGCAGCTGAGGAGAGGGCTCAAAAAGGGGGGGGGCAGCCACCCCTGTGGGGCTGCCAGGCAGTGGGCTGGGAGGTCACTGGGCCAGTCCCCATGGGGCATGGGGAAGCCAAAACCCTGGGAGGGGGGGCAAGGGCTGGGATTTCAGCAGGGGGGTGAGCGCCCGCCTCCCCTGGGTGACGGTACTGGGGGGGTGAGGGGGGCCCTTCCCCTGGCCACCCAGGGTGTCGCCATCCGCGGGGGTACCTCCTCCGGGGCGCAGGGTGCCCCGCTGCAGCCCCGAAGGGCGCAAGGAGGGGGTCCGTTGCCAAGGCGACGGTGCTCTCCCGGTCTCCATGGCAACCGCTCCCCTGGACCGCTCCCCTTCACTGCCTGGCTGCGGTTGCCTGGGCAACGCGCGGGCTCTCCCGGCTCCGCGGCTTTGGGGCGCCCAGGGCTCGGGGTGGGGGCGGCACTGGGCGGCCTGCGAGAGCCAGGCCCGTGCGTTGGCCCCCGCGGCTGCGGTCCCCATCGCTGCGGCTCGGGGCTGGGCGCTCGCTCCGGGCGAGGGTGCCGCGACGGTGGGCTGTGGAGTGAGCAGTGGGGAAGCGGTCCCCTCCAGAGCCCGGGCTTCCCCCCCCGCAGAGGGAGGGATTTCGGGAAGGAGATAAATACCAGATGGGAGAGGGCCGGGCTGCCGGGAACACATTCCCCGCATGCCAAGACCAGTTGGCGCGAGTGGGCGCGTGGGCTGGTGAGGGCAGGAGGCACCCGCGTTCCCGGAGACTGCTCTCCTCGTTCCCTTTCGGCTCGGCGGCCAGCCAGGGACAGCTAGAGAGGTGGCCAGCACCCCTTGGGGACAAGGGCCACCCCCTGGGGACGAGGGCCCCTCTGGCTTGGCGGTGGTGGCTCGTGGCCAAGGCCCTTCTCTCCCCACGGGTGCCGAGGGTGCCCGGCAGTGGGGTACGCGTCCCGTTGCGCCCAGGACCGATGCTGTCCCTGCAGGCACACGGGGCTGGCAGGTGCCAGCACCCACACACCCCTCCTGTCACCCGGTGCCAGGACACAGCTCTACCATACACCCCCCCACCCCGGGACCTGCAGGGAGCCACCATCACCCGGCGTGGCCCCGGCACAGCCCCCCAGACACACGCACCCGGGGGAACGACCCCGCCTGGCACCGCTCCAGGCTTCAGCATGACTCAACCGCTCAGCACAGTCTCTAGCCAAAACCCCACAGCGCCAAACCGCCTGGCACAGGGGCCGCCCGGCCTCGCTGAGGCACCTGCGCCCCCAGACAGACCCGCTGCCCCCCAGGGCGCCTTGGCCCAGCAGCAGCACGTGGCGCCTGGCCTGAGCCCTGCGAAACCTCGGCCCAAGGGCAGGCTCACGTCTGTCCCGGCAATCGGTAATCGCAGCCCGTGCCGGGTCCCCCACCCGCCGTGCCCCCCGGGGTGGCAGCGCCCAGGTCCCCCACCCGCCGTGTCCCCCGGGGTGGCAGCACCCGGCTCCGCTCGCCTCCCGTCTGTTGTCATGGTGACCGGAGATGTGGTGGCAGACGAGCCGTGGAGCTCGTCACCCAAGCAGGGAGGTTCGTCCGTCTGCCGAGCCAGGGTCAGTGTCCCTCCATCCTCTTCCTCCCCCAGCAACCCCCCGGGGCCGGGCTGCGTGGTTTCCTGCTCCCCCCGTTCGAGCCGCCTCTGGGACCCCCCCGCAGCCAAGGACTGCTCCAGATGCAGCCCTGGCACAGCCCAGACTGCAGCTCTGCCCCGGGGTCTCCCGTAAGGGATGGGAACGGTGCCATCGCCCCGCCATCTGCCCCAGTTCATAACATGAGCCCACTCAGGAGCTCCCAGGAGAGCCCTGTTCCCGAGACTAGAGTGTGTGCCGAGACAGACAAACTCATTTCACCAGTGACACTCCCTGCTCCTCACCCTGGCTCTCTGTGAGAAGGAATGCCAGCGGGGAAGGGATCGAGCCCCTGCGGGGAAGGACACTCTCTCTCCAGGGACGTCCTTTCAGCTCTGTCTTCATCCATCGCTGGCTCCCCCAGCCCTCACCCCCTAACATCCCCACCCCAGCAGCAAGGGCCACGTGAGCCAGCCTGTGGCCAACCCTGCCATCCACGTGGATGAGCGCTGACAGTGGGTGCCCCCAAACACACGGCCCCCAAGACAACGTGCCGGTGTCCCTGACTGGGCTCTGCCTCTCAGAAACCATTTGGCTACAGGGAGCCACCTGGCAACAGCCAGGGAGGGAAATACCCAGCCTGGAGGACCCCGACCTTGCAGACGACCTTCACCAGTCCCACACACCTGGCTGGAGACGAGAACTTGGAGACACCAACCGTGCTGACAGCAGGGAGATAGTGCCCGGCGAGGACCCCTGGGCCGCGGCTGTCACCAACGCAGAGCAGAAGTGCCATTTCACGTTTCTTGGCAGGGCTGGAAGCAAAACAGATGGAAGTGCTGGAGACACCGAAACCAGTCCAGCAGCCTCCAAACACGCCTCTGCAGCCCCCGAGCCTGCGAGCACCCGCCTCCGGCACACCCCAGCCCTGCTGGCCCCAGGGCAAAGGCTGGCTGGCGCCAGTAGCAAAGGACTCACCAGACCTGCTCTCCAAGCACCAGGCCCCAAGGGCACCGCTGGAGAGAAAGCCCCGGCCAGGCTGGTTGCACAACATGATGGAGATGGCTGGGACGTCGCAGGAGGGATGCATGCAATGCGGCTTCACCTTAGATATCAGGAACTTTCTGCTAGGCAGCGAGGGGAGCTCAGGAGGGGTCTGGAGTCTCGTCACAGGGCACATCTTCAAGGCCAGGGATACCAGATGGGGTCAAAGGGGCTCCCTGACAGATTTCCTCTGCTTGGTCACCAAGTGTCTGTTTGGACCAGGGTGAAAGAAAACAGTGACCTCAAAAATTATCTGTGCAAGAGAGTTCACCATAAGGCCCAAGCAGCAGACCTGGGGGATGCCTGCCTCCTCTTCTGAACCTGCCTTCATCTAGCTGCTGCCTGCCAAACTGGCAGCCCCTCAGACCCCATCTCATCCCTGGCAGGGCTTGGGGATCTCCAGGTGTTCCTGCCCGGTCAGAGTCCCACTGCCCATGGGTGTCCCTGCACAGCCCAGGCTTGACATGCCTCACCACCAACCTCTTAGATGTGCACAGGGTGTTTCTTCACCTGTGAAACCACTTGAAGCACCAGTGACCTTGGGGGAAAAACCCATCACCTGTGTCAAGGCCTCCAGAGCCACCACCCCAATCTGCATGTGAGGATGCAGGACCTCAAGGGGAAGCGTCCAGCTCCAGGTCACAGCAGCAGCCGCTGGACTCCTTGAACATCTCCCAAGACCACAGGAGCCCAAAGCAGCAAGGCAAGCCACACAGGCAGTGCGGCCTCCATCGCCAGCTCCGTGGCCGGGAGCCCAGCTGTATGTCCCCTCCACTAACTGGGGGGCTGTGGCCAGCCCCCAGCCCTTGCATCTCCTGCAAGGTGGCTACAGAGATGCGTCCCAGCCTCGGCTCAGAGGCTGGAGCCCAGGTTTAAAGAGCCCAGGCAGGAAGAAGCTGCCTGCTTCCCTCACTCCCACACCCCTTCTTCCCGCTTTGTGTCGGACAAAAGGCTGCAAAGGAAGTGAGAAAGGAGATTACGTGGATGCTAAAAGGCGGATAACGAATGTGGGATGAGAGCCAGGGGAAGGGGGGCATGCGGTCCCGGCTCACGATGAGGGAATGCAACCCACACTGCTGGGGATAACAGGCTGGGGTCCTTCCTGCACCCCCTGCTCCCCCACCCCACCAGCAGCTTCATGTCCCAGGTGCCTCCATCCTTCTAGCCCTGGGGGCGAAAGGTTGCATCTCTCCAGTCCTTGGGGGGCCGGGCACTGCAGATGTCCCAAGGAGATGCAGGTGCCAGGAGCCACAGCCCAGCTGTGCCAGCCTGGATCTGACCCTCCTCTGGCCAGGAAGGTCCCTCCAGCGCCCCCAAGGAGCCCTGTCCCTGCTCGTCTGTCACCCCGAGCAAGCCTCCCGCGCACGTGAGGTGCTGCACAAACGCAAGGGCTCGGGCAAGATCCCCTGGGCTGGCCTCGCCACAGGAGCCCGCCGGCTGGCACTGCCCAGGAAGGGTCCCCAGAGCATGGCTCCAGGACCTGCTGCTCCCCGGGCCCCGCTCGCCTCCCACACAGCCCATCTGCTCCTCTTCTCGCTCACTCCCCGGCCCGGCTGGGAGGGCTGAGCGCGGCGCACACCGGGGCCTGTCCCTGCCCACGGGCACCGGCACGTGGGCCTGGTGATAGGGAAAAGCAGGCCACATCTCAGCGTGGGCCTCTTGCCTATTTTCCCGGGCGCTTTTTGCAGGAGCAGAAGCTGTCACATGAAAAAGTTCGAGCCGGTTCCTCAGCAAAGGCAGGGATAAAGCCACTGCCTTGACAGCAGAAAGGGCACATTTCTACCCCCATCCCTCCCCATCTCTGATCTCGGAGGGGACAGCAGGGACCGGCTCTCAGCAGAGCTGGACACAAAGGAGAAGGCATCTCTGAGCCTTCCCAAAATAGAAATATCTGCCCCCTTTGCGTGGATCAACCCAGCAGATGTTCTTTTACAGCACCTTTCATCTGGGATCTCAAAGCACGAGCTGCAGAGACACTGGCACTGACGGCAAGGAGAGGCGGACTGCAGGGCCCTCTATAAAACCCCCTCTTGCCCACCTGAGAAGCCCAGAAAGCAGCGCTCACGGGCCAGCGCAGGGAGAGGGCTGGAAAGCGCTGCTCTTGCACAGGCTCTGGCTTTGCAGTGACCCCAACATCCCCCATCCTAGCAGAGGGGTCTGTATGCGAGGCAGCAGCAGGAGCGGGGCTGCCCCACGAGGGGGGACAAGACAGGAACTGAGGGGGACCCCGGAGGTCCTCTGCAGCCATGGGCAGCCCCAGACAAGGCAAGGGGCTGAACCTGGCCCAAGGCTGCACCAGGAGCAGAGCTCAGGCAAGGACTAGAGGCCCAGGCTGGAGCTTAAATGGAGCCCCTGGCCCACAGGTGATGGGGGGTCCCAGGTGAGGCTGGTCAGAGCCATTAAGGCCAATTAGCGCAGCCAGATCCCTGAGCATGGAAAATGCAGTAGGAGGGAGATGCTGGGAGTCTGGAAGCTGGGATTGAGGTGTGCAGGCAAGAGGAGATACAAACAGGCCCTGGGGAGACTTGGGGGGCTGCTCAGCCCCCCAAGGGTGAATTGTAGATGCCTCCTTGGTGACCCATTTCAGGTCCCCACAGGGGATGGACCCCCCTTCCCTTGTCTGCAGGATGCTCCTCAGAGTGGCTTCAGACCCCTCCAGCTCCTGGGGAAATGCCAAGCCATGGGGCAAGTAGCCTCCTGGGATGCCCCCCTCCACATGGGAGCCTGTGCACCCACACAGGCACTCACACCCACGCCGCAGCCCCACAAGTACATGCACACGCTCACTCATATGCACACAGACCCGTGTACCTGTGTGTGCACACACATGCACAGACCCACACACGTGTGCACGGACACACACATGGGAGGCCGAGGAGGCTGGTGGGGAGCACAGGGCTGGGGCAGGACCCCTGGGACCCCCAACACTGGGGGCTCAGGGCTACAGCAGGGGGTGCACAGATGGGTGCCAGGGCAAGAGGCGCTGATGGGGGACTGGAGCTGGCTGGGGGGACTGGTCCCGGGAGCAGGGCAGGATTGGGGGGCACAGAGACCTGGGGCAGGGGGCTGGGGCAGCCTGGCTGGGGGACATGGGCTGGGACTGGCCTGGGGGTGTTTGGGTTGCGATAGGGGAACAGAGCAGGCTGTTGTGGGGCACTACTCGGCTTCGCCTTGGGGTGCTGGGGGAGGGAGCAGGCTGCGTTTGGAGGTACATGGCTGTGCTACGGGTAGGGGTACACAACCAGGCTGTGTTGGGGGGTAGCAGCTGTGCTGGGGGTACCAGGCTGTGTTAGGGGATGCTGTACCAGTCCCGGCTGTGTTAGGGACAGGGTACCAGCGGCACTGAGGACTTGCCCAGCTGTGTTAGGGATGGGATACCGGGATACTGGGATACCAGCTGGGCCAGGGAGCTGCCCCAGCTGCCTTAGGGACAGGGCTCCGGGCGGGGGCACCTGTCCGGTAGCTCAGGGACGGGACACCGGGCAGGGTACCCGTCCCGGTTGCGTAAGGGATGGGGCACCAGCCACGCGGGGCTCCCCGTCCCGGCAGCGCTGGGATCGGGATGTGGGGCAGAGGGACCCGTGGCGGCTGTGCGGGGCCGCGGCAGCGGGCGGGGGGACCCGTCCCGTCCCGTCCCGTCCCGTGGCGTCGCGTCCGGGCAGCGGCGGGCGCGGGCGGCGCAGCGACCCCCCCGCGCCGAGCCGCGCCGAGCCGCGCCGAGCCGCGCCGAGCCGGGGGGGTCCCCGCTCCCCCCGGATGCATGACTTCATCCTTCCGCCCGGGTTTCCTCCCCGCCGCCGCCGCCGCCGCCGCAGACTGGCTCCCGGCTCGGCGCGGCGCGGCTCGGCCCGCTCGGCCCCGCCATGTCGCAGGTGCTGCCCTACGGCGAGGACAAGGTGGGCCGCTACGGCGCCGAGCCCGAGGCGGGGGAGCTGCCCTTCAGCTGCCGCCTGCAGGACACCAACGCCTTCTTCGGGGGCAACCAGGGCAAGCGGCCCCCCAAGCTGGGCCAGATCGGCCGGGCCAAGAGAGGTACCCGCCCCGTCCGCGCCCGACCCCCCGCGACCCCCGGCAGCCCCCCGGCAGCCCCGGCGCTGCCCCCCCGGGGACCCCCGTCGGCCCCCGGCTGCCCCCCGCCCGCGGGGCTGCGCCCGGAGCACGGCGCTGCCCGCAGCCTGGGGCTGCCCCCGCGTCGCCCCCGCATCGCGGGGGCTGCCCCCCAACACCGCCCCCGGCACCAGCTCCGCGGCCCCCCCGGGATTGCCCCACATCCCCCCCAGACGTCCCCCCCTCTCCGTCCCCCGGCACCCCCGAGACTGCCGCGCAGCACCCCGGTGCCCATCGACAGCCCCCGCTGCCCCCCGGCACCCCCGGCAGCCCCCCAGAGCCCCTGGCACTGCCCCGCACCCCCATAGGCAGCCCCCTGGCCCCATAAACCTCTCCCCCTCCACTTCTCTGCCTGCCGCAGAGCCCCATCAGCACCCCCAGGGATGCTGATTAACCCCCCCTTCCCCCCCCGCTCCACTGCCTGCCGCAGCGACCCCCGCCAGCAGCTCCCCCGCTTCACTCGGCACCCAAATAAATACCCCCCCACCTGCACCCCGATCGCTCGCTGTCAATCCTCTCTGATGCCTGGGCCCCCCAAGAACGGTCCAGCTCCCACCCCACAACAACCCCCCCCCACCGAGCCCCCTTGCTTGAGCTGCAGTGGGAAAGGAGTAGGGGAGACGGAGACCCCCCCAGCACAAATGCACCCCAGCCCCCAGGGATGACTGGCTACTGCCTGCTCCAGCTGCCCCCCTTTGCGGTGGCAATGGGTCCAGCAGACCCCCCCCTCCAGCAGGGATGGGGGTCTGGCTGCTCCCCCCAGTGATGCTGGGGGTCTGGCTGATCTGCCCCCAGCGTGATGATGATGGGGGGGTCTTGCTGACCCTACTGTTCACCCCAGGAGTGATGCTGATGGGGGGTCTGTCCAGCTGGTGATGCTGGTGGGGGGGTTTCTAGCCCCCCCAGTGGCAACGCTGGTGGGGGTCTGTCCAGCCCCCTATGGAGAAGATAGTGAGGGTCTGTCCAGCCCCCCATGGCGATGCTGGTGGGGGTCTGTCCAGCTCCCCATGGCGATGCCAACAGGGGTGCCCAGCCACCGAGGCCGATGGGGGTCTGACTGCCACCCCCGCGGTGGCGGCGGGGCCCCCCCTGCCTGGCTGGGTCATTACCCATTCCAGTCCTGTTGCTCTCATCAGCTCCTGCCGCAGAGAGGAGGGGGGGGGTCCTTCCCGGTCTTTCCTGCCCCCTGTTTTCCCAAATCATCCCAGTCTGGGGGTGGCTGGCTTGCTGTATCACAGATGCTGCCCCTACCCAAGCTGGGGATGGGGGGCAACCCCCCTCCTGTCCCCAATCGCCCCTTGAACCCCCTTTGCCCTGCTCCCCTTGTTCCCACAAAACCCTTCCTCCGGCGCGGGGGGCACATCCATCCCCGGGGCGATCAGTGGGGCAGAGACGGGGGGTGGCCGGGGCGGTGGGGAGAACGAGGCAGGCCCCCAGCAGGACGCCGCGGTCCAGCCAAGGCCGGGGGTGGTGGGCACGGGGGAGGCAGCCTGGGCTCCGACCGCCTCCGTGCGCGTCGCTTGTGCGCGTGTCCCCGCGGACGGGTGCCTCTGTCACTGCATGTTTGCCCATGTCCCTCGCTCGCACGCGTGTGCGCCCATGCATGCGTGCCCATGTCCATCCGTCCGTCCGTGCCCGCGTCCCCACGTCCCTCCGCCCACACCCGTCCCCGCGTGCCTGTCCCCGCAGTGGTGATCGAAGATGACCGGATAGACGAGGTGCTCAAGGGCATGACGGAGAAGTCGCCGTCGGGGGTATAAGCCGGGACCCGCCGCCAGGACCCGCGGGCCGTGCCCCTGCTGGCAGCCCTCTCGGCCGTGCATGTTGGCTGGACTGAGGACGAGGAGGGGGAGGCCATGCCCACGGCCCCCCCGGCCCGGGGGGCCGCCCGGGGGCTCTGCCCACCACCCCGGCCAGCCGGCCCCGCCGGGGCCACCGCGCGCCCCGCGCCGGGCCACCCCCCCGAGCCATGCACTTTACCCCTCCACCTGCCCCGGGGGCCGGCTCGCCCCCCACCCTGGGCAGACACCCCCCTGGGGGGCTCCCCCCCCCTCCATGCGCACCCCCCCCATCCTCCTCGCCAAGTACCAGCAGGCGGGGGGCACCCCCGGAGCCGGCAGCGCTGAGCGGGGCCGGAGCGGAGCCCGGGCGGGCGGACTCGAACCCCACCGACGGTGAGTGCTGCTGTCCAGAGACATTTTTTGCTCCATCGTTTTTGCATGAGCTTGGTGGCCCGGGCGCCCTGTCCTGGTGCCGAGGGTCATCCCCACTCCGGCACGCTTCTTTTTAAACAGAAAACTCCTCATATTTGTATTTTTATATCCGAATCTTTGTTAAAAACGATCTGCTGACGTTGAAATGTTGAAATACTGCATCGGGGAAACAAAAAAATGGTTCATATTTTTTTCCATAAGAAAAAAAAAAGAAAAAAAGAGAAAAAAGCGAGCAAGAGAGAGAGATAGAGGGAGTGCGAGAAAAATATAAACCGTGGGAAGAAAACCACGGAGGCCCCGAGCCCGGATTTCCCCCAGCGAGGCCAGGCGACCTGCGAAATCCACGGCGGGGCCTCTCCACCCAGCAGCAGTATCGGACAGGACTTCTCGAATGTCTTTAGGGTTTTGCACACATCATCCGTACGAACCAAGCAACCGTCTTTGCAAGTCCTCTCCCGCGAGCGAAGGCAGCGCCGGGGCTGGCAGAGCGGCGGGGGGACGGGCGCAGACCCCATTGCACTGTTTGCGAATGTGGCCAGATAATGCCCGCATCAGTCGCTGCCTCTTTCTCGAGGGTTTTGGGGCCGGGGGGGGGGGGGGGACTGGGGAGGGAAGGGGGGGGTGGGGAGGGAAAGGGCCGTTCTGAGTTGTTGTTTTTAATTTTGTACTTTAATTTAATTTTATTTTTTAAGAAGCTTCTCGGGGGGGTCTGATGTGCATGAGAAACTCGTCATCTTTTTCAATAACCTACAAGTGGCATTTATGGAGACAACGCAAAAAAAAGAAAAAAAACAAAAACGACAAAAAAAAGAAAAAAAAAAGATACTTGTGTCATGATGTTCTACGAATGATCCATTGTAAATTTAAATGCCATTTTTCACTGTACTGGTGAACAAAACGCGATGAATAAAATACATTCATGTACCAACTCGAGCCCAGCAGCCGCCTGGTCCTTTCTTTCCCAGTCCCCTTCCGGAGCGGAGCAGGGCCGCAGAGCTGCAGTGGGGATCGTCCCCAGGGCTTTGGGCATGCTGTTTTTCGGGAACGGCAGCGCCGGCCGGGCTCTCGGCACCGCGACCCCCGAGTCCTTCGCCGGTTCCCGCCGGGGGGGGGGGGGGCAGCTCCCGGCTGACCCACTTTCGCCTTTCGCCAGAAATAGCAGCCGGGCGGCTCGCGCCTGTTAAATATTTTACTGCCGTCCCTCCGCGGAGGTGTCCCTTCCCCCTGCTCCCCCCCAGCACCGCTGCCCCCCCCGGGCCGAGCCGCAGGAGCGACCCCGCAAGGGGCATCCGGGGGCGTTCCGGCCCCTGCGGGGCTGTTTGCAAGGCGGGAGCGCCGGGAGGGAGGACCGGGAGGTGGGAGCAGCGTGCCAAAGGGTCCGGGCGCCCGGGCGCCCACCCCACCGGCGAAGCCCCGCCACCCACCCGCCGCGCGCCCAGACAGCCGGCGAGACGCCCGCGGCCCCGCCGCGCAGGTGCGCGCCCGCTCCAGACGCCACGGATGCCCCCGCGCCGCCGAACCCGGCGCCACGTGCCCGCCGAGGCCGCCCCCGCGCCGCGCGGCGCCCGCCAGCGCCCGTGCCACCCTGCTGCGGATCCCGCGCCGGGGTGACGCCTGGTCGCCACCGCGGACCGGGAGGGGACGAGGGGCGACGCGCACGTGCGGGAACCTGCATGCACACGCGCCCTGCCGTGTCCCCCAGCGCCACGCCGGCCACGTCCCAGTCCGGACCAGCAGCCCACTGGCCACGGGGCGAGCTGGAGCGAGGGACTCCCTGCAAACGGCAGCACGGGCAGGGGCCTGCCGTGCCACCCGGCCAGCACATCCCGGGGCCAGGAGCCGCCGAGGGGGCCGACGGATGCTATCAACCCGGTGCGTTGCCGTGGCGCTGCCGGGTTTCCCGTGGGGCCGGGGGCTCCCTGCTGCTGGATGGCACAGGAGGGGCTGCGGGACACCCCCGAGCCACCCCGGGACAGCCTGGCAGCGTGGCTTCCCCCGGTTTTACGCGGAGCTGGCTACCCGGCCACATGGCGGGGGGATAGGAAAAGCCGTGGGGATGCACCAGGAAGACCCGAGGGGCGCCGGCAGCCTGCCGGAGATGAGGGGGCAGCCTGGAGGCGTGGGGCATCCTGCTCCCGTCCCCAGGGAGCCCAAACCACCCCCCCCAGCCAGCTCCCTCCGGCTCCAGTGCCGCCGCTCCCAGCCCCACGCGCACCGGCGGCCCCGAGGGTGCCAGCAGCAACAGGGTCCCACCAAACCCAGCCCCACGGGGGTCGCAGCAGAGCTCGGGAGAGCCGAGCAGGGAAGGGGGGTGGCGCGGCTCAAATGCCATCGGCCACGGAGAGAAAAGGGCTTCTGCGGAGCCCGGCACCCCCTTTCCCCCGGGCGGCTCCTACCCCGGGTCCTCAGGTGGGCACAAAAGCCCCAGACTGCAGTGCCGGGGGGGTGGGAATCCTGGCCCCCTTCCTCGCCAGCACCGTGCTCGCTAATCATGCGGGACTGGAGCGGGATCGGAGATTTGCTTGCAGCTGGGGAAGGAGGGGGAGAGGAATGAAAAGCCCCAGCCCAGCCTCCCTGCTCGCTCCTCTGCACTGCCGCGGAGCCTCCGCCGGAGCCGGCACGGGCGGGCGGGAGGGAGGAAGGGAGGGAGCAGGTCCCCCGCAAGATGGATGGATGGAATTAAACCTGATTCGGTTTCATTACCAGCCACAAAGCCCAGAGCCCTGGCTGCTTTCCAGAGGAGCAGAGCAGAGGAGTGGGGGGAGAAGGGAAGAAAAACACGTAACCGAGGCCCCGAGACGGGAGCCCAGGTGGCATTTCCCGCTCTCCCCCCCGCATCCGCCTGCCGGGGCCCCGGCTCGCTCCCAGGGCATCCGCAGCATCCCCCAGGGCCGGGCTATGCCCAAAATGCTCCCCCAGGACGAGGCCGGGACCCACCCCCAGTTGCTCCCTTTTCCTCCCATTGCTCACATTGCTGGGTAACTGGGCAAGGGGGAGGGGAACTGGTCTCCAGGTCCCTCGCCCCCTCCCAGGCCCCCCAGGAGGGCCGACGTGCGGGGCAGGTCCTTAAGGCTCTATGGGGTGCTGGGCCCCCAGGCAAGGCACGAAGGCGGGCGAAGCCCCGCTCGCTCACAGCTCGATGGCACGGAGGTAGTCCTCGTCGGCGGGGGCCGGCGGCGGCGGCAGCGCGGGGGCCGCGGGCGCCGGGGGCTGGCGCAGCTTGCGCCCCAGGGCCACGTCGGGCGACGCCAAGCGCTGGCCCTTGCACATGACGTAGAGGAAGTAGTGGAAGGCGTCCCCGTAGGCGGCGTGGCGCAGCGACCAGCCGAAGGCCTCCTGCGCGTAGTGGGGCTTCCGGAAATGGGGCTGGGCGAAGGTGATGGAGACGAAGCGGCCCCCCGGGCGCAGGACGCGGCTCACCTGCGACGGGAGAAGCCCCCCCCGGATGGTGGGGGGACGCACAGTGAGGTCTGTCCTGTCTGGCAGGGATGGCCCCATCCCCACGGGCTGCCTGTCTCCATAGACCGAAGATCCCCCCGGCACCCTGAATCCCCCGCAGCCTCCTCTGTGGCCCCCAAATCTCCTGCCCCCGCCTCTGCTCCCCCCAAACCCCCCAATCCTGCCCGGCACATCCCCAAGCAGGGGCCAAGCACCTGGCATCCCCGTCGCAATGAGAAGCCAAGGTCCCTGCGCCCCTCAACGCTTCTCCCAAATGCTTTGCACCCATCTGCAGCAAACAGCTGGGAGAGCACATCCACAGCCTGATCCGCAACCCCAGCATGGAAAAAAAGCCCTCAGCCTTCATCCTCCTGGGCACAGAGCCCCCGAAAGCAGCGTGGGACCCCCCCTCCTCTCCCAATTCCCACGCGCCCCTCTCCGGCGCGGCGCCCCCGGAGGGAGCGGGCATCTGTGCCACGCTAAAGCCCTGCATCCGAGGAACGGGCTGCTTGAATTGGAAAAGACTCGACCCTTTTAATCACCATTTTCTCCTCGCTGGAACTAAGCCCCCGCTAATAGGATGGAAAAGAACATCAATTTTCTTGCTTGGCTTTATCCAATGTCAAAAGGCTTTTACGGCCAGCGCTCGCGTGCTCGGCATGCAAAGGCAGCGCCCAGGGCGAGCAGCCAGCCCCCGGCGCCTCCCTCCCCTCGCCGCGCCGCCGGCCCCGAGACGGGGACTCCCCCGCAGCCAGGTGCCGGGGCCGGACGCCCTTCCCAGCCGGCAGCGCTGCAGAGCGGGCGGCCGGGACAGAGCCGCTGCCGCAGGGGGGTGCCGAAGGGGGACGGCGGCCCGAGGGGTTTCCCCAGCTCTGGGTTAATCCTCCCGGGAAGCACCAGGGCTCGGAGCAGCAGGGGCTGAAGCTCAGGGCAAAAAAAACCATTTGGGCAAGACCAGAGCAGCCGGAGCAGAGCCAACCGCGCGGCCATGGGGCTGTGCACCGGCACCGGGGGGGTCTGCATACAAGACACCTCAGCACTTCTCCCCAAAAAAGGGGAGGGCAGGCAGGACCCAGTGCCCTCCCCTTGGGCACCCAGCACAGCACCCATCCGGCAAAGTGCTGGGCAGCGGCAGCCCCAGCCCCCGGCCTGGTGCTCTCGGACCAAGGGACCAGGACGCTGCCGTGCCCGCGACAAGGGATGCCGCCACGGCAGGGACCCTGTGGCACCGGGTGACACCCAGCGCAGGGACAGGCGCCCTGGGCAAGAGGGTGGCCCCGGGGGGATGCCGCAGCAAGGGCCACCAGCACCAGGGAGGCAGAGGCCAGGTGGGTGCCGTGGGCTCGGAGTCGCAGCCGCGCTCCCACCACCCACCCGGGAGCAGGGAGCCCGGGAACGGGGAGGGAGGCAAGGGGTTGCGGCCGAGCGGAGCGGGAGGCATCCCACGCCCCCGCCACCCCGCATCCCGGCGCTGCATCCCGTTGCTCATTAATAGAGCAGTAACGGCCGTTGCTAAGAGACGGGAGCAGGAAAACCTTCCCAGCTCCGGGAGCCGGCATGGGGGGCAGGGAGGGAGAGGAAGGGCCGCAAGGAAGCAGCCGGCTCCGGGACAGACCCGCCACCCCGGGACTGCCTGGGGTCAGCGCGCGCGGCACCGGGGCATCCCCGCGGGCAGGGCGGGCGGATGTGCCGGTCCTCACGTCCCCCCCGGCGCCGGGGCGGTGGGAGCAGGCCTAATCCCATTAAAGCGAGAGCCCCGCGCGCGGCGCCCTAAGAGGATTGCGGGCAGCAGCTGGCGGGTCACAGCGGAGCGGCTCCGCGCCCGCGAAACGGAGGTTTCCAGGTCACAGCAGGAGCCAGGCAACGAGAGGGGCAGCGGGGACCCGCCGTGAACCCCCTCCCGCCGGGCACGGAAACACCAGTCCCCCTCGTCGGGGATCCCGCAAAGCCAGGCTGACACCTCCTCCCCTCAAGCGGGGAAAGCGGACGGGCCGAAGGCCGAGCGGACGTGGCATCCCCACGGAGAGCGGCGGCAGGCCGGCCCTGCCGAAAGGGGCTGCGGACGGCCCGGCCCCCCCACGAGGAGGGGGCAGAGGGGCAAGAAGCTCCAGCACGGAGAGGGGGACAGCGCTGCGCCCAGCAAGGCGCAGGGAGGGCAGGGATCGAGCAGAGGATTAAAGGGGGGGGGCTAAATCCTCCCCGTTCCCAAACGGCAAGGACAGGCAGCATCTCTGGCAGTAGCAGGGCACGGCCCGGATACCGGGGTCAGCCCCGGCCCCCCCGCCGCTGTCAGCGTGGGATCCCGCTCCCCTGGGCCTCCGGAGTCGGCCGGGAGAAAGCCTAAACCCTGGGGGCACGAGCTGGTCGAGGGAGGGCTGGGGGGCAGCCCCAGGGCAGCACCCTCCCGGCCCCCATCCCGCACCCGCAGGGGGGGCGCAGGCACCACGGATTATTATGCCAGTTATTCGCCTGCGGCGCGGAGGGAGGGAGGGAGGGATGGCTGGGGGGGGGGTGAGGGGGGACGGACACGCCGCTCCCGCCCCGGGGAGAGCTCAATCCAGTTCCTGCCACCGCCGCCAATTAACAGGGGCCGCAGGCATCGCCCGTCCCCGTGGCAACGCCGCGCTGGTCGATAGGGATGAGGGTTTCCATGGCAACCCCGAGCCGGAGCCGGACAATGCCGGGTCCCCGGCTAACGAGATCGAAGCCGCGGCGGGGACAACGATGACTAACCCGTCACTGCCCCACGGCCGTCACCTTGCCCCAAGCCGGCAGGGTCCGGGGCCACCACCGCCCCCCACCCCACGCCCCCGGGGGGACCCTTGGGCGTCTCAACAGCCCAACCTCCCCCAGGCGCACCTACGCCCAAGCCGCGGCACGACCCTGCCGGATGGGGCCCGTTCTTGCTAACATCCCTTAATATTTAGGCTGCAAACAGGGGAGTCACCCAGCCCCCCCCGGCCACCCAGCAGGACCAGGCATCTGGGGGCCTGGATCCCTTTGCATCCCCGAGGGGGACAACCCGCTCCCCCAGGGGTGGTAGCAGACCCCCTTGCAGGGTGGTGGAGGGCACCGCTCCCCCCCCACCTGGTGGGCAGAGGCACCGACCCTGGCACTGTGGGGAAATTTGGGTGCCAAGCCTCTGCCTGCACCCCGACAGCCCCGGCTCCCACCCCGACTGGATTCAGGGACCGGCTGCGCCCCTCCAACAGGGCATCGGCTCGGAGGCGACACCACCACGGCCACGGCGCGCGCGGGGCAGCGTCGCCCAGCCCCTACCTCCGCCAGCACCTGGTGCAGCGCCGCAGCGGCCGGGGGCGACACGTGCCAGGGGTCCCGCTCCTCCACCGTGAGCACGTCCAGGGTGCCCTTCTCCAGCACCACGTCGAAGGAGGCGTCGGGGAAGCGCAGGGCGCGGATGTCCATCACGGCCCAGCGCAGGCCGGGGCAGTGGGCGTAGCGGGCTCTCATGGCCTCAATGCACACGGGCGAGAAGTCGATGCTGGTGATGTCCGTGTAGCCCAGCTCGTAGAGGTCGTGGCTCAGGGCGCTGTTCCCGCAGCCTGCGAGAGGGGCACAGCGGGGCTCAGACGGGGGGGGCCGGAGAGCTGCCCCCCATCTGGCCACACGGCTCAGCGGAGCCCCACGTGGGTCTAACGGGGGGAGCTACGTGGACACCGGGGTCCCCGCCACCCCTAGGCTGGCTGCCAGCACCCTGACCCCATTTGTGTCACCCTCGGAGCCCCAGGGCAGGGGGGAGATGGGCCGAGGAGCCAGAGACAGAGCAGGTCACCACATTGCTGGAAGTGCCACCTTGCTGCTAATTAACGAGCATTTCTCGAGTTCTTAATTACCCCTTTAATGCCAAGCGGGCGACTGCAAACCAGCCCCACGCAACCCAAGGGGCTGAGAGCAGCCCCTGCCCCCAAGCCCCCCACGGCACGGCTGCCCGCGCTTCACGGGAAACCCAGGGCGCTCCCGTGGGCGCCGAGCGCTGCTGCCTACCCCAAACCCCACCGCGGCCGGATCCTCCCCGCTACGGGGCAGGACACGTGAGCAAACTGCAGAGATGCTCAAGGCATGGAAGTTGTGGAGGGGCAGGAGGGGGAGCCCAATGCCCCCTCTGCGCAGCATACAGCGCCAGGGAGGCCCCCCCGGTCCTCCCCCTGCCAGCCCCTCGTGCCAGGAGCCGGCCGTGCCCTCCCCGCCCCGGGAGTCCCGTGGGGCGCGGGGCCCACGGAGGGCTGCGGCACAGAAGCAGAGGCCACTGGCAAATGAGCAGATTACCGCAGCACGGCACCATCTGGCAGGACTTAACCGGGAGGCAGCCGGCAGGGGAGGATGGATGGATGGATGGAGGGATGGATGGAGGAGGGGAGGGAGGGAGGAGTGTCTGTCTTCCCAGCGCGCGGAGGCAGCCCTCAGCCAGCAGCCGCTGCCCCAGGAAGGCAGCACCTTGCCTGGGAAGACACCAGGCACCAGCTGCACCCAGACACGAACATCCCACAGCAACAGGCGCAGGGAAAGGACTCCTCTCGTCCCAGGGAGTGAGGAGGCCCTTCTCCACCAGCGAGCAAGGAGAGAGGGGTGAGAGAGGGGCCCAAGAGTGCTCCCTGGTCCCAGGAAAGCAGGAAAAGGGGGATTTGGATGCTGTTAATCACAGGTCACATAGATTGATCCTCTAACAGGATCAGGCGATTAAACCCAGTTAATCCGAACCTGCTCCGAGACTCCAGCCCCAGAGAGAACTCGGATTAAAAAACTGCCAGGTTAAACCTGTGGCAGCAGCCAGATCAGAAACAGATAAAGCACCAGGTAGGATTAAAATGAGCTTATACTCCCCTCTCCCCTGCTAAAATCCTGCACAGACAGAACTTCCCCACTCACCGGCCAGGGGAAATCACTGCAGAGCACTCGGGGGGGCAGGGGGGGAGGTCCACACCAGTCCCCCCAAGCAGCGAGACCCCCCTGCCTGCAGCCATTCTGGGGAGCACAGACCCACTTGCAGCCCTGCTCGCTCCCCCCACAGCCCTCCGCGACACAGCAGGCGGCTGCGGCCCCCGGCCTCCCGCCCTCGCCTTCCAGCCCTGCGTGGCTCGCCCGGTTGGGCCGGGCCATCCCAGGCCAACAACCAGATTTTGGCAGCGCAGGGTTTCTCCCTTGGTCCCTGGCACCCCCGGATCACAAACCGGCCAACGCTGCAGCTCTTCCCCGCCACACTCCTCCCTGCCAGCTGGGAGAGCATCCTCAGCACCTCGCTCTCTGCCAGGCTGGGGAGACGCCCGCACGGACACCCGCTCCCCCTGCCCACCATCCCGCACCACCCCTGGGTCTCCCAGCCCCAGCCACAAGCGGTGCTGCGAGCTGAGGGCGAGGGACCTTGCCTGACGCACCTCTGCTCTGCCACAGGCCTCCTGCACGGCCCCGGTCGCGTCCCTTCACCTGCCCGTGGCTCTGTCCCAGCAGCACCCCAGCTCCAGGGTGAATCACAGCACCACGGGGCTGAGCCCCGCAAGCCCCGGAGGAGGGAGCCGCGCAGCTCGGACACTGGCACCCAGACGCAGCCCGGCTCCCCGCGGCACGTCACCTGCCCTTACACCCCGAAACGCGGCTGCCACGGGGGGCCGAGAGCTCCCTCACCCCTGCCCCACGGGCCGGGCCAGCCCAGCGCCGGCAGAGCCGCAGGGACCCCCCGGGGGCCTGCGGCGGGAGAGCCCTGCCAGGGGCCCCCAGCCCCGCGGGGCCGCAGCGGGGGTGCGGCACAGGGCAGGGGGCTCCCAGCGCCGCTGCCCCCCTTCAGGGCGGCTCCGTGCTGCCCCCGGGCGCTGACGCCTCCGCCGGGCCCGGGGGTCGGTCCCCTCCGGGCAGCCCCGCTGCGGGACAGCCCGCAGGCGAGCGGGGCGCCGGCTCCTGCCTCCCCGGAGGGCCCCGGCAGCCCGGGTTACGGGGCAGAGCCGGGACAGCGGGGCCCCCGCCCGCCCGCCCGCCCTCCCGGGGGAGCGGCGCGGCAGCCCCCGAGGGCCGCCCCGGCGGGACCGCGCCGCCCTCTCGCGCAGAGCGGCCCCGGGGCGGCGGGAGCCCCGGCCGGGCTCGGGGCACCCCCGGCGCGGGCGGCAGCGGCCCCGGCCCGGCCCGGCGCCTCCCTCCCGTAGGGCCTCCGGCAGCCCCCGCGGGAGGCAGGCAGGCCCGCCCCGGCGCCGGGGCACAGCCGGGACGCGGTGGCCCGGGCCAGGCGGGCACGTACCGAGCACGAGGATCCGGTCGCCGGGGCGCAGCTCCGCCTCCAGCTGCCGGCGGAAGCGGGACAGGCCCCCGAGCCACTCCTGGGGCTCGGCGCCCGCCTCGCGGTACCGCGCGTCCCAGAAGCCGCGCTCCCGGTAGCGGCCGTTGGCGTCCGGCAGCCGCCGCCGGTCCATGCCGGGGCCGCCACGTGCCGCCCGCGCCGCCCACGTGCAGCTTCCGGCCGCCGCTTCCGGCGGGGAGCGGTGCGCGGGCAAAGCAGCCCGGCCGGGAACGGCGGCGGCGGAACGGCGGAACGGCGGCGCGGGGGCGCGTTGCGCGCCGGGCGGCGGCGGCGGCGGCGGCGGCGGCGGCGGCGGCGGCGGCGGGGCGATGGCGGCGGGGCGGGGGGCGGCGGCGCTGCGGCGGGCCTGGCGGGAGCGGCGTGCGGCGCTGCTGGAGCCCAGCTACACGCCGCTGGTGGCCGCCTGCCTCTGCCTGGCCGAGGGCGGCGTCAACCTCTGGGTCATCCGCAGGGTGCCCTGTGAGTGCCGCGGCGGGAGGCCCGGCGGCGGCGGGGCCCGGCCTGGGAGCGGCGGGGCGCGGAGAGAGCGGCGGGGCAGGGAGGGGGGGTCCCGGGGCACGGAGGGGGGATCGGGGGCCGGAGCGGCGGGGCAGGGAGGGGGGGTCCCGGGGCACGGAGGGGGGATCGGGGGGCCGGAGCGGCGGGGCAGGGAGGGGGGGTCCCGGGGCACGGAGGGGGGATCGGGGGGCCGGAGCGGCGGGGCAGGGAGGGGGGGTCCCGGGGCACGGAGGGGGGATCGGGGGGCCGAGCGGCGGGGCAGGGAGGGGGGGGTCCCGGGGCACGGAGGGGGGATCGGGGGACAGAGCGGCGGGGCAGGGAGGGGGGGTCCCGGGGCACGGAGGGGGGATCGGGGGCCAGAGCGGCGGGGCAGGGAGAGGGGATCGGGGAGCCAAGTGGCGGGACAGGGAGGGGGGATCGCAGGCCCAAGGCGCGGGGTCTCAAGACTGGGCGGCCCGGGCACCAAACTGCCCTCGCTGGAGCGCCCGTCTCCTCCGCCCCCCGCCGTGCTCGCCCCGAGCGCTGGGCAGCGCCTGACCCCCCGTCTTCCACGCAGACACCGAGATCGACTGGAAGGCCTACATGGACGAGGTGGAGGGTTTTGCGAACGGGACCCTCGACTACACCCAGCTGAAGGGTGACACAGGGCCACTGGTGTGAGTAACCGGGACGGGTGAGCTCGCTGGCGCCGGGGGCTCCCCGGGGGACGCCCAGAAGGGGCAGCGGGCCCTGCCTCTCACTCCCGCCTCTCCGCAGCTACCCCGCCGGCTTTGTGTACATCTTCCTGGGCCTGTACTATGCCACGGGTCGTGGCACTGACATCCGCCTGGCGCAGTACCTCTTTGCTGGTCTCTACCTCCTCAACCTCCTCCTTGTCTTCCGCATCTACTGCCGAACCAACAAGGTAGTGTGGAGCTATCCAGAGGGGCCTCGCTGGTGGCCTCAGGCCTCTCCTGTTCTGCTGAGACCTGGCCAGGCCCTGGGGAGGCCGGCTGGGCAGAAGATCAGCTTTGGGGGTCTGAGCTGGAGGTTCAGAGGGGCCTGGGCAGCAGTGGTGGCTCCAGGACAGGCTGCTGATTGCCCACGTGTCTCTCTGTCCCCTGCAAGGTCCCGCCGTATGTTTTCTTCTTCATGTGCTGCGCCTCCTACCGCATCCACTCCATCTTTGTCCTGCGGCTCTTTAACGACACCGTCGCCATGGCCATCCTCTTCCTCGCTGTCAACCTCTTCCTGGAGGAGCACTGGTCCTGGGGCTGCCTCATCTTCAGGTGAGGATCTGCCTGGGCTGGGGCTTCGCGAAGGCAGCGTCGTTGCTCGCCCAGCCCGCAACGTTCTCACTGCAGCCAGGAGGGTTTGTTCCTCAGTTTGGCCAGCTGCGAGGTCGGTGCAGTCAGGCAGCATGTGCCCTGCCAGGGGCAGGATGGGGGCCGCTCTCTGCGGAGGGGTGCGTGCAGGGGCTCAGGCTCACAGAGGAGGCTGTGCTCAGACCTGGGGGTGTCTGGGCACCCCTGTGCGAGGCCACTGCTGTAACTTTCCTTCCCGCTCAGCTTGGCCGTGTCAGTGAAGATGAACGTCCTGCTCTTCGCGCCCGGACTTCTCTTCCTCCTCCTCAAACGTTTCGGTCTCCTGGGCTGCATCCCCAAGCTCTGCATCTGTGCCCTGCTCCAGGTGGGTCCCTGCCCAGTCCCAGCTCACGTCAGCTCCAGGGCTGGGCTGGCACCCCAGTGACGGGGCTACCTGGCGGCACGTGGCCTGGGGGAACCTCACTCCCCACCCTGGCAGCATTGGAGGTTGTTGCCCAGCTCTCCTGGAGCCTAGAAATCCCTGTGTGGCACCAGCATCTGAACTGGCCCAGTACGGCAAGCTGGGCATTGCTAAACACGCTAATCCCCAAAGCTGCCATCTTTGTCTGCCTGTCCCGGTCCCTCCACGCAGTGCCGAGGATCTCAGGGGGTGATGGAGCCTGGCCTACAGCTGCTGTGAGGGTGCAACTGTGTATCTGGCAGGTACTTCTGGGGCTGCCCTTCCTGCTGGTGAACCCTGTGGGGTACCTCACCCGCTCCTTCGACCTGGGCCGCCAGTTCCAGTTCAAATGGACAGTGAACTGGCGCTTCCTCCCAGAAGAGGTTTTCCAGCATCGTGCTTTCCACACCACCCTGCTCCTGGCTCACCTGGCTGGCCTGGGGCTCTTTGCCCTGCATCGGTGGCACAGGTGAGACCCAGGATTCCCTGCTGGTGCTGCTCCCCATCAGCTGGTCCCCCCATCAGCCCCTGTGACATGGGATATGGGCCAGTGGCCCTCCTGCCCCCAAGATGCTGCAGCTTTGGGTTTGCAGGCAAGAGTTGGGGAACGTTACCATCCATTTTGGGGTGGTCATGTCTGATGGGAAAGTTGGGGTGGGAAAGACTGTCGGCACCTGAGATCAACATTTGTGCTTCCCCATCAGGTCCAGAGAGAGCATCCTGGCTCTGCTAAAGGATCCTGCCGAAAGAAAACACCCGTCCCCTCCCTTGTCCGTCAACAATATCCTTTGACAGGGTGCGGAGAAAGCAGGGCAGGGCAGGGCAGACCTTGGGCTCGGCATCCTTGGGCTCCCAGCCCTGCCACACTGTTGGAGACCTGGCCTGATCCAGGGCTCAGCAGCACCCGAGTGGACAGAGTTGCCCAAACAATCTGACCTGGAGGGAAGGAGCTGTTCTGCAGGGCGGGGGGGTCGTCGCAGGATTCGCACCTCCAGCCTCGGGGGTTTGTCACCTTAATGCCTGCGCACAGATTATCTTCGTCCTCTTCTCCTCCAACTTCCTGGGTGTCTGCTGCAGCCGCTCTCTGCACTACCAGTTTTACGTGTGGTACTTCCACACGCTGCCCTACCTGCTCTGGTGCACCCCTACCTCCAAGCTCGCCCACATGCCCAAGTACGTGCTGGCAGGGGTCGGGGCCACCCGTCCGCCACGGGGTCTGGGAACGAGAGGGTCAGCAGGCTGCGGCTCTCTGCTCGGGGGACTGCTATGTCTCCCCCAGGCTGACCCCCAGCTTTTCCCGCTGCAGGGTGCTGCTGCTGGGCGTGATCGAGCTCTGCTGGAACACCTACCCCTCCACGGTCTGCAGCTCCCTCTCTCTGCACATCTGCCATGGCCTCGTCCTGCTCCAGCTCTGGTACGGCACAGCCCCCCTGCCGGCCCCGCACAACCCCCAGCCTGGCAGGAGGCCCGCGCCGCTCTCCAAGAAGGTGCAGTGAAAGCCCAACGGGCTGGACGATGGGAACTGGGCTCTCGGACTGCCCCTTCTGCCTCATCTTTCTCCACCCAGCTCCCAGGCTGCCCTCAGCCTTCTCGGAAGAGCCACGAGCCCCAGAACTGCTCGAAGGGGGCAGTTTGGGGACTCCCCAGTAATGCCCCGATGGGCAGGACTTCTCCAATAAAGGGGGCTGCATGTGCCCTTCCCTGGCCACAGTGTCCTCGTGCTGTGGCTGTGCCAGGATAGTTGTTCCTTCAGGCCTGCCCCATCCCTGGGGAGGCAGAGCAGCCGCCGGGGCCCCGGGAGCTGCCTTCTCAGCCTTTGGAGAGCCCTGCCTGGAGCAGGGGAGCAGCCTCTGGACTGAAGTTAGGACAGAGGGTCTGCAAAACCACTTGCCTTAAGGTTTGAACCACCTTGATGCAACCCAGGGATCCTCCCTGCAGCCTGGTCCCTCCAGCAGGGCTTTTCCTGGTCCCTTTTCTGTTCCCACTCAGGAGAGGTGGGTGGGAAGGGGGTGACCCTCTCCAGGGCTCTGGTGAGCCCCAACATGGTCAGAACAGGGCAGATGGCTCCCTGCCCGCAACAGAGAGACAAGCGCAGGCAGCATGGAGCCAGACGTCTTTATTGGCCCCATCCTCCAGCCATCACATGTTGTTGGGGTTGTAGCACAGCATGGTCAGCTTGATGTTCTCGTCCCAGTGACGCAGCAGCAGGAACAAGTGCCTGGCTGCCCCTTTGAGGCAGCCCACGTCCACCCCCTCGGGCAGCCGCTGGGCCTGCAGCCACGCGTCTGCCTTTGCTGCCACCAGTTCCCACTCCTCGAAGAAGCCGGCGCAGCGGTGCTCCAGCCATGCCAAGGCCACTGCCGTGGCCCAGCTGGCACTTTCCAGGTCCTCCGGCCCTGCGTCCTGCCAGTTCACGCTGGCCTCCGAGGGGGCGGCCGAGTGGGGGCCGGTGTCGGACTCGGAGCCATGCCCGCTGTCCGCCTGCGCCCACGCGGCCATGCTGGGCACCTCGGAGCAGGTGCTGTGGGACTGGGGCGAGCTGGGCTCCGGGGCGCCAGCCGGCTCCTCACCTCCCGTGGAGGGCCCTGCCTCGGGGCTGCTCTTGGCCCCTGGGGATACAGGGCTGAGGCTGGCTCTGTGGGAGGCATATGGGGAGGCCCGGCGCAGGCGGTCCAAGGGGATCTGCACCACTTCGGAGAAGCTCTCGGTGAGCTGGAAGGGCCCCCGGGCTTGCTGCAGCTGCACCTGCAATGGTGGGGTGTGGGTGGCCCCAGGGGCCAGGCAGGGTTGGGGACCCTAGTACTCAGTGTTGGGGCTGCAGGAGTATCTCTGGGGCACAGAGATCATTCAGCTGCCCCCCCATCCCCCAAAAGAGCCAGCAAGGGCCTGTGTTCTTGCTCAGAGCTCTGCTGGGATGCAGCAGGGCTCATCTGAGCAGACACCCGCTGGCTTTGCAGCCTCAGCTATAGCAGTGCCCGGGTGCTGCTCCATCCCGGCCAGCAGCACCCACAGCCCCAGCGTGGGCTGCCGGGCTGCGGTTTGGCTGTGATGCAGGGAAGCGGGGAAGGTACCTGCTTTGTGTCGCCCCACCACCCAAGGGGGGGCAAGGAAAGGGTCCTTACCAGCGGGAGGTAGTCGTGGCTGGCGTTGGTGCTGGTGCACTCGCTTTCCGGGCTGAGGCAGTGCGGGCGCAGCGCCAGGCTGGGCCCCCTGCGTCTGCTCAGGCTGAACCTGCCCAGGCAAACAGGCTCATTATGGAGGCAGGAGGGAAGCGGCCCTGCTCAGCTCAGACCTGCTGGCTCTGTGACCCAGCGATTCCTCTCCTGGCTTTTCCAGAGAGGCAGCTGGACCCTGGCCAGGCTGGGCTACAGCAAGGAAGGGGCTGGAGCACGTGCCCAGAAAGTGGCATTGCCCCCCAGTCTGCTCTGTTTGGCCTCTTGCCGCTTCGGCCCTGAACCCCGAAGCAGGGCAGCCTCACCTGGAGCCAGCAACGCTCTCCGTGGATTTCTGGGAGCCCGTGGAGGCGGTGGAGGGGCTGGTTGGAAGCCCTGCAAGGGGGAAAGAGGTGAGCGCTGGTGGGCTGTGCTGCACCTGAAGGCACATGTCCCGTCCCGTCCCCCCCCCCCCCCCGGTGCTTGCAAGGGTGGGCGAGTGCCCACCCCATGCCCTGACCAGACGGGTGGCCATGGGCATGGAGGATGCTCCATCTCTTGGCTGCCGGGCACCCACCAGCAACAGGGGACACCACCGATGCTGAGGGCACGTACCCCATCTCCCCCAGCACCCAGCCCTTGGCCCCCCCCCCCCAATCCTGGACATACCATTAGGGCTGTTCTGCTTTTCCCAGCCGGAGGTCACAGAGGATATGCTGGCCGGAGATGCGGGGATCTCGTCTCGCTCTGCAACAGAATAAAGCACTGAGGGCACCGGGGCTCCTGGGACCCGCATGGCCCGGTCTGCATGGCACAGAGCTGCTGCCACCAGCCTCAGCATGGGGCAAAGTTTGGTGCTTCTTCCCAGGGCCCAGTGCCGTGACCGCAGGCTTGGGGTGAGACAGCCACAGCTTGACGCTCCCCGAGCCGGGGACCGAACCCTGCAAAGCCGCGAGCTGATGGCTCCGCAGTGCCCAGGGTCCTCAAGGGCCCCGTTTGCTCAGGCGGGTCCCCAGGGAGGCCGAGCGGGAGCGTAAGCCCCCGTACGGGGCCCGACTGGTACCTGCGGCGACGGACGCCTCGTCCTGCTCCTCCGCATCCTGCTGCCGGCCCAAACCCACCGAGTGACTCCAGCTCCCCGCCGGGGCCGCTCGCTGGTGGCTGGCGGGGGCGGCTGCAAGGAACCGTGCTCCGTCTCAGCCCTGGGCCGCGCTCGGGCCCCTCAACGCCTCCCCCCTCTCCGGCACGCTGCCTCCCAGGCTGCCGGGGAGAGGGGCCCCGAGTCGCGCGGGCAGGCGGCCTCGCACCCGGCAAAGCGCCGTGGCTGCGCACACCCACCTCCGCGCCGCGGGCCGTACCTGCGCCCCACACCTCCAGGGCGGCGGGCAGGGCTGCCTGCGTGGCGCCATCCACGGGCACCACGCAGGTGTAGAGGGAAGGCACGTTGCAGGCTTTGCTGGTTTGCATGGCCTTGAGGCGAAACCGGCGGGCGAAACCTGCCCGGAAGAAGGGCGTCAGAGGCAGGGGAGCCGGGGGGGCCGGGGCCGCGCAGCCGGCACCGGCACCGACACCAGCACCCACCCTGCTCCAGCTCGGCTTCCCGCTGCGCCGCGTTCTCGTGGTCCCGGACGACAGAGCGGGCCGCCAAGCGGTGCAGCGGTTTGTCCCAGGCCTTGCCCGCCCGCGGCGGGGGCTCCTCTTTGCCCGTCCCATCCCGGGGCCGGAGCAGCGCTTCCAGCGAGGCCGTGACTTCCCAGGACACGGGCGTCCCCGCTCGCAGCGCGTGGATGACCACTTGGCAGCGCAGGGGCAGGCTGCCGTCGCCCTGGCTGGGCTCCCTCGCCTCGGACGCCGGGGACGCGTCGAAGAGGTAGGAAGGCTCCACCAGCATGTCCCAGTCCAGGTGGGTTGGCGAGAGGAGGTTGTCTGAGCAATGGCAAGATGCAGCGTCAGCGAGACGGTCCCGGCTGGAGGCAGCGGCACCGAGCCCGGCTCCGTTCCCCACCTCCCGCAGGGATGTGCCCACTTGCCCCAAACCCCCCGCGAGGAGCCAGTGCTCACTTGAATCCGCCATGCTCCTCTGCAGCCGCTGCATCTTGGGGTCCAGCTCATCCAGCTTCCCCTCCAGCGACTGGTTCCTCTTCTGCGACACCTTCTCCAGGGCCCGGCAGAGCCGGTGCGCGTCCAGCTCTCCGTGCGGCGAGGAGAAGCTGCGGCCGGCCAGGGCAGCTCGCGCCAGCGCCTTCTTCCGCCTCGCCAGCTCCTCGGCGCTCAGGGCCGCCGGCACCTGCGGTGGGGAGGGCGCTGCAGCTCCGGGCGTCCCCAGCCCGCCGGGCTCCTGCTGCCCTCCCGGGGCACGACCCAGGGCCCGGAGCCCAGGCGGGGCCCAGATCGTGCCAAAACGCAGCGTCCAGCCTCGGCCGGGTCCAGCCGCCCCTTTGGCAGGAGCCGTTGGCTCGTGCCCAGCCCAGCTCTGCCCCACAGGCAGGGCCCCAAAGCCGCCAGCCTCCCCGACGCAGGCGACGCTCGTGAGGCCCTCGAATACACGTGGGAAGGGCTCCCTGCACACGGTGATGAGCTTGCAAACGTCCCTGGGGTTTGAGCCAGTCTGACGTCAAGACGGGATCGTTTTCGGTGATTTTTGTGCGTGCAGGGGGCTCCCAGCCGGGTCGCGTGGGGAAAGCACTAGCGCCGCTGAGCGACGGCTCAGCTAAAAGCTCGGGGGCTGTAATAACATCTCCAAGCAAAGGAGCACAGACGAGACAGCAGGGAACCGCTGCGAGCGTGCCAGAAGGTCAGCACCTGCATGTAAACGCCCCCAGTTCGGGACGGGCTGGAGCCGGGAGGAGCCGCTGCTTTTTCACTCTGCTGCCGAGCGACCTGGAGCAGAGATGGCCCCGGGCAGCCGGGGAGCTGCTGTTGGGATGCCTTGGGCATCCTCGATCCGGTGGGTGGGCCGCGGCACGGGAGCGCGGTGGGATCGGCAGACAGCCGGGCAGCGGCGCCCGCTCCCCCAACACCACTCGCCCCAGCCGAGGGGAAGCTCGGTGCGGGGATCGTTCACCCAGCGGGAACATCTCCTGCGCTTGACACTCGGGTTGCAAAGGCTGCCAGCCGTGCTGCCACGCACAGGCGGCGGGTTGCACAACCGCAACCACGGCGGGAGGGAGCAGCAGGCTGCCCGAAAGCCCGGGGACAGCCGGCCTTACCTGGCATGGGAGTCGAAACACTTCCTGGGGGCAGTGCAGCGATCGGACTGGGATTTAAACCCTGGCAGCTAGCAGGGAAGGCAGCCCGGGGCTAAACGGAGCGTGGGGAGGCTTTGGCGAAGGGCTGGAAGAAGCTGGGCAGGAACTCAGCCAGACCGACCCCTCTCTGGCTGGGCAGGCCGATTACCTGCCCTCGGCCCAGCTGTTTTCATTCGGTTTCTGCAGTGCAGGGTGAGGAGTCAACAAGGATCGGTGCTGATTAAGGGTTTTCGCAGCCTCCCAGCTGCCTCTTGGCCCGAGGAGCTGGGGGACCGGCTCTTTGGTCCCCAGCTGCCCAGTTCCCGCAGGACAAAACTGCCTGAGAACCTTAAAATCCGGACTACGGCACTCTGGCTTCCAGCCAGGGCACGATGGGGCAGCAAGACCCCAGCTAAACCGGGAGCGACCCCGGCACCCACGAGCCGGGGGGTGACCCGTCGGTGCAGGCAGCCCTGGCGGTGCACTGGCCTCACCTTGCTGCCGCCCGGCGCCTGGGGCAGCGGGGCCGACTTGGCGGAGGACTCGCAGAGGGACACGCTCTTCTGGCCCTGCTGGGAGGTGCCGCTGGAGGCGGGGGCCGGGGAGGCGCCGTCGGGGGCCACGTCGCGGGAGCCCGTGGACTCGCTGCTGGTGGAGCTGCGGGAGAGCAGCCCCTGGCTGCGGTCGGTGCTGACCGAGCAGTGCGTCAGCACGTACTGCTCCTGGATGTACGACGCCTGGTAGATCCGCTTCCAGATGTCTCCCCCCGAAACGGGCTCCGCACCTGCCCGGCGAGCGCATGAACCCATCACCCCGGGCCGGCGGGGAGGGGGATCCCATCCTGCCGCCCCAGCACCCCCTGCCCCACTCACTCCGCTCCGACTCCTCCGTGCCGCCGGCGGAGAGCTCCAGGGAGACCTCACGGGACTCAGCGGTGGCTCGGGACGGCTCACGGCTCCCGCCGGCCGCCGGTGGCTGGGACCCCTCTGGGCTCAACGCCTCCTCCTGGGAGGGGAACGCGGAGCCCGCGGAGCCCCGGGAGCCCCGGCGAGCCCGGCCCCGGCCCTGGCGGAGAGCGGGCACGCCGTCAGCACCGGTGCAGGGCACGCGGCATTGCCCCGGAGGAGGAGCGCTCCTCGCCGCGGCACGGGGCAGCGGGGCTCACCGGCGGGCGCCGGCCGCGGAAGCGGGCCACGTTGTAGAGGGTGCAGTAGCTGACGAGCCGGTCACCAGGGTAGAGGGCCGCGATCTCGGTGGGCGAGAGCAGAGCCTCCAGGCTGTCGGGGACGTACCAGTCGATGGTGATGTCGCTCACAGCCGGCTCCATCGCCTTCTTCAGGGACTTGATGAGCTGGCGCAGGGACGGGAGCCGGTGTGGGGCACGGCGGCACCCGGCCCCGCGTCCCCGGCGCCCCGCGGCCGTGCCGGGCGTTACCTTGGGCTGCAGCCTCTCCGCCGGGCCGAGGAACTCGGCGCGGCCCCGGCTCGCCTCGGCCATGCCCGCCAGCAGCCGCCGGCAGGCCCGCGGGCCCAGGCCGAAGCTGAAGCACCTGCAGGAGAGCGCGACGCGCTGCAAAGCCGCCGCCGGCTCCGGGGCCGCCCAGCCCGGCGGCAGCACCTGCCCGCAGGGAGGGAGCGGGGCCGTTCGGCAGTTAGCGATGACGCCCTTGCAAAACGGGTAGCACAGTTATGGGGGGGCTGCTTATGGGGCTGGCGGAGGTGACCCTTGGGGATGCGGGAGGAGCAACCGGTGGGAACGGCCCCGGGAGCGTCCCGCCACCCCGCAGCCCTCGCGCCGCGCGGCGCCCTGCCCTACCGGAGCGTGCTGGCCTGCCAGCGCACCAGCTGCAGGACGCGGCCCGCGTCGCCCGCGGCGGCGGCGCTGAGCAGGAAGAGCTGCCGGGGGTAGCCGCGGTGCAGGGGCTGCGCCAGCGCCCAGCTCACGGCCGCCAGGAGGTCGCTGCCGCCCGGGTCGGCCCGCAGCCCGCCGAGGTGCTCGCAGGCTCGCCGCAGGGTGTCCTGCCCGCGCGGAGAGGAGACCTCGCAGCCGTCCCCGGGCACCGCCGGGACCCGGCGCCGCCGCGGCTTGCAAGGAGACGGCCGGGGGGGGGGGGGGGGGGACACCCCGGTCCGGGCGATGCACTCACGTTGCCGCAGAGCCGGCTGGCCGGGAAGAGCGGCTTGACATCGGAGCCGAAGCCGGCGATGTTGAGCAGTGTCCCCGCCGGGAGGCTCTTCACGGCCACCAGCAAGGCCTCCTGCGGGGCCGGGAGCGCAGCGGCGTTGGGCTGCGGGGGCGCCGGCGGTTTGGGGAGCCTCCCCGGCGCCCTGCAGCCCTGCCTCACCTTGAGCCTGTCGAGGTCGGGGCCGCTCGTGCCGCCGGCGCGGTCGACGAGGAAGAGGACCTCGCGGGTGACGCTCTGCAGGCCGCCCGGCACGGCCTCGGCGGCGGGGCAGAAGTTCAGCATCAGCACGGGGTTGGGGAAGATGTCCTTGTGGAAGCGCTTCTGCACGAACGCCGCCTGCGAGCGGGGCGGCCGGGGCGTTCCTGGCACCCTGCCGCCGGCCCCCGCGCCCGGCCCGCCGCCCCCCCCGGCCCCAGCCCCAGCCCGGGCCCCATCACCTGTCTCTCGCCGCTGCTGTCCTTGCTGGCTATCCGGGCGTAATCCCGGCGGCTCCGGATGTGGGCCTCGTACTCCTGGTACGTCATGGTGCCCTCCTCCATCACGAGGTGGGGGCGGTGGGGCTCTGGGGGGTGGAGGGGGCGGCCACATGGCAGGCGAACACGGTGCACGTGGGACAAAGACCCCCGGATGCTTTTTGGGTCATTCCCGCACTCCCCGAAACGTGCCGCTTTGCCCCGGTGCACTTTTGCCCCCGGTGCACTTTTGCCGCCGTCGTGCCCTTACCGCACGGGTAGAGGATGATCTCCACGTCCCTGTCGTAGCGGTGCTGCTCTGCCAGGGTGACGCGGACGGTGGCGGCAGAGCTGGCCCAGGGGTCGGCATCGGCGCGCAGCGCGTGGGACGGGCTCTCCAGGCCTGCCGGCACAGCGGCGGCAGCTCCCTCGCACCCGCCGGAGCCCCCGAGCGCTCGGAGGCACCCGCCCGCCCGCCTGCCTGCCGGCTCCGATGGGATTAATTGTGGCCGCACACCAGCCTCCCCCTCTCCTCTCCTCTCCTCTCTGCAGCCACCCATCCATCGCTCCTCCGAGCGAAGGAGACGGGCTGCTGGCTCGCAGGTCAGTGCCTGCTGCTTCGCCACATGTGAAGTGAGTTTGAGGGGGGTCTCAGCCCACCAGCCCCTTCGCTGGGGAAGGAGAGCGTGTTTCCGCCAGAAACCAAACCGAGCCCCCGCAGCCCCCCTGCTCATCACCCCCACTTCAGATTAAAAATTAATTTATAAAAATCTCATTGCAGGCAGATTGGGCCAAACACACCCACCCCCCCACCCCCGTCCCCATCCCCGTCCTACCCGCCAGCAAGCAGGGGCCCTTCACCAGCAGCTCGAAGGCAAACTCGTAGGGAAAGGGGTTGCAGGGCTGGTCCCGGAGGACGTCGGCGCCCTGGGTCAGCGCGCCGGCCGCCGGCTCGCTCCGCGCGCTGGGGCCCCCGAAGCAGCTGGTGGGGCTGCGGGGAGAGCCGGGGTGAGGCAGCGCCGGGGCCGCCTCCGTGCCCCCCGCCCGGCAGAGACTCAGGAAGCCGTGAAAATCACCATAGGGCCAACCTGTCGTCGCACAGGCCCACCGGCCCGCGCCCGGCGGCGGCGGTGGCAGCGGCGGCGGGGACGCGGGGCGTCAGCACGGCGGGGAAGACGAGGCGCAGCGCCCCGCCGGGCAGCGTGGCCAGCTCCCGCGCGGTGCTGACGGTGACGGCCAGGCTCTCCGCGGGGCCCAGGGTGCCCGTGCCGATGGCGAAGGTGCGGCGCTCCGCGGCCTCGTCCAGCACGAGGTGGCCTGCGAGGGAGGCAGCGCGGCGGCTCAGCGGGCTCCGGCGCCGCGACCCGCTGGGCATGGCGAGGACGGCGCCAGCCGCGTCATGCTTACCGCCGGCGCAGCACCGGGGCCGCCCGGGGCTGGGGCCGCGCTGCAGGCAGCACGCCTGCGCCCGCCGCCGGCTCTGCATCCGGAACGTCACCCGCCTGCCGCCCGCCGCCGCCTCGAAGGCCGCCACCACCTCCGACTCCTCCAGCGGGTAGATGAAGACGCCTGCAAGGCGGGAGAGAGCCCCAGGCAGACTCCGCCGCGGGATGCGCCTGCGCGCTCCAGGCTCCTCCGCCTCTCCCCAGCGTTTGCAGCGCTGGTCTCCAGCGCCAGGGCGTTTCGGGAAGCCCCCGGCCCCGTCGGCCCCCCTTACCTTCGACGGGCTCATCGTGGGGGTTGATGTAGACGAGCCGGGCGGTGATGCCCAGCGAGTAGCCGTTGGCACAAGCCTTCACGCTGGAGCTCTTCAGTGGCAGAGCCGCCCAGGTGGCCAGTGCATACAGGCCCGGCATGGTTGCGGAGCAGCTGTGGGCAGAGCAGGAGCGGGTGCTGGGTCCTGGCACGGGGATGGGCCGTTTGCACGAGCGAGACGCTCTTCTCGGCCGCCCCGGCCACAGAGGAGTGACAGGAGGTCCCCGGCCTGGGGACGTGCCCCAGACACACCGTGGGGAGGGCTGGGGACACTGCTCTGGCCCTGGAGCATCCGCAGAATACATTGACCTAAATCCTGGCCCCCCTGGAAACCCGGTCTGGGGATGATGTGGACATGGCCCAGAACAGGCGGCCTCATCTCAGCCACCCTGGAGCACTCGGCGGCTCCATGGCCTCGGTCTCCCCAGACCGTTTCCCAGCCCGGTTTCCAGAGGAGCATCTGCTGCTCCATCCCCATCCACCCACAGAGGTTACCAGGGCAATGTGCTACAAAAAAAAAAAAAAAAAAAAAAAGTGGCAGGGGAAAAAAGGTGTAGCTAGGACAACACAGAGCACGGTGTTTGCTGGGGGCTTAATAATTAACAGCAAGGTCAACGCAAAACGGAGGAGCTGTGCAGAAGGGAAGGCTCCTGGGACGATGCTCTGCGCCGCTGGGCGAATGAGCCCCGCGCCGGGAGATGCAGCTGTGCAACCTTTCGGCACTGGCCTTGGGAAGGGATGCCGGCCAGGATGCCTTCAAGCCAAGGCACCAGCCTGCTCCTTTGCCCACTAACCTCTTCTTTTCCTTGGGAAAAGCATGCCAAATTCCTGCTCAGAGCCGAGGGGTCTCCCTAATGTCACTCCATCCCGCACTGTCACAGAGTCTCATGAAATACTTGAGTCAACCTTAGCTGTCCTTCATGGATAGACTGCTTGGGTCCCCCTGCCCTAGGCACAGGTCTGCGCCCCCACATCTCATTCCCTGCCGCCCCCGAGCACGGGCAGAAAGGCAGCGAGATCCCCCTCTTGCGCCATGCGCCGGCGCTTTAGGGCGCAACGAGCTCGGCAGCAAGGACAAGGCTGGGAGTGAGCGAACCATCTGCTTTCGCCTCGCTCCGGCGGCCTTCACCCCAGGAACAGCTCAGGCGAGCAGCGGTAACGGGAGCCTTCAAGTGCCCTCGGTTTGCGCATCCAAAGGTGCCTCTGCCCAGAGCATCCTTGAAAGAGGAGGAGGGCGAAAGCCCCGGAGGCAGAGCCTGGGCCGAGCCAGCCGCGGCCCCGAGGAGCCGTGAGGAGCGTTAGCGACGTGGCTGCATCCCAGGGAAATAAAGCCTCCCGGCCACCCCCGGCCCCCTCTGCTGCTTCGTCCCCGCGCGCACAGCTGAGCCCCCCCAAACTCATCTCCCCGCATGCAAAGTCGCAGGGGCCCCGCGCAGCCCACGTCGGCCATGCCGCTGCCTCCGAACCCACCGGGAGCATCGTCAGCCGGGTCCTACCCTGCTCACGGCACCTAACGAGCCCAAGCGACCTCCAGGGACCGAGGCTCCCCCAGCCCTGCTACGCCGAGCCGTTAAAGACGGATTTCACCCCAAAGCCCTTCTGCTCGTTCCCAAGGCACCGGGCTGGATGCTCAGCAACCCGCCTGCTATTTGCCAAACCCATTGCCCAGGACACCGCTTAGTTGTTTACCAGGGACTTACCTGAGAAGCTGCCCCGGCTGCTTTTTATCACTTCCCTTCACATTTACACTAGCAAAGTAAACAGGGCCCATCTGGCCCCGCTGCGCTTCGTGCCGGCCGCTCTAAGCCCCGCGGTAATGAATAAAACCAGCCGCGCTGCTCCTCGCCCCGTCCGCTTCATCCTCAACCCCCCCGGCAGCAAACTGTCCCCGGCGCGGGAGCAGCATCTCCGGTGCCGTGGCAGGTGCTGGCCCCATGGGTGCAGCCCCGGCATCCCCCGGCACGGCCACCAGGGCCTTCGCCGCCCCCTCCTCTTCCTCCCTTCCCACCCCCTGCCCACCGGGGTGGGGACTCAGGGCTCAGTATGAGCAATGTGGGATGCTTGCAAGTCCAGAAATCGCAGGACTTGAAAACCCTCTTTGGCTAAGGCAAAAAGGAGTTTTCTCTAGATGGGGATAATTTAACGTTTCTCCCTCCCCTGCGAGTAGGTGGACTTATTTGAGGCAGGCTGCTGCCAAAAAGCTTCCGCACGTGCCCGCGCCTGAACCCCGAGGGTTATTGCCAGCCGCGTATGAAGTTGCCAAACTTTCCCCCGCTGCCCCGAGAGCCGCCCGTGCCGTGGCCCAGCCACGCCGTGGGCTGCGTGGTCACAGGAGCAGGGCAAGGCTGGCCCGGCCACGGGGAAAGCGGGTGCAGCGGTGGCGCCCATGGGTGCGGTGCGGTGCAGAGAGCCCAAGGAGCAGGCGCCGGGGAGACGAGGCGTCCCTGGAGGTTGCAGGCTAAGGGGCTGCCTGGCGCTGCGCCGCGCACGGCTCTGCCGCGGCATGCAGGCGTCGCCCCCATTGCTGTCCTCATGGCTTCTCTGCTGCCGAAGTCTAGCCGGAAAGCGGTGGCCGGTGCAGAAGCGCGCACGGGTGCATGCACATCCACCCCGGCACTTGCACCAGGTCTGAGGCCCTGGGGCAGAGCCCGGCTCCCGCAGTGTCAACTCGCACCTGCCAGTCTCCAGCGCCCCCCTGGCCACCCCGCGGCGTCCAGGGGGAGTTTGGCGGTGAGGAAGTGCACCTCCATCTCCATCAGCAACGCCACTTACGCCTCCCGCCCCGCTAAACCCTTGCAAAACCACAGCCCCGTGCCAGAAAGCAGGAGTTACGGGCCTTCAATCCACCCCGATACAGACGCCCCCCCAAAAACACGTCCCGGCCCTGCTGACGCGGGCACGTCCCAGCAGGGCGGCCCAGCAGCAGGGTCCCGCCGCCCCACCACCGTGCCGTATAGCCCAGGACCGACTGCCCGTATCCTAGGGCAGGGTGCAGCAGCTGGGTTGCGGCGCGGGCGCCTCGCCGGGGTGCTCATCTGGGCACCTTGGCGGCCCCGCTGCCTCGATGCACGTCTGGCCCCCGTCCACAGCGCAGGGCTGCCACCCCCCGCCCGGGAGCGGCGGGCTGCCCCCAGGGTGCCGGGCCCCCACTTCCGTCCCCGGCCGGGCCCCCGCGAGCAGCCCTTACCTGCAGGCTGAGGACGACACCGGCTCGGCGGCGCGGGGCTCTGCTGCGCCCCGGCTCCGGCGCTGCGGTACCCGGCGGGGCCGAGCGCTGCCTCCCCGGGGCCGCCGCCGCCGCCGCTCCCTGCTGCAGGCTCCGCTCTGGCGCTGGCTCCTTCAGCGCCGCCGCTCCATCCCTCGCTACCCTGTGCCAGAAGCGAGAGCCGCTCCAAGCCCAGCCTCGTTAAAGAGACACGCTCCCCGGCGCCGCGGCCCGGGGGGGGCCGGGGGACGCCCTCGCAGGCGGCGCCGGGGGCCTCGGGGCACGGCGATTCCCGCCCCGAGGGCGCAGGGCACCCGGCCGAAGCGGGGCGCACCGCGGCGGGCTGGTCCGTGGGCCCCGCATGGCAGGGTCAGGCCAAGCTCAGGCGCTGGCGAAGCCTCGGGGTGCTGCTGCGGCACCGGCAAACGGGGGGGGCTGGTGGCCTGGGATGTCCTGGCACGGAGACCCCCTCCCCCCAAGCAAGGCATAGGGGCAAAACACAAGCCCCCGCCAGCTGGCTGAACGCTCCTGGCCTAATGCTGTCGCCCCACAAGTGTCACAACCTGCTCCACTAGGAAAGGTCTCAGCTGCCCCAAGGCAGCGGTGAGACGACAGGGCTGGGCAGGGATCCCGCATCAGTCGAGCCGAGCATCCATCCCCAAACCCAGGCGCTCCTGGGACACGCCAGATCCATCTGCGCCAGCCTCCACGCACCAGGGCGGAATCCCAGCCCCAAAGGGGAGCAGGGGAGATTCAGGGCGAGCCCAGCCCGGGGGTGAAAACGGTGACACAAAGCCCACCTGGGCAGGGCGCGCTCAGGAGACCTCGGCAAAGCCAAGGGGGGTCATCACTGCCGTGAAGGACATCTCAGGGAGACACCGGTGGCCATCACAGCCCGGCGAGCGCGGGGGGTCGCCCAGGCATAGCCGCTCTCGTGATGTTCCCGCGTAGGATCGGAGCAAACCGGCAGATTTGGGGCCAACTCCTGCGCCGGACTCCTCTCGCACAGCTCCAGCGCCACGCTACGGATAGGGCCGTGCCGCTGCTGGGTTTTTTACAGGGTATGCGCCGGATAACACCAGTCCTTCGCTGCAGCCCCGGTTAATCCGACACTAAAGACGCCCAAGCTGGGGAAGATGCAGCAGGCGGCGCGGGGGGGGGGGGGGCGAGCGCAGCCCCGCTCCTCCGCGGCAGGCGGCTTGGGAGACCGCAGGGGCGATGTCGGATGGAGCTGGGGATGGAAATCTCCGCAGGCAACGCCTTTCGCTGCACATGGTGCGAGAGGGCACGCTGCCTCCTCCCGGCCCGCTATATTCCACTTTAGCCGAGGCAATTAGCTCGTCCCGAGGCGCTCGCGGCCTCCCCTGGGTGCTCGCGAGAGCGTGCTGAGCCATCCCCTTTCCCCGGGCTGGATGCCCTGCCGCACGGTACAGCGTGGCGAGCTGCAGCGCACGGCCGCTCTCCTTCCCTGTCGTTTCTGGCCGCAGCACAGCGTAGCGCAGCGGCTGACCCATACGTTACCCTACGCGCGCGACGGGTGCCGCCTCGGCAAGCCGCCGGGTGCAGAGCACGCGCTGCAGCGGTCCCCTGCCGCCCTGCGGGGCTCAGCGGGCGCCTGCCCCCCCGCGCCCGCAGCGCCCTGGCAGCACTGCAAGCTTTGGCTTTTCTCAGATATTCTTTCCAGGCCAAGCAGGCGCTAAGAAAAGCTTCCAAATGGGAGTCTGGGGTTGGTGCCACGGAGCCGGCAGGAAGGGGGGGGCCTGGCTGCAGCCCCCGGGGTCACAGCATGCGAACGACCGCAGCGCAACAGGCAGCGGTGGCGGAGACGCAAGCCGCAAGCACCCGCCTGAGCCGGTACGGCAGCCCCGCGCCTCCGGCAGGTCCCTCGCGCCCCAGCGACCCGCTTGGCCGAGTTTCGTAGCGCCCCCGGGGAGCAAACCCCAGGCAGGGCCACGGCCTCGGGATCAACCCCCCCAATCACCCCTACCTTGTCCCGGGCAGCCGGACTCTGCCCAGAGGCACAGCCGGTGGGAGGGAGCGCGGCCCACGGGTGCAGCCGGGGCCTTGGGCGCCGAGCGGCCCGGCAGGTTTAGCATTACCCGAGGAAACAACCCAAAACGGGGGAGGCACCGGCCGTGCAGACCCCAAGGAAACGCTTGCCACGAAGCAGGCGGCTCTTCCCAGGATCGGCCAAAACCCTCCAAGGATGCTTGCGCCGGCGGATGGACAGACGGATGGATGGACAGGAAGGGGGGCTGGAAGCACATCTCTGACACAGGTTTCCTTTCCAAAGCCAAAAAACGGCGGCGTCCCCCGCCGCGGGCACTGCGACCCCGTCCGGCTGCCTCAGGGCAGCAAAAGCAGGGATTTCCCCCAAAACCAGGCAAGCGGGAGGCTGCTGGGGTTCCCCCCGACGGTGCCCCGCCACCCGCTCGGGGGGCCTGGAACAGGCGGGGGCCCAGCGGGGGCCCCCAGTGCCGCGGGCTCTGCGCTGGGAGGGGAGCGGGGCCCCCCGGACCCCCCCGGGCCGGCGCCGGGCTTGGCCGGGCGGCTGCTTCCCTCTAGCGGGAAGAGCCCGGCAAGGCCCAGCGCCCCGGGCAGCGCCGGCGGCGGGACGCCAGCCCCACACCTCGCCCCCGGCCCCACACCTCGCCCCCGGCCCGCACCCCCAGTCCCACATCCTGCCTCTTGCCCCGCTCCCTGCCCCCTGCTCTGGCCCTCTGCCCCACACGCTGCCCCCAGCCCCACACCTCGCTCCCGGCCCCGCTCCCTGCCCCCTGCCCTGGCCCTCAGCCCCACACGCTGCCCCCAGCCCCACACCTCGCTCCCGGCCCCGCTCCCTGCCCCCTGCCTGCACCCCCAGCCCCACATCCTGCCTCTTGCCCCACTCCCTGCCCCCTGCCCCAGCCCTCAGCCCCACACGCTGCCCTCAGCCCCACACCTCGCTCCCGGCCCCGCTCTCTGCCCCCTGCCTGCACCCCCAGCCCCACATCCTGCCTCTTGCCCCACTCCCTGCCCCCTGCCCGCACCCCCAGCCCCACTCCTCGCTCCCAGCCCCACGTCCTCCCCCCCCCGCCCCACAACCTGCCCATGGCCCCAGCTCTCAGCCCCGCACCCTGCCCCACATCCTGTCCCCCATGCTGCCCCCCAGCCCCCTCCCCCCGCGAGGCCCCGCCCCCGGCGGGTTTGGCCCCGCCCCGCCACGGGCCCGAGCGCGCGGGCCGGGCGGGTCGCGCTTCCGGGAGCGGCGGCGACAGCGGCGGCGGCGGAGCGGTGAGAGCGGCGCCGGGCCTGGCCGCGCCGCCGCAGTGGCGCCGGGAGCGGCGCCGGGCCGGGGCCGGGCAGCTTGGGGCCGGGGCCGGGCCGGAAGCGGGGGGCGCCCGCCCCGGCGGGGGGCCGCGGCCCTGCCCGGGCTTGTCCGCCGCGCCGCTGCCGCGGGGAGGCCGCGGGGCCGCTGGGGCCGCTGGGCCCTGCCCGCCCGGCGGCTCTGCGGGGCGGCGCGGGGGGCCGGGCCCCTCCCCGCGGGCTGCGGCCGCTCCCGGTGCAGCGGCAGCTGCTCCCGCGGGCCCGGCCGTGACCCCCCCCCCCCCCCCCAGCCCCCGCGCCGCCACTCGAGAGCTGCCGTGCGGGGACACGGCGGCCTCTCGGCCTGGGCGGGCCCCGCTTGGCCCCTCGCCGCCGCGGCCCTTTCGCCCGGGGCTGCCTGCCCCCAGCAGGGGCCGGGAGAGGGCCCCCCCCCCCAGACCCCCGGGCCGGCCAGCCCGAGGGGCCCTGCTGCCCCCGCCCGGCCCCTCTCTGGGTCACCGCGAGGAGCCTGCACCCTCCCCTTGGCAGATCGGCCCCCGCTCAGGGCTGCTTTTCTCCGGGAGGGGTGCAGTCTGCATGGTCCAGCACCGCCGAGCCGTGCGCTGTGCCACCGTGGGGCTGGCACGGGGAGAGAGACACCCGCACAGCCCGTGCCTCAGGGGACACGGGCAGGCACAGGGAGGACGGAGGCTTGCGTCTGGGGGACATGAATTCAGTTTTCTTTCCTACCCACAGTGCGAGAGCCCCTGACGCTCAGCAATGGGGAGACCCAGGAAAGAAGCCACCAGCACGTCGTCCCCTCGGCCAGCTGCGGCCGCCTCCAAAACCGTCCCCGCAGCGCCACCGCCTTCTGCCTCCGCTGCCCGGGCCAAGGCAACGGCTGCAGGTAGCCGATCTAGGAGCGCTCCAGCTGCTGGGGCTGCTGGCCCGAGCCGGCAGTCAGAGGCAAAGCCAAACTCATCTCAGCCAAGACCCACAGCATCCCGTGGTGCCCGAGGAGATACTGGGGACCAGGGCAGAGCATCCACCCAGAGTTCCTCTGCAACCCAGAAGAAGCAACCTGAGGCCAGAGGGGCCACAGCTCAGGCCAGGTCTGACCCATGTTCCTCAAGGAAACCACCTGTCTCTCACCTGAATGGAGCCTCAGGCAATTTTCTGCCTCCCCTCAAGAGCCAGGACATCCAGCGAGTGGAGAGGGAGACCCGGGGCCAGCAGAGCAATCCCACATGGTACGAGTGGCGGAAAAACCGCATCACGGCCTCTGTGGCCCCCAGGATTGCCAACAGCAAATTTGCCAACGGGAAGACAGATGAGGTGCCTCAGTCGTACCTCAGAGCGGTGGTGAGCTCTGGCCCCGGGGTGCAGACGCCAGCCATGTCGTGGGGCACCCGCAACGAGAAGGTGGCCGTGCAGGCCTATGAGCAGCTTAAATCCCAGAAGATGGGCAAGCCCGTGAGGGTGGAAGACTGTGGCCTCTTCATTCACAAAGGGAAAGAGTGGCTTGCAGCCAGCCCAGATGGCATCATCAAAGAGGCAGATACAGGGGAGTCCCTGGGGCTGCTGGAGGTCAAGTGTCCCTACAAGCACAGGAACAAGACAGTGAGAGAGGCCTGCAAGGACAAAGATTTCTGCCTGGAGGTGGACGGAGACTCCTACTCGCTGAAGAGGGATCATGCCTACTACACCCAGGTGCAGTGCCAGCTCGCAGCCGCTGGCTTCCAGAGCGCCGACTTTGTGGTGCACACCAACAGGGAGACAGCCGTGGCGCCTGTAAATTTTGATCCTGAGTTCTGGGGGCAGACGGTGCCCAAGTTGGAGAAGTTTTACACCGAGGCAGTGATTCCCCACCTGGAAGGGAAGGCAGGCAGCTCTGTCTGGGCCAAGGAAGAATAAACCCTCTTCCTTGTTCTCCAGGATGCTCTCTTGGATTTGGATTGGCCACACAATCCCAGCTTTGGCCCCTAGAACAGAAACGATGCCTGAATTTTCTGCTGTTCTTAGACCATTCTCTGACTCAGCCCCAGCACAACTGCATCTGGACTAAAGGAGTTGCACTAGCAAGGCCCTTGTTCAATAAGGGTCCCTACAAATAATGACTTTCTGTCCTGCTGAAGAAAAAATGGCCTGGAGCCAGGCCAGCTCTCAACCCCAGCACTTTCCTGCACTCTGCTCCCAATTGCAGCTCCAGTTTGAACCTATTTTACTGTCTGATAAAAGCTAGCATGCATCTGGATCTCCAGGGAAAGCCAGTGATATCTCTATGCTGGAATACTAGACTTATTTTGTGGAGAAAACTGGATGACTAAGAAAAAAAAAAAGTAGACTGCTGTCAGGACTAAATCATAATTTCACTCCACAGTGGAGATAGGGCCAAGGAAGATTTGTCAGAGCCCAAGAACAAAACATGACTTTTGAGCTAAACCATTGTGTGCCTTAACACTCATAGCAAGGGAATTTGCCCCCTCCCTGCCTTCAGACCTACTGTTTCTTTGGAGTCAGCCCATGACCTTCACAAAGCAGGGGGATCTGCTCTGAAATGGCAGCTCTGTGAGGCCTGGCTGCAGAGTCGGGAAGACAGTGCCCGAGAGGTTGACTCCATGACCATGGACCTCCAGAAGATGTTCCTGTAAAGCCTTCCCCTTCTCTACAGCAGGGAAAGGAAGCAGCTACTATGCGGTTACCAATGTGATCTGCTCTGTTAAATAAAACATTCACTTGATCAGTCATTCTCTGTCACTTGTACAATTCAGTGTTTACCTGGAAGGGAGCCATGCTTACCTGGAAGGAAGAGCAGGGCTGGGTGGTGCCACTCAAATACAGGGTTCACACCCAGAAATGCACCAGAGGGGGGAAGGAGGCCTTTAAACAGTTTGGCAAAAGAAACTGCTTGGCAAAGTCATGCCCAGCTCCCAGTCTAACCTGGGGTGTAAGCAGTATCTGCTTTGCAGAGCAGTGTCCCCCCCTGGGTCCTGTTGCCAACACCTGATCCCCTCCAGTCCTTCAAAACTGACCCCTATTTTCCTGTGTCTGCCCATCTCCCTCACTCCTGCCTCATCTCCCGGGAGCTGACATCCCAGCACAGCCTGCATCTGCGAGTCCTCTTGCCTGTCCATCCCCACTGCCCTCCCTGAGCCCGCACCCCACCTCTGAGCCCCAGCCGTGAGCCCCCAAGGGGACAGCCGCAGCAGAAGGGATGGAGCCCAGGAAACGCTTTGAAGGCCCAGAGGAAGGTTACAGGTGAGGCCACAAAACTACGCCAAAGTCAAAGTTATGGCAAAAGTACTTTATTATATACATATGACTCCAGCCACACTCCACAGGGCAAGGACCAGAATTTGCTATTTTACATATCAATACAAAGTAACTATAAAAACATAAAGCACTTTTGGGGCCCAGGCTTTCCACAGGAGGAGAGAGGCACAGGGACCAGCCTGGGGGTTGCTGAGCAACAGGCAGCTGCCCTACACCCTCCCCCAGCTGTGGTCCCACAGTAACCAGATGTGCAAGTAGGAAAGAACCCAGTTTAGAAAAATAGTAATGAGATTGGCAAATCCAGGCTGTCCTATGCCCTGCTCTGGACAGCAGAGAACCAAGGGCTGGGCCAAGTGTCACGGGGACAGGAGCGGGGTCTGTGTCCCCCACAGAAAGTGCAGAAGGCACGTGGGCCAGGCTCTTTGGAGGGGTTGTGAGGAGGCAGGAGGTGGGATCCAGCAGTTAGCGCACACGGGGCCCCAGGAGATCACATACACACTGCTCACAGAGGAAGGAAGGCAACAGGGAAAAGCCTTCCGCTTAGAAACCTAAAAGGGGGCCTGGTGAGGGCATGTCCCATATCTTCGGAGCAGCAATTGCATAGCAGAAGGGGCTCAAGGCCCGCTCTTGATGAGACATCAGCTTTCACCCTACATACCCAGGAGAAAAACAACGCTCTCCAAGGAAGGGAGAGCTTGGAAACAAGGCCCTGCCTGTACTTGGCTCTCTCTGAGCTCAGGTCTCAGCATCCAGCTGGTGTTTAAGCAGATGCTTCACCAGACAGCCCTGTACGCAGGAGATGGCTACAGGGCACAGGATTCAACTGTTTTAATCTGGAAGTGGAAAACACGGAAAACTAACCAGAACACTCTCCTGCTCCCTCCTTCCAAAGGGCTCCCAAGCCCCTGCCATGGCCAGCTTTGAGGATAACCGTTCAGGTCTCCTACCACAAATCCCACGTCCCTTTCACACAGGAGACTTCAGTGCAACTGGAAAACCTAAACCATGAAGGACTCGTTAGCAAGAACTGCCTTTGTAATAGTCTAAAGGGTTGTTTCACAACTTATTTACAGTTGCTCTCAGGTGGTACACAAGCTGCAGCACCCTGGAGCTCAGTCAGAGATGGGGGCGAACCACTGACCTCTGTCTACTACTGGATGCTTTTGCTGCGCTCTGTTCCTGACCCAACAGAACTATCCTGAGGCCTTGGACGCAGCAACCAAAACCAGGAGCACCACGGGACAAAGATAACGTCTTCCCTGTGCATCCTACAAGGCTGATCAGCCAGCTCTGCCAATACAGCCAATGCAGAGCAGTCCAGTCTAGTTCAGGTGTTAGCAGGACCAATTCCTTCCCCTCCCGCTCTAGAAAGCGGAGTGCTACATGAAGGAAGCTTGCCAGGGCTGTGCCTGCTTGCTGGAAGAGAACTTGGGTCATTGGGGCTTTACCATCACAGCCCACCTGAAAGTCCAAGGCAAGGAAAGGACAATGGTGAGGAAAAAGGAGGAAAGGGAGTCACATCTCGGGATAAGTGTAAGCTTCCACCACACCACAGGGAAACTATTTGGGCTAGGTTCTCCTTGTCTGCCCGGGGGGAAAGGCACTGAGCCGGGTTTGTGCAAGGACAGAGATGTTTCTGAGTGACCTAGTGCATGGCTGGACCACCCTCCTTTCCCCCCGCACCTCTGGGGTAACCAAGCTCCATGGTCAACACAATCCCCAGGGAGGAAGCATGTGGCAGCTTCCAGGAGCTGGAAGTGCAAGGGGGGCAGTCCAGCACAGTGGGCCATCCCTCCCTCTACCATCACTGTGCATTGATTGTCTAGCCAAACTGGGCTACAGTCTTCAGCTCAAAAAGAGGACCCCCAACCTCCCTTCTCTGGAAGGGCTTCAGTCACAGAAGCGCTTGCGGGGCACCGTCCGAGCTCGGTTCGAGCGACGAATCTCCTGCTTGGCATCGCGACATCGCTGGCAGATGAAAACCTCAGGCACGTTGGATTTGCGGATCTTGGCACACGAGAGGTGGATCCAGGTAGCACATTCATTACATTCAATCATGGGCCTCCCTGCGAAGGGCTTCAGGCAGAAGCAGGTGATCAGATCCCAGGCATCATCCTCTGGTCAGGGAGAGACAAATACCAGTCAGAACCATCTTACCAACCGCTCCCAGGACTGGGGCCAGGCTAGTCCCCCAGAGGCAAAGCCTCCAAGGGCTCAGCACCGCCTCTAAACAAGTCTTAGCCAGTTCCACCAGTGTTAAACGGAAGAGTCCCCCACTTACCTTCTGCTTTGGTGTTGGGAGCAGCTGAGAATTCAACGGCTGAAGTTGCAAAGGGAAAAAAAATAAAAATTAATAAAGACCAGATCAGCAAGGTGCCCCTACACCCCACTTTGAGCCATGTTCCAAGTCCATACCATACACTCTACAGAATAGAAAGTTTCTCCCAAAGGGCTGACCAGCTCCCTGGCCTTTCCTCTCCAGTCCTCCCAGGTCCCTAATGTATTTCCTAAAGCTCCTTGCTGGGAGAGGCTAGGACTATCTACAAGCTCTCCCTGCAGCTGGGGAGTATGGGTAGCTCCAGCTGAGGGGGGACAACATTTGGCATTGACCACAGCACAGCAGGGCCCTCCATACTCCCCCCTCATGCACTCACCACTAAGCTGAGAGCTTGCTCTGCTTGCATCTTCCCCTTCGCTTTGGTCCAGGGTACTACAAGAACTAGGGCTTTTCCTCCCTCCGGGGCATGGTTCGTGCTCCTTTAGTTGAGGATCGTCTCCTGCTGGCTTCTCGGTCCCCAGTGCTGCAGGCATCCAGTCCTTCTCCTCCTTCATCAGCACCTCCAGGAGGGAGTTGGGTTGGGGGTCCCCAGCCGGGTTGATGGAAGGCTCCAAGAACTGCTCTTTAAGAGGAGGCACCTGTCCCCCCAGGGCGACCAATTCCTTCGCCCGATCCTGGTCGACCTCAAAGCCTTTCCCGGCGCTCAGTGGCACCCTCTTCTCTATCTCCTGCTCCAAAATTAGTTTCTTTGCTGGCGGTTTCTTCCGTTTTGTTTGCTGGGGCCTGACATCATAGAAGCTGGTGGGGAAGGCGGGACAGTTCATGAAGAGGCTGTTGTCCACAGCGCCCTTGGCCATGGCGTTCCCGCTCCTCCTGTCATCTGGCAGGATGTGACAATCAGAGGAGTGGGACGAGGCCCAGCTATCACTGTCCTGAGTGCTGCCCGTGCTGTTCTGGGGACTCATGCTGCCTCCGTGGGTCCAGGGCTCATTCTGCAGGAGGGAAAGATACAGAACTAGCACCAGAGACCACGGGATTGACATTCAGGGGTAAAGAGGAAGAGGCCAGGGACAGACAATGTCCCTGACCTCCAGTAAAAGAAGAGCTAAGGACCTGGGTCTGCACACGGCAGAGAACCCAAGGAGTGATCCTTTTTGCAAAGGAACACCCCATAAACCTGCTTACCTCCTCAGGGTATGGGATGTAGCCCGCATAGGCCAAAACAAAGGTGCAGAACTGGTTGAAATCCTCCACAGTTCTCTGTCGTTTCTGCAATGGCTGCAACAAATGACACTTTTTTGATTAAACTCTCCAGATACCTCCACCTCAACCAACTAAAGTGTCACAACCAACCCCAGCACACAGCCCTAGATTACCAGGTAATTATACAACAAGCACATGATACTCAGGTCATCCGAACACCATCCTTCCCACATGTATGATCTAGCTTGACAGCGACAGCCCTTCCCTTTAAAACCCACTTATCACAAGGGACACCCAACAAAGGCAGACTCACGCTGTACTCTGCGGTTTCTAAGCCACAAGAGCCCCTGATGCTGGGGGACATCCACCCCCAGCCACACAGCCTGTTGACTCAGTGCCCCAGGAATAAAGCAATTGCAGCTGGGACTGCATCGAGCACTTCAGGATTCCCCTGCTACTCTAGGAATGAACCAGAGGAGCTCAGCGTAGCTGGGGACAAAGTCTTGGAGATTAAACTCCAGGGACCCACCCTTGCTGAATGCTCTCCGGCTCTTACAGCAGAGTAACAGCAGCCGGAGTCGTGATCCACTGGGAAGGATTGCCTCCCAGGGAAACGCCAGGAGCCTGTTACAGAGCGAGCCCTACGTGACTGTCTCCCCAAGACAAAGGGTGGAAAAGCACCAGCCCACCCCAGCTGGCAACAGCTATCTAGGGCAACGGCAAAGAGCAGACCCTCTAGGGCCCAGTCTAGCCAATCCCACCACCACCTCTCCAGCACGGCTGTCAAAACGCAGTCAGCTAGCACCCCACAGACGCTGCTGGGGCTCAGTCCCTTTGCAGCAGAGATCCCCAGTGAGCAGCACGCACCAGCTGGGGGAGGGAGCCCGCCCAGGCCCACCACAGCAGGCACATCCCAAAAGGGGAGCAGAGCAGGAGGCTCGCAGCAAAACCGCAGCGCTAAGGGAGAGCAGCGCTGCTCAGGGCCTCTTCCTCCGAGCTTTAAACAGGGGAGGGGGAGGAACTGCTGGAGTTAACTACTAAATTGGCAGAAAATAGGGAAGGCAGGGCATAGGTATGGGCTCCGTGCAAACCGCAGGAGGCTCCTTTGCAAAGGGATTTCAGCCGCCCAGCGCATGGCTTCCCGGCTGCAGCCTCGGGCAAGGCCCTCCACCCCCTGCCTGGAGATTAAGGGTGGGGGGACCAGCCCCCGTGCCACACACCGGCACGGGCACTCAGGGGACCCCATCCTCACCCTGCATCGCTCGCAGGGTGGCACCCTCGGGGCGAGGTGCCCCATCCCAGAGCCGGGGAGCCCCTTCCCCAGGGGGAGCAACGCAACCCCCTTCGGTTCGGGTCACTCCCAAGGGCCCCCCAACCGGCCAGGAGAGACCAACACCCCCCACCCCGCTGCTGAGCCCTCGAACCCGGAAAGCCCCCTCCCCGCAACACCCCGCGCCGAGCCCCACACCCAGCACTAGGGCACACCCCCCCCCGCAACCCCCACCCCATCACAATCTGCTGCAGACCCGCAGCCCACGGCACCCCCGGGCAGACTGCCCTCCAGCGCACAAGCGCGCACCGCCGCCCCGGCGGCCTCCCCACAAGGAGCCCTCGCTCACCCCCCCGAGCACCCCCGCCGTGGGCTGCGGCGCGCACCCCATCTCACACACCACCGCCCCGCAGCCCCCGCCCTGCGCCGCACGCCCCCACCACGCAGAACAGCCCCCACGACCCCCCCATGCAGAACACCCCCCGGCACCCCAGCACCCCCCCCCACCACGAAGGATCCCCCCCCCCCGGCCAGCCGCGGCGGCGGCGGCGCGGGGGTCCCGGCCCGACACCTGATCGCTCCCAAGATGGCGCCCGCGCTCCCGCTCCTGCCCCGAGCCGGCCGCCCCGGGAGGGGCCGCAGCCCCCCGCCGGGCCCCGCGCGCACACACGGCGCACACACACACACACGGCACAACCGCACGCCTCCCCGGGCGCACACACACGCTCCCCCCCCCCCCCCCCGGGACACAACCCCCGCCCAGGCAGCCACACGGCCACCCCCCCGCCGCCCTGGGCGCACACACACACGCCAGACGCTGCCACACAACCCCCCGCCATCGGGGCGCACACACACCAGGCACTGCCTCACAACCCCCCCAGGACACCCCCCCCCCCGACGCGCACACAAGCACCAGGCAGTGCCTCACAGATTCCCCCCCACCCCGGGGCACACACACACCAGACAACCCCCCCCCCCCGGGACAAACGCACACACACCAGACAACCCCCCCCCCCCCCCCCGGGACAAACGCACACACACCAGACAACCCCCCCCCCCCGGGACAAACGCACACACACCAGACAACCCCCCCCCCCCCGGGACAAACGCACACACACCAGACAACCCCCCCCCCCGGGACAAACGCACACACACCAGACAACCCCCCCCACCGGGACACACGCACACACCAGGGACTACCAGACAACCCCCCCCCCCAGACACACACCAGACACCCCCTCCCCCCCCCGGGACACACGCACACCAGGCACTACCACACAACCCCCCCCCATCGGGACACACACACACACACACACACACACCAGGCAGTGCCACACAACCCCCACCCTGGACACACACACACACACACACCCCGGCACTGCCACAACGCCTCCCCGCCCCGGGGGCACCCGCACAGTCACCGGGCGCTGCCCCGCACCCCCCGGAAACGCGCACAGCCGCCTGCACCACACGCACCCCCCACCACCCCGGAGCCCCCTGCGCGCACACACACACACACACACACACCCCGCTCCCCCCCGCAGGCAGCCCCACACACACTTACACTCTGGGACCGCCGCACCCCCCACGCACACGCCGGGCACCATCGCACAACCCCCTACACACACACACACACACGAGCCCCCCGGGCATCCCCCCCCCCCGCACACACTCACACCCTGAACAGCCCCCCCCCCCCCGACAACCCCCGCGCACAAGTTTCCCTCACACGCGCGCCCCGCCGCCCCCTCACGGGCGCACTCACACGCATCCCCCCCTCACCCCGGCCACCACCACGCGGCCCCGCGGGCCACGGGCGCGCCGCCCCGGCCCCCGGGGCTCACTCACACGCCGCCCCGGGGCACGCCGCACTCACGCGCTGCCCCCCCGCCGCCGCCGCCGCCCCTCCCCCGCCGCCCCGCGGCCCTGCCCGCCGCCGCCGCCCGGGGCAGCGGCGGCCCCGCGGCCGGGCCCCGACGGCGACGGCGCTCACCTCCTCGGGCGCGGGGGAGCCGGGGCTGGGCACCGGGCTGCTGGCCGCCGAGCGCGGCCCGCCGCGGGAGCGGGGCCGGGGGGACGGCGCGCCGGGGGGGGCGGCGGCGGCCCCGCGGCCCTCACCTGCCGCCTCCCCGCCGGCGGCGGCGGCGCTCATGCCGCGGACGGGCGGGCGCGGCCCGGTGCGGTGGGGTGCGGCGCGGGGTGCGGAGGGGGTCGCGCTCGGTGCCCGCCGCCGGCCGGAGCGAGGCTGCGAGCGCCGCCCCGGCCGCAGGGGCGGGACCACCTGGTGGCGGGGAAGGCGGAGGCGGGGCCTCGCCGCCGGCCGCCCCGGTGCCCGGCCCCACCGGGGGGCGGACGGCGCGGCCGCCGCGGAGCGCGAGCGGGAGCGGGAGCGCGCCGGCCCCCGCCCGCCGTCCCGGCCCGTCCCCCGGGACACCGCCGCGCCGCTGCGGCGAGCCCGCCCCACCCGACACCGGCACCGGCACCCAGCGCGCACCGGCGCCGGGGCACCAGCGCCGCACACGCCGGTATCCCGCCCGCACCGGCGCCGGGGCAGCGGCACACTGATGTGCACACAGCCAGCAGCTACACCGGGACCCAGCGCACAGCACCACCGGGCACACCAGTACGCAGCACACACTGCCACCAGCTACACCAGGACCCAGCGCACACTAGCACTGGCCCCATTGGGATGCACTCCCACCCACCGGCTCCAGGGGCACCAGCACCATGTACACCAGCACCCAGCACACCCTGGTACTGGGCACACCGGTACCAGCCACGTTCCAGCACCAGGCACACCAGTACGAACCCAGCATGTGCCACAGGTACCCAGTGCACCAGCTCCAGGGACGTGGCGCTCACCAGTACCTGGCCCTGGCACTCACTGCAGGGCCCCACAGGACGAGGTGAGCAGGTTTGGGCCCCCCCCCAGCACTGTCAGGAAAAGGGGGTGCCCCTTCCACCAGCCTGTTCCTCGCTGCCCCCAAAACCACAACCGGATCCAGGTGCTGGCTGGGAGCAAGCTGATAGCTAATCCCGCTCCCCTTGCACCCACCGCCTACCACCACCCGGCCCGGCCCTGGCCCCAGCCTCGGCCCCTGCTCTGCCCCTCCAGTGGCGGCTCACGTCCTCCAGCCAGACCCACAGCCACCCCCCCCCCCCCCAGTGCCACAGCCCGGAGGGACACGAGCGCAGCCTTCCTCCACCACACAGCCCCTCCAAAGTCGAGGCCCGGCTTTGTCCCCAGCCTGGGAGGGGGCCTGGGGTGGGGTGAGGGGAGCACAAATTGGGCCACAGGCTGCTCCTCCTGCTGTCGCGAGCACAAATCTGCTCCCAGAAAAAAGCCTTCCCAAGCCCAGGGTGTGCCGATAAAACCAGGAACCAGCTTTGGCCCCGACCAAGCCCTGTGGCCCCCCCCAAGGAAAGGAAAGGTTTTGCACCCACTGTGTTCTGCTTTTATTTACACTGCAACCTCTGTGCTGATGGACAGGGAGTGTCGCCCCGTGCTGAACAGTCCACCTCACAACGTACAGCGTTTCACCGGTTTGAAATGAAACACAGGCAGAGAGGCGAGATGGAACGAGGCCGGTGTGGGGACAGGAGCGTGGATCTGGGCCCAGGCCCCCAGCAAAGACAAGATCTCGCTCCCTCAGTGATACAAACACAAGGCTATGGGGAGGAAAGACAAACCAACCCCTCTCGCCCTCGCTTCCAAGGGGCTCAGGGAAAAGACAGGGGTCACCAGTAGCAGCAAAGGCCTCAGTCCCCTCTAGGGTGGCAGAGGGGAGGGCAGTATATTGACAGAGCTGAGAGGAGAAACATCTTACAGGAATCTGACTAGTGTTTTGCCAGTTTAAAAAAAAGAAGAAAGAAAAAAGCACATGTGGAAAACAAAAAAAACGGGAGAGCAGCTTCTCTCCTGCCCTTCAGGGCATTGTGAGTTAAAAGCAGGAATGGGGGGAGGTCCAAACTCCTTCCCTCATCTCAGCAGAGCAGCAGCTCCAGGTGTAGCATTTCCAGTGGGCCCAGAGCCGGGGCCAGCCCTGGCCCGCAGCAGCGTTTGGGAGCACCAGGCAGGCGGTGCCCACAAGGAGCGATGCTCGCTGTGTGTCCCCAGCCACACACAGCACTAGACCCCTCACTCTCCTCCCGCTCTGCCCGACCAGGCCAGGCCAGGTGGCCAGGCAGAAGAGCGGGAAGGGCTGAGCAGGGGCCGTCCAGTTCCTTTCCAGTCCCAGGAGGGGAGGGCAGTTCAGATGGCAGTTTGATGGCACGGCTGACGGTCCATGGGGGCAGCGGCGTCCTCAGCGCTCTGCCAGGCACAATTCAGATGAACACTGAAGGGGCCAAGCTTGATGCTCCAGCCCACTCGTGCAGTCCAGCTCCCGCCTCCTTTATAGGAAACCCTCCTTCCGGAACTGCTCCTTCAGGATGTCTCTGTACTGGTCGAAGCCTCCTTCGATGCGCGTCACGGTGGCATTCTCGCATACCCACAGCTCTTGGCACACCAGGCGGATGAAGCGCTCGTCATGGGACACCAGAATTACACCGCCCTGTGAAAGCACAAAGCAGGGAAAAGTAACTTAGTGGACTACAATCCAGGGCTCTAGCACAAGCTGGGCGGTGGCATGGGGGGTCCAGTTCACGGTAATGTGCAGAGGTCCAGCTTGGCTGCAGAGGATGTCAGGTTTTCACCCATTTCAGGAAAAACTCTAGAGTACTTCCACTTTTCAAGCAGTGAGCTAATTTGGGGCAAGTGCAGAGTTTGTTACTGGCTCTCCAGATCTCTGATAAGCTTCAAGGACAGAGATCCCAGGTGGAGTCAACAACAGTCTAAAGTTGACTGGACAAGGCCCTGAGCAACCTCATCTAAGCTGGCCCTGCTTTAAATGAAGGAATGGACTATAAACCTCCAGAGGTCCCTTCCAATCTCAATTAAGCTCTTCTTTTGTAGGAAAACTGACCCAACCCAGACAGTTATAAAATATCAAGAATCAAGTTCATCACTGTGGGATCTGCAAGCTGAGTCTTTGGAGATCAAAACAAACTTTGCCCAAGGAATAGCCAAGAAGGCCCCAAGGCAGGGCTGAGCATGGCATGCAGCAACGCAGAAGCATGTGAGAAGTCACAGACTGACTGAGATGGAGGACAAGCTGCTTTCTAGTGTGCTGTTACCTCTCTCAGCCACTCCCAGCCAAAGTCCATACATGAAACAAACCACACACCAGGACAGACAGCTATGGCAGAAATGCAACAGATTCTTCCCACCATCTGTCACGGACTTGAAGCCACCACTAGTATTGCAGTGTTCACCTTTGGCTGAGATACCAAGTAACCCAAGCTGGAGGCCGCAGGGAGTGTTGAGAAAAATGGGAAATCTCACTTAGAGAGCCTTACCCGGAATTTATTCAGTGCCTTTGCCAGTGCCTCAATGGTCTCCATGTCCAGGTGATTTGTCGGCTCATCTAGGATGTAGAAGTTTGGACTGGAAGAGAAGGCAACTCTGAGCATTGCACTGGAACAAACCCGGGCTGAATCTGCACCCCTTAGCACTGCAAGAACCTCTACATGGGGCAGGAATCCAGGCTACTGCTCTAGCCACTCAGAGCCATAGCCACAGGCATTTGCGTGGCCCCAAGATCTGCGTCGCCCAGCTCTGGGGCACCTTTTAAACCTAAGAGCTCAAAGCAGCATGAGAAAGCCACCTGCCTCCTTCCACGCAGTCCCCACAGGGCGACAATTTCCCTCCCCACAAAAGTCCCAAAGACTGGGCTTCCCGGAGAGCAGAAGGTCCTTCGATGCCTGCCTTTCCCCCAGTGAAGCAGGTTCCAGGGATGCACCCATGTAAAAATTAACAGCATCTGGGAGAAAATTACCAGGGCATAGTCATCTGGGCAAAGGCCACTCGACTCTTCTGACCTCCAGACAGGCTGGCAACAGGGCGCACGGCCAGCTCCCCCGAGACACCGTAGCTCCCCAGCTGATGCCGGTACTCCTCCTCTGTCTTCCCTGCAAGAGCGTGTCACAACACAGCTGTGGCACGTGAGCACCCGAGAGCCTCAGGCCTGCCTGGTGTGACACAGGGTCCTTTGCTGTGACCTTGGTCCTGCGCCAAGGCCAGGCAGCCTGTGCGGCGCTAGCAGGGCAGGGGAGGAATTCAGCAGCCACTTTAAGGCAATTCCCAAGCAGAGGGTTTGCGGGGGAACCTGACTGACACAATCAGAACCGGGGCTGCAGGGCAGTTGATTGTAGTTGACTCCAAGTGACACTGCCCTGAATTCTCTGTCACCAAGTTATATAACATCAAGTTGTGGAGATGGAAGCTGGAGGTTTTGGCAGCTGGAAGAAAGGGGGGCAGGTGAAGCTACGGCTCGTTCTGTGACTGGCAAGGAAAGTGCTTCACAAAGCAGATACCTACCTCTGAAACACGGCTATGGTGGAGCACTAGCCTGAGAGCTGCAGGCTGCTGGCCACAGAGCTTGTCAGGTTGATAAGCCCTCCTGTAAACTAGCTTAGTTTTTCAAGGCAGGCATCTGAACTTGTGCTTCACATGAGGACTTAACCCAGAGCAAAAGGTATCCCCCTGAAGTACTTAAGTGACAGAGCCTTCTACCGAGGCAACACCAGCACAGAACAAATCAGTGCTGTTCCGCGCACAGGAAAGGAAACGTCACAGGCTCTCAGACAAAACCACTCGGTTTTGACCTGATGCCAGCTCTACCTAGCTCAGGAACTAAGAGATGAAGAGCCTGGCATTGCCCAGCTCCCACACTGGCCCAGATCTCCTGGCATCTCTGAAACTCACCTGGGAACTTCTTTGCCAGTAACTCTACAGCACTGATGTTCAAGTCCAGTTGATCCACATGGTGCTGGCTAAAGTAGCCAATCTTTAGGTTTCTGCAAAATGAGAGAGATTAGGCATTGATACCCAGGCCCTGTAACCACAGCACTCTCAGCCGTAGCTACAGGAGGGGGGCACATGCATGGGTGTGCAGGACCCATCCCCGTCACTTGGGCAGCTATCACTCCAGAACACAGCCCATCTGCACCATTCCTCCCTGTCACCCCAGGCCATCCCACCGGCTACCTGTGAGCATGTCTGATCCCTCTGACTGGTGCCAGCTCCCCCATTAGGATCTTTAGCATGGTCGACTTGCCGGCTCCATTCTCCCCAACCTAGAGAAGCAGCAGCATTGGAGAACATGAAACCCATGAAAGTACTTCAGAGAGGGGGGCCAGAGATGAGGGAATTTCAAATCTCGGAGGATCAAGTTGTGGGAGGGGGCAGGATGAGAGTCTAACCAGTGGCTCCCAGCTACCTGGAAGCTGCATTTCCATCACTGAGGAGCAGCACAGACAGCAGTGCTGGAAGATGTTCCCACCCCAGCTCTTGAGCTTAGGGATTACCTTGTCCCAGCCCCATTTCCAAGCACAAGGCATCTTTCTGCTGCCCCATCCAACATAGCAGAAGCCCATGCTGCTGTCTTCAACTATCTAATAGGGAGTTATAGAGAAGATAGACCCAGTCTCTTCTCAGAGATGCCCAGTGAAAGGATAAAGGGCAACAGGCACAAGTTGCAAATTCTAACTGGTATTAGGAAAAAAATTCCTCACAATGAGGATGATCAAACACTGCAACAGGGCCAAGGTTTCCCCACCCAGGGGGGTGGAGGAATTTGCCATCCTTTGAGCTATCCAAAACTCAGCTGGACAAGGCTCTGAGCAACCTGACCTAACATCGAAGCTGTCTCTGTTTTGAGCAGGGAGTTGGAGCAGAGACCTCCCAAGGTCCCTTGCAGCCACCGTTATTCTGCAATCCCACATACCACACAGATGCGGGACTCCAGGTCAGCAGAGACAGAGAGGGAATGAAAGATGTAGTGACTTGGGTCATAATAGAAGTCTACTTCATCTAGCTGCAGGATGGGCGGGGAGAACTTCTCAAAGCCGTCAGGGAACCTGGGAAGACAGGAAGAGGTAAGAGATGGCCAGAAACACCAGAGATCCTGCTCCCAGCCTCCACCCCAGCACAACTGCTGCTAACCCCCAAGGGAGGCTCCTTCCCATCCAAGGCCCTTGAGATGGACAGTCACAAGAAGGGGACACAGATCTACAGCCTTGGCCCCAAGAGGGAACCAAGCTTGAAGGTGGGGCCTTCTCTAGGCTCTGTGTCAGAACAAGGCTGACCCACAGGAAGCAGTGGTTATCCCAGCTGGGACAGGACCTGGGAGCAGGTGACATCATGAGTGGGGTCAGTCCCCTCCAAGTAAGGGCTCAGGAACACTTACTTCATTATCACCTCAGACTCCTTGTCCACAGGTTTCAGCTCTGGCCTACAAGAGAAGAAGACACGTAACTGACATGTCCTGCACTGTGGGTCTTTCCCCCCACCAGAAGCCTGAATACAGTCTCCAGCCCTGCAAAGCCTTATCCCAATAAAAGCCTCCGACCAGAGACAGGGCACCCAAAGCCCAAACCACTCCCACCCTCCAGATACACATTATCTTTCAGGTCCCTTGGAACATCTCTGTTTCTCTCTGTAAGCACTGTCCCCTCCCCATCTACAGAGAGGAGAGGGACAGGCACTCACAGCTTCTCCAACAGCTTGAGCTTGCTCTGTACTTGGGACGCCCGGTTTGCATTGTAGCGAAAGCGGTCGATGAATACCTAGGAGAGAAGAGTGTCAGAGTCACAGAGTCTGTTTGGCCCCAGCCACACTGCTCTGCTGCTAAGCCTCCTGCAACACCAGAGTCACTTCCATGGGTCATCTCAAGACTGAACAGCAGCAAAAACTCCAAGAGCACAGATTACTGGAAGCAGAGCAACTTGGGAGGCTCACTAGAAGCACAGAGGAAGGGACAAGACTAGCAGAACAGTGCCCAGACACTACTGGTTTCTCCCAGTACCTGGATATGTTCGCGATACTGCTGCTGAGCTTCATACTCTCGCTGCTGGTTCTTCAATCGCTCCTCCTTGATCTTCATGAAGTTCTCAAAGTCTCCGCGGTATGTGTCCAGCCGCTGTGAGTGCAGGTGGATGATGTCCGTGGCCACCGCGTTCAGGAAGTTCCTGTCGTGGGACACCACTAGGATGGTTGACTGCCAAGTCTGGAGGAGACAGGGACACCTGAGCCACACTATGCATTAGCATCATCAATACAGAGTATGGGACTTGGCCCCACCACTCAGCAAGGCAAGGCACCAGGCTGGGAAGATGTGTCCATCCACCATCTGGCAAGTCCAGCACCAGGCCAGAGCCTCTGACACCTCACAGCAACCAGCACCCTGACCAAGCCCCGCTCTGCCCCAGGCCTCCTGCCATCCTCTTACCTGCAGGTAGTTCTCGAGCCACAAAATGGCCCTCACGTCCAGCATGTTTGTCGGCTCTAAGGGAAAAGAGAGAAGCACTGAGGTCAGGAAGGATTAGGATGGCTGCATCACGCTTCTTTACACAGGAAAGGCTAGTGATCAGCATACTGAGGGGGGAGCTTCTCCCACAGCTCAGGGAATGTGGGTCAGGGGAACTCATATACGTGGGTGTGTGGAGGGGGTGGGCACTGGGGCCAGGGCTCAGCCAGGGATGCTCCCCGCAGCCAATACTGGCTCCTGGCCCCCGGCACCCTGCAGCAGTGTCTAACCCAGTGCTCCACATCAAAGCTGGGCACCTCTGCAGGATACCAGCCAAGCCCCAGCTCCAGTGATGTCTCCTGCCTCATTCCCTGCAGTGAAGAGATTCCCTCCCCGCAGTCGGCTGGGAGCCAGGGTCCCATCACGGGGACAGAGGGGAGAAGGGGACCGTCTGGGGCAGGATGACATGCTGATCCCCTTGCTGAGGCATGGGGCAATCCCTCAAGATGAGCAGAGCTCTGCTGAGCTCAGTGGAAGTGGCTGCTTGAGTGGATTTTCCAGCTGAGGACGGCTCCTCATCATCCCCAGCTCTGCCCCTACCATGCCAGAGGAGCACTGAGAGCCCTGCTAGCACCGGCTATGTCATGCAGGGCTATTTTGAGCAGGCAGTTAAAGGCCATGCTCCGTTCCCAAACCCAGCAAGGGCACGGGCAGGCCCGGCACTGGTGTTACTGGGGATTCACAGTATCGACTTACCATCCAGCAAAAGGAGATCTGGCCTAGGAAAAGCAAGACACAGGCATCAGAAGCAAAAAGAGCACAGAGTGAACACAGAGCACGTTTCACCACACACACAGAGCTGCGATGCCTCAAACACTCCCCACCCTGAGGCTGAGTTGAGAGGCTCCCCCAGCCAGCGCACCCGCACTTCTGACAGCAAGGAGGGTTAACCCCATGGCAAAGCACTGCTGCAAACACCTGAACACCTACCTAGCGAAAAGGGCTCTGGCTAAGGCCAGTCTCATTCTCCAGCCTCCGGAAAACTCTCTGAGGAGAGAAGAGGTTGCACAGAGGGGGTGTTAGTGTTTAATGTAGAAAAACTCTGAGCTTGCCTGCCTGCCAGGCTCCCTGCTCCCGCACTCCTCCACAGCCCTTTTAGCTCTGCTGTCACCCAAAGATGGCTTGTTCCTGTAGAGATCACAGACACAGCATGAGTCCTGTCAGGCTCAGCTCCTCCCCAGGCCAGCAGGCAGGTGGCTTGGCACCCCCTGGGCAGGACACTGCATCAGAAGGGCAGAAATAGACCCACAGCCTCCTGCAGGACTCCCGTCCCACAGTTACAGTTGCTCTCCCTGTGTCAGGCCAAGGCACAGTCATGGAAGCGCCTGGGGGTTTGCTAGGAGAGAGATAACCCTGCTGGCCACCAGGGCTGGGACACAGGATCTCTCTAGACCCATTATATTTTGACGCCCAGAGCCTGGAGACTTACTTGGTTGTCTGTTGTTGCATCTTTGCATTGAAGCCCAGCCCAGCGAGAATGACGGATGCCCTGGAGAGAAGGGAGAGAACTGGAGCCCACCTATACCATGGAGCTGCAGAGCACAGTCCAAGTTCCCAAACCCATGGTCACTGTGGGGGGACTCTGCTACATGGTTTAAGGCTGCTCTGGAGCAGGAAAAATTCCTTGAAGGCCCAACAGCAGCACTTGCCTGCGAAATGCAGCCCAGCATCCACATGGAGTCGCAGGAGACTCACAATAAGAGACTAGCTTCAAAGCTTTTGGCTCTTTGGCCAGAAAGAGAATCACTGCCATCAACATCCCATAAATCCTCCCCAGACACCAGGACCCTGGGGAGGTCTGAGAGAAGGAGCAGCAATCATGCAAGCCATTGGCAGCAAAAAAATCCCTCCAGCCTCTGGAGGAAGCTCAACTACTCCCAGCCCAGCAGGGCAGGAATGGAAGAAGAGAGACAAAAACAGCATTAGGGAGAGCCCATTGTCCCCGCATGCTGGATCCCAGGGCCACAGCGTCACCCTTCCACGCCGCATACCCCAAACCACTGCCCCACTCTGGTGATACAGACAGATAGACAGCAGTGCCTGCAGGACTGTCTTACCTTGCTGGTGCCTTGTCTGCCTCAATCTCCTCCAACTTCGCGTAGATCTCTGATAGCCTGGCACCTTCTGTCCCTTCTCCCCTGGAGAAGGACAAAGAGGAGCACATGGGACTGACTGAGGTCGAGGTTTGAGTGCTGGGGGAGGCTGATCTCCCCAAGCAGGACTAAAGTGGGTGAGATGCAGCCCAGCCCTGCTGGAGCCTTCCATTGGAAGGGAGAGATCTCAGAACAAAACGTTACAGTCAAGAGATCGTAGAAGGGCTGAAAACCCAGATACAACGTCTCACCTGCCAGCATTAACCCTGGCTGTCAGTTCCCTCTCCTCCCGCAGCAGGCTCTCACGAGTAGTGTCGCACTCCAGCACACTGTGCAGGGCCGGCGTCTCGTCCCCCGCCACCTCCTGCTCCACATGCAGGATGCTGATATGCGAGGGGATGCGCAGGCTCTGGCTGGCAATCATCTTCAGCAGTGTGGTCTTGCCCAGCCCGTTCCTGCCCACTAGCCCATAGCGCCGTCCGAATGCCAGGTTCAGGTCTGCCCCCGTGAGTAAGACACTGAGGCGAGAAAACAGGCAGGTAGCTCCTGCTCAGATTGTCCCGTGGAGAGGGTGGCAACTGGCAGCCGCCTGCCCCAAGCAGATTTCAGGCTGTACGGGGGCCAAGCAATCATTGCAGGCTTTTCCTGCCCAGAGCCAACAGGATCAGGTGTCCATCCTGCTCCCAGATCCTTCCCACGCCCTCTGTCATTCCCGACCACTTTTCGATCCAGTCTCATTACCCCAGCCTGAAACCCCAGCCAGGGCCATCTGCACTCACCGCTCGCCAAAGGACACATCGAAATTCTCGATGCGCACATCATATGACTTGTTCTTGCCTGATGACTCCATGCGGGTCTCCTTCTTGCTGGCAGCTTGGCTGGCAGACGCCTCCTCAAGGACCCTGCAGGCAGGCAGAAGACAGAGAAGGGAGTTCAACAGGAAAGCTCCGGCTTGGTCAGATCCAGGCATACTCAGCAGAACTGGCTGGGGGTGTTTCCAGGCATCCTCCACACTCACAGAGGACCAGAAGACTTTAGGGAATCCCGCTCCATCCTCTTGTCCTGCTTGGCTTTCAGCCTGGCTTCTGCCTTCTCCAGTTTCTTGGCATTTACCATCTAGGGCACAAAGAACAGAGTTTAAAGAAGAGAAGGCATCTTCAGCAGAAGTCCAAGGAGCCTGACAGCAAGAGAAAAAGAGATCAGTCCCTCGTGCCTGGAGGGAAGGAAGGCAGGAGGAAGGTAAGACAGGGGAACTGGGACAGATTCAAGTACAAATTAGGGAAGCTGATGAGGCCAGGCAGTTGGCTCAGGAATGAAGTCCTAAATCAACTGCTTATACACAACAGTTCTGCCTCAGCAAGGCAAAGGGTTTGGCTGACCCTTACTCTATGCTCTTCCTCGCAGCCAGTTTCTTTAGTTTCAGGAGCGTGGGTCAGGCAAGTCACTGCTGCTACAACAACCTGGCATCCCAGTGCCTGCTCCACTATACCCTACACCGACCCTCACCCTGCACGTTAAGCATTTCCTTTCCCCAGCACGTTAAACTCTAGCCTGTTTGGAACAAACTCAAGTTAGGCAGTAGATAAAACAAGACAGAGACGAAAAGCATTTAATTAAATCTGAAGGCAAGAAGGAGCCAAGTGTTTTAACCTGGCCTCTGGTCTTAACTAGGCTTTCAGCCCACTCCAGCTTACTCCTGTGTCAAGTCAAATATTTGTGGCTGACCAAGAACACTCCTAGATATTTCTAGGCAACTCTTCAGCCACTGGAGCATGCTACAGACCTGCATGCTAGACTGAAGAGTGCCTTGTTACTGGATTTGTGGCCCAGTACCTACAGATAGATTGAGTCACTCTGTAAACTAAGCTGAACTCCTCGAATCTCCCAGTAAGACCTGTCTTCCAAAACTTGAGAGGCCCCCCAGGCCTTCTCTGAATCTTCTCCAGTTTTTCTGAACAGCCCTTTTGAGTCATGGACACGAGAACCAGACAGCAAACCCAGCAACAACTACTCCAGTGCCAAAACAAGCAACAGCATCCAGCTCTCACCTAACATTCCCATTCAGACATGCAGGGATCACGTTAGGTCTCAGCCTCCAAGCTGCGAGTTCTTGTGCTCAACGCATTACCACAGGAAGGGAGAGCTCCATAAGAGACCAGCCTGGTGGAGAAACTGCCCAGCCTGTAAAGCTGTTTCCATCTTTGCTTTGCAGATGCACAACCACACCTCTCAAAAACACATGCACGCTCAACGCAGAAGGCAACTCAGGTCACTCCTGAGCACGTACATGTTTCATTAGCAAAGATGTTCTGCTTTCCTACAGGTAACAGAGAGTAGCTACTTCCAAACTTTTCTGCTCCTCAAATCATGACAGCCGCAGCCATTCTAAAGCAGGACTTACAATCTCCCTGCAGCAGCTCTCTGAAAAACAGCCACTCCATGCTCGCTCCCCACCTGTAACATCCTGACATCTAATCATGAGCCAGGATTTTATCTCTCATCAAGTATGATATGAAGTCATCCCGGCACATTCTAATTTCTCAAAGGCCAGGCAGTAGGAGCCAAAGGCTCTTAGGAAGTCAGAGAAGCTGCACTCTGAGTACTACCACTGCATCAACCACACTTGGAAGCTCATTAAAAGTTACAGCAAAATAGATCTTGTGAATTAGTATGCTGCTAACTCCTGTTGATCCTCTTTACCAAACCAAGAGCAAACAGTTTCACAAAACACAGTGAAACTCTGAAGCAAAAGAACAGTTACATCCACGCAGCTGTGTGCCTAGCCGCAATGGTTCCCTGTCCTGGCTGCTCACAGAGGGAGAGGCGACCAGAGCAGAGCAGGGCAGTTGCAGCTCCAGCGTTGCTTGTCTGCACCCCCACAGACCGTGTGGGAACAAGGAGAACCCGGCCCTCCACTTACCGAGGTCTGGTCTCTCTTCAGCAACAGCCCTGGCAACAGGTCCACGCTGGCATCTGCAACAAGTCGTACAGTGAAAACGTGGCCCAGAGAGACTCCAGTGAGCGGCTGTCTTACACCTGCCCACAAACGCACACGACTTCCCCCTCTCCTACGTGGCAGGGGGACCTGAAGGAGGGCTCTTGCCCTTCCAAATGAGAGCACCGCTCGCAAGCAGCCAGCGGCTGCAGGCAACTCCCCCAGGGTGACAAGCCAGGTAAAGGAGCGCCCTGCGCCCCAAGCCCGTCCTCGCCGCCCTGCCAGCGAGCCGAAATCCCCCCCGCCGAGCCGGGGGCACCATGGCCCCTCGGTGGAGGCCACTCACCGTAGCTGTCGGCGATCTGGGAGAGCTGGATGGGGGCATCCAGCAGCACCTGGCTGCAGCACTGGGCCCTCCGCTCGTCCCTGCGAGAGAGGAGGAGGAGGAGAAGGAGGAGGAGGACGAGGAGGAGGGGGGAGTGAGGGCCCGGCAGCGGCAGGGCCGGGGGGCCGGTGAGGCCCGTTCGGGGGGGTCGGGGGGCCCTTACAGCTGCAGGGTGTTGAAGAGGCGCTGGCAGATCTCACGGATGGCGCCGTCGTCCTTGGCGTCCTGCGACACCTCCCGCAGCAGCTCCCCCACCGCCTCCACCAGGTCGTCCACCGACTCGAAGTCGGCGCTGCCGCCGTGCAGGATCCCTGCGGGCGACACGGCGCCTGCAGACCCCGCCCGCACACAATGTCGCGACTCCGCCCGTGCGTCGCGACTCCGCCGACAGGCGGCGCCCGCAGCCCTCCCGTCCTCCCTCCCCTCTCCCCCCGGCCCGCTCCCATCCCGTCGCGACTCGGGCGCGGTCTGGCGGCGCGTGTCGCGATAGCGGCCGCGTGTCGCGACACGCGGCGGCGAGGAGCCGAGTCCCGGGGCGGCGGGCGCCGCTCACCCGTCACGTAAGCGAAGACCTCGCCGTCCAGGTCGGGGAACTCGCTGCGGAGGATGTCGGCGCACGACGCCATGGCGGACGCGGAGCCGGGCCCGCTGCCGCCCGGGCCCGCCGCCGCCACACGGAGCCCGGCAGAGCTGCCGAGGCGGAAGGGACGGCAGTGCGCGGGGTGTGCCGGGAAGCAGGCGGACGGCCGCCATGCGCGCGTGGGCCGCTGGGAAATGTAGTCCGCGCGGGGGGGGGGGGCGCCGAGCACCCCGCGCTCAGGCTGCGCTGGGCTCGGGGGCCGCCGCGTGAGCAGGCAGCACCGGGATTCAGGCGGGAGGTGGGTGAACGTGTTCCCTGGGAGGGAGCAAGGGGAAGGCCCGGGGGAAGAGCAGCCCCCAGCACACAACCCTCCGGCACACCCTGCTGCTGCTGCTGCACACCCCACCCAGCTGCGCCCACGTGCAAGGCAGCCCTGTGAGCAGACAGAAACGCATCCCAGCAGGGGCTGAGGGTTTGCACTCCCAAAGGCACCTCTACACCTCCTTCCCCAGCCCAGGACTGCACCTTCACATCTCCCCCAACTCACACCAAGGTGGGTTACAGCACCCTCCCTACCCCTCTTTCCATGTAGGATGAGATGGGCCAAGGCAGAGAGCAGCCCACAGCAGCCCTGGGGTCAGGGACACACAGAAACCATGGCCCTGTCCACCATTCCAGTGCAGCCAGCTGCCGGAGTCTGGAGTGAACTGGCATCCAGGCACCAGGGATAGGTCACTTCAGCTGCCAGGTACAGCACCCCCAACCATCCTTTGATTTTTCCAGCTGTCTAAAGAAAAAGCCACAGCAGTTTGCTTAGGTCAGGCTTGCACAGAGAAGCCAAGCCTGCAAGCAGCTGGACATGCATCATGAAGAAGGCAGTAGGGTTTGACCAGTTGCAGGTCTCAGCGAGACAGATCTGCCCTCCTCCCTGCTCCAGCACAGAGAGACACCAGCACCAAGGGGAAGGCTGTGCCAAGCACCCTCTTTGCACCAGGGAGCACCAGCAAGAGAAGCAGCAGCTGGAATTAAGCACCAGCACTGCTGTAAGCAAGAGCATCCCAAAGGCAGTCCAGAGCTGGGGAAGCGACAGAAGCAAGGCCCCAGGACACCCTCTTGGCAAAGACCCAGAGCACAGCCCAGGCTTTTGCACCAGAACTCCCAAACAGCAGCATGGGCAGCCTTCTCCGTTCTACATACTTTATTAGATTCAGAGCTGGACAAATCACAAAGTGTACAAAATGGAGACCACACTACCAGAAGCAGGATTGTGGGTAGCAGCAGCATTCCTATGGCCCAGAAGCATTTGGTAGAAGTGCGGAGAGGGCAGGGGCTCTTACTGCCATCTGCATTTTAGATTCTAGAGGACAGACCCTGTTCACATCCTGACAGAGCTCAGTTGACCCACACTCCCTGGGACAGAGGGGCCAAGTTTCCAATTTGTTTGGAAAAGAAAGACTGGCTCAAGCCAGTAGCAAGTGGGGGTAAGCGCTCTAAGGACCTGAAATGCTGCGCCACCCACGTACACACCAGCAAGAGTCTAAACCCTCATCCTTTTTGGTCACAAACCTTCCCATGGCAGGACTCTATACTGAAGACTTTGCAAGAAATATATGAAGGTGGTGAGGTCCAGTGAGCCCACCATCTCCTCTGGTGGAGGCCTGACAAACTCACCACCTCAGGCATCTCAGACTGGCCAGCAACATCTACCACAACAGCAATAGCTAGTACAGAAGCCAGGGTAACTTCAACTCAGATTTGTCCAGTCTATGTTTAGGTCTATTCTACGAGTACATATGCACAAGAACTTCAAAAATACTAGGATATGATGCAAGTAGTGAGACACCAACAGAAGAGTTTAATGGTGGACGTTCCCTAGAAAGATCATGAGAGGATGGGAGTTAGACTAGCCCTTCCCCACCCTGGGGCAGAAAGCAGGAGGCTGACAGCATCCCTGCACATGACTGGGTTCTGAACTTCAGCTGCAGCATGGGTGGTAACTGAGCACAGGCAGGCGAGTCCATTCCCAAGGTGAGCCACAAGGTCTTTCAATCTGTAGAGGGGCCAGGCATATTTTCTCTGAATGTACTTGAAGACTGAGGAGACACGTAGGATGGCTTGAAGAGGGAGCCCGCCAGCTTGCTGGGGCTAGCATCTGGTCTCGTAGATCCCACTCCTGCCAATGTACCTCACCCATTTTATCACATCATGGTCACTGTAGTTCAGCTTTGGCTCAAAGACTTTCAGGTAACGCACCTTCAGCCCAGAGGGCGCGAATGGGACCTATTGAGAAAGGGGGAAAGGCAGAGAGCATTGGAACAGAGGGATAAGATGGTCTGCATACAGAACAGCCTGAGAAGGCCCAGCCAAGCATCTAGAGACAGACACCGAGTCACTGTTCCCTTCTCTACACCCTGCATGTGTGGTGACAGACTCCACTGGCCTTAAGGGCAGTTTTCTTCCATTACCTTTGCCACCTGGGTGGCCTCAGGCTAGGAAGAGTCATAGAGCAGTCAGGGACAGGGAGGTCTCAGACCTGAGCAGTTGCCATGAGGGCAGAAGGGACTGACAAAACTTCTCCAAGGTTAGCTGTGCCCTGGAAAGCAGACTGACTCACCTCAAAGTTCATGGAGATTGGGGGCCGAGCCCACTTCTTCTTATCATTGGTGGGCAGCAACTCGATCTCTGCACTGATCTGGGATTCCTTCATTCCAGCCATACGTTTAATCCTATCAGAGAAAGCCCGGAGGTGAAGAAATACCCTAGTCTATTCACTAGGTGTGCTCAGGGCAGAGGCACAGAACTGAGCCTCTGCCTCCCCAGGCTCTGCCCCTGCCCAGCCATGCTCACTTACTTCCAGACAATGGCATTCTCACTGGCCTTGTACTTCGCCTTCCCTTTCATACAAATGACTTGCACTCCACTGGTATTGAGGGGGGTTGGGATCCGGACCTGGAAGGAAGAGTCTGGTGAGCAGGGGCAAGGAGACTGCAGCCTGACCACTCTATGCAGGCTCACAGGAAGACTGCCACTTCCCAGGACAGTGCAGCCACTGTCCTGGACCCCTTGGCCTTCTCTCTCCATCTCAGGGCCCAGAGTACCTCAGCTACCGTAAGGCATCATAGGCTGGCTCTCTAATTTCTTGCGTTGGAGTAAAGGCTCAAACAAGTTTGTAAAATCCACACCAATCTACGAGGAGCAGGGCAGAGTCCTTCAGTTCAGGATGCAGATGTGCAGCATGAAACCTTAGAGTCAGACAGATGAGCTCAGGCAGGATGCCAGGCTGGTTAGGGAGGTCTGCTCAAACTGGGCTCTGGGCAGCCTGACTTTGCAGCAACAGCCCTTTCCCAGAAGAGGGCTAGGCTGCACATCTACCCTTGGCCCATCTTAAACATCTCATGGCCCATCTTAAACATCTCATAGCCCACTGCTTGTCTGATGTACTGTTAGATCATGCAGCTAGAAGAACATGAGCTTCTCAGTGGCAAAGATGAGAAGTGAACAGCTGTTTTGCACTCTTCCAAGCAGGTACTGCAGGGAATGCATCCTCTGCCAAGGTAGAGTGTTCTTAGTTGCCAATGCAACTAAGAACGGCTTCCACCTCCCTACTTCACAGTGCTTCTCCTCCAGCACAGCAGCAATGCACATCTGTAGGGCTTTCAGTTCACTTTTAGTCCTGTACAAACTTGAGGACTAATCTGTGAGACATAACTAGAAACACAGTTCTCAGGCACAAGAGACCTTAAGTTTTATTCTCTTACCTCTATCTTCTGGGCAAGCAAGGAAGGTTTGAAATTTGATTTGATCACCACCTTCACTTCCAGCTTGGTCCGACCCACCTCCCGCACCAGAGGGATCACACGGAAGGGAAGGATGATGTCCTTAGTGGTTCGGTATCTGCAGGGAGAGAGGCAACAATGAACTCTGAGAAGGAGCTAGCTCTTAGGGCCTCAAATTGTACCACCTTCCTAAAGGGACAGCCTTCACACACAGGGAACAGCTTAAAAACATCAGCCAGAAAGGGAGTCATCCCAAAAGTAAGCAGCAGTTAGATCTGTGCTGCCCTAGGACACCAATGACTTCTTGAGTCTCAAGTTTGGTATCTTGCTCCTGCAGTGATCCTGTTCAAAGACACCAGTTTTAGGCATTAAAAACAGATACAGTAGGGCTAAAGGGTAGGGAAACCCACATCCAACACTATGTTTATGACAAAAACACCATGGAGCTGGGCTTCTATTCCATCTGTAAAAGAAGGACTTGTAGGACACCCTATAGACTGCTACTGTGAAAAGAAAGGAAGGGAGCATGTGCTTGCTGTTTGCTCAAGGGCAGCAAGTCTGCCTAGAGACCAGTAACATGACTGTAGCAGCGAGCAGATGCCAACATCAGACCGTTCATTCCCTATCACCATACCTCATGAGTTCAAATTCTCCATCTGGTGGAATGAAGCTGATGCTCCTCTCAGAGTCAAATTTGCTGAGCCTCACACACTGGTGGAAAGTGCAGTCGTCGATGGCAATTGACTGTTTGCCACTAAAACATAAGACAGAGTTAAACAAGTGCAAGCTGCAGCCTCAGTATCTTGGTGCAGGCAGAGTCTGCTCAGGCAGAAACTATTCTACAGAGCATGTTGCCATCGCAGGTGTCCAGGAAATGGGGAGGCAGGGAGAGATTTAGGGGACAGGGGTCTGCTGGCTTAGACTTCCTTTGTTTCACAACTGCCAAGATCAGACTTCAAGCAGCTCATTTAAAAGAATTCTTTCCCTCCTCTAACATCTTCTCTTGGGGCACCCTTCAGTCACAGCCAGGAATGCAATGCTCAGGTCTGCCTGCCAGCAGCATCTCAGTACTGCAAGGGCAACTCTGCTAGCCCAAGTCTTCTTGCAGTGCAGTCCAAAGGGGGAAAAAGCACTTTCCTGTCCACAAAGCTATCCCACTGCCACACAGCTAGGAGATGTCACATTTGGAGTCTTCCTGCTCAGAAACCTCCTCACAGCTGAGGATTTCCACACTGCTAGCTAGTGGTTTGACTCAGGACAGAAGTCCTCCTCCTCAGGTCAGTGTGGCAACCAGTTTGCTAAGGACAAGAATACCTTGCCACAAACATTTTCATGTTTATTTCTAAAATCTAGACAGTTAATGTCTGTGCAGCTAGGTGAACTGGACTAACCTGCCAGTACTCAACCTGTGTTGGGTTCCAGTCTGACAATATCTTCCTCACTATAGGTTCCAGAGTTAGCCAAGAATGGCTCTCAGGTACTGAGAGGAGCTAGAAAATGAGGAGGTAATAACAGAAGAGGCAGCAGTGTAGAGAAGGTGGGGCAATGTAGGATTATGACATCTAGGCTGCCTCAACTGCTGTGAGCAACAGAACAGCCGTCTAAGTGCACAGAGAGAATATAAGCAACATGGGCCTGTTCAGCCATACTGAGACCCACCATTACCTGCACATGTGGGAAGGAGACCAAGTCCAGGCTGAATGGTTGTTTACCTAGCACAGCCCACTGGTGTAGCTTGTGCTTCATAAGTTAAAGTTAATCTTTTCTAATCTATTGCCCAGATGACAGTCAACATTAGCAGACTTGTGCTTTGGTTTCTTTGGAATGCTGCTGGGAAAGCCCTGCTGCCTAGCACTGGTCCAGGTCTCGAGCAGCATTACTCAGAGGTTTGGTACTGCCACATGCTAGATGCCAAAACACAACTAACAATAGCTGTCTCTTTTGGTCACTTTATTAACTAAATGCTTCTGGACAGTGACATTTCCGAGCTCTTGCCTACCAGAGAACCACAGTTAGGGGGAGCCACCCAGCAAGAGCCTCAGCTCCATTCTGCTGCTGTAACTCAAGAAAATGGCATATTTACAGATGAAGGTGCTCATACAGCACAGAAGTTTTGGGACAAAGTGTTACTGACTGTTCAGAAGCCTACACAGATGACATTTTCACTAGAATATTTCCCCACTGGCCAGTCCAAGGCTCAGTCCATATTACTAACTAGATCCAGGTACTGGAAAGATGAATTCAAGGTGACAGTGAAGTGATAGCTCTTGGCTTGGTTCTGAGAGAAAAGGCAAACAGCAGCTTAGCTCAGTTTACAGGAACCATCATGGAAAGTGTCTGAGATCCAAGTTACATGCACAAGTCAAAGCAATAGACAGGGAGGGAAGCAGAGTGCACACACAGCTGAAGCAGATTATCTACCTTCCCAATTCACTGGGGGTCAGCAAAAAAAAAAAAAAAAAAAAAAGTTGAGTCACAAATGGTTAGTGGGAGAAGAATGGCAGTTCCTTTGCTTTGGTCTCTTCACCCTAAGCAGAAAGGCTGGAAAAAGCATAAAACCTGTCTTCAGCATAAGACAGGTACTGGCTGAGGCACAGCTGGCTCCCAGAAGGGTGAGCGTCCAGTCCACATTGCTGCTCACCATCCTACATCAGCAGAAGGGGCTTACCCAGACATTAGTCCTGTCAGCTGTTCCACTTTGTGAGAACAGTCTGGGTAGAGCATTTTATGGCCAGAGGGGTTCCTTCACTTTTCCTTGGGAGCACTACTACTGTATCCTGTAAGGGCCTCTGCACCAACTGGAACTGCTAGAGACAAGCTCTGGGAGAATTTTTTTTTTTTTTTTTTGGGGGGGGGGGGGGGGGAAGGTTTTCAGCTCCAAGAACTCCATACTTAGTACTATATTTGAATCTTAATACTTCAAGAAAGATGACAACCCAGAAGATCCCACTGCTCCCGACACTTGCCCACATATAGGTGTGAAGTCAGACACCTAAGATGACACTTCACCTGTGCGCATTAGCCCTGCTACAGAGAAGCCCTTTATATCAAGGCCCTGAGGTTGTTACCTTGCAGGATAACTGACCTACCCAGAGGAAAACACTAGCAGTAATACCTGAAGGGAAGGAAAGATAAGCTTTGTCTGTCAGATCAGAACAGCTACTAAGTGCTGCCCTTTCATAAGGGTCCCTGGTGGCATGTGGCTTTTACTCCAATACTTCTTACCTTTTCCCCGTTTCATCCGCAGTCCCTTTGCCCTGTTTTTCAATGACAATCTTGTCATTCATGCCAAACTTGCACTCTGGCATTCCACTCAGATAGCTCTTCATCACCACTCTGCCAGAGACATGGGCACTCAAAACCTGACCTGGCATAGAGAAGAGCGCAGTTCAGAACACACATACAAGTCCCTACTCATGACCCTGGAAGGGGAGAAGGATGTCAGCTTAGCACCTCCCACTTACCCTGAGGGGACATCAAGAGATTCACACTCTCCAGCACATCAAGAAAGAGTTCATTGCGACGATATTTGATCCCTTCACGTCTCCATCCAATCTGTCCAGTCACCTGGCTGGTGATCTGGGACTGCTCTTCCTTAGTCTGAAGGGAAGGAGATGACATCTTAGACCTCTAAACAAACAAAGACTAAGAAAGCTTGCTCTAAATTAAGAGGAAGCACTTGCTGTTTACTGTATGCAACTGCTTTTGCCACTTAGATGTGGGTGCTGTCACACATCCCATGATTTGGTCACCCAAAAAAGCGCTCAGTACAGTGAATTCTATGCCTAACTAAAAATTAGTCCTCAAGACAGCAGGAAAGTTTCTTCCATTTTGTTAACTAGTCTATCAGGCCACACTTTAGGTGTGGGAGGGTGCAGGCTTCACTGATGACTTTCAAGTCATGTTTGACAGACCATCACATCAATCCATATGTTAGGGAAGAAGGCAGCTGCCAGGCCAATTTGTCACCCTTGTCCAACATGAGACTGTAGGGCCACGAGGCAGCCAGTCCCCAAGGGCTGCTTCTTGCCAGCACACAGTTTAGGGCAAAAGTTCTGCATTGACACTAACCTAACACATATCTAGTAGTGTTCAGGCTCTAAGCCTCCTAAGAGCATTAAGGATTATGTCGACAGGCACAGCAAGGTCTCCTACCTGATGCTATAGGCGGGGTCCAGTCACACGCAGAAAGTGAAGTAGTAGATGTATAGCAGCAAGTGTGGTGCACACAGGGTTAACAGGCAAGCAGGTCAATAGAAAGAAAGGGGAGGAAGGGAGAAAGAGGCAGGTTAGGCTTAAGGCTACCGCAGGACAGGAACAAAGCAGGTCAGCTCATCACTAGTTAGGCAGCAAAAACAAGATGAGGGGCTTTGACCTTTAGCTCAGGAAACCCAGTACTCCCAGCAGTGAAATGGCTTTTCAGGCTTGGCCTATCATGTACCACTCGAACATAAGGCAGCAAGATGGAGTGACAGACAGGTCAAATACCATTCCCAGTAATGCTCCTATGCAGAACGGACTCCTCACATTGCCATTTCTAAAGTAAGCCCTGAATGTTTACTATGGCACAGACAGCCAGTCTAGGAAGAGTACTGGGCACCCAGCACGATGGCTATTTTAATAAGCCTGGTTCCTATAAAAAGTTAGGTCTCATTAATTCTGCCTCTTCTACCAGAAGAGGAGAAAGTAGGAGTGGGTCTTGCCTCAGCAGCTTCACACTGGGGCCACAGGGTGGCAGTGCAGGAACTCAGTTTTAAACCAGCAACGGTTGAGTTTCACACAGGGCTCTCGTCACAGACTTGGTCACTCCTTGAGCTAGCAGAACCATTATAGGAACATCTAAAAGGCAGAGCGTTTTTTTACTCCATTGGGAACTGCCTAGATAAATGCTCAATGCAGTGCAAACTCCCTTGTTTGTCCCACAAAAAAAGCCTCCTTATTTGCCTTGTTCAGTGTTTTGTTCAGGCTTAAGAGGAAGGAGAGAAACAAGCAGACACAATACTCAGTACTCCAACTTCCAAAGCAGCATCAGTTACTCAAAGGGACACTGATCACGTGCAGAAGCTCCCATCTCCTGCAACAGCAGGAGTGGCATGAACCTCTACTGGTCACTACAGAAGGGGACTAGGTGGATCAGGAAGCAGATGCCTGGGGAGTGCTGAAAGCTGAAATCACCCTGCTGCATGAGTATTTCCTTTAAGAGGGACTGAAGGCACCCTGGTCTGAAATTGTTCAAGACTGGGAGCTTCCCCGATTTGGGCTAACAAGTCAGCTAAAACAGGACAAGAATATCCAATTCCTTGATTACTCAGTTGCCAGCATATTGGGCTAGGTAAGAGGTAGGCAGCTACCATGAGGTTTCCTGGGCTCTGGCAGACTTTCAGCTGGTGGCAGACCTCTCCTCACCTTCAAAAAGTAACACCAGCATTTTACTGCTACAGCATGTCTAAGGCTTGGAGAAAACACTGAACACAGGAGCCGAGCATGTCAGACTCCCACAAAGCACTTGGAAGGGAAAGAAGCACTCAATTAGTTCATTAAGCCTGGACAGACAGGAACTGAAGACAGAACCAAGCACACAGAGCATCACTCCACCTAGAGCTGTAAGGCCAGGTTTAGCCTCTCCTGGAGGAAGGTACCTGAGCCAACGCTTGTACCAGGGTTCCATTAAGGGAGAACAGCATGATCTGCAGTTGTGCTACTCAAGTAGCACATTCCCAGCGTGATGGGACCCACTCCCAAAAATAAAGCAAGACTTATAGCCTAAGCTCACCAACCCTGGAAAAACCACTATATCCACACAGGGTGGCAATTCAAGTGGCAGCAGCCCAGTAAACCTCAAATTTTCTTTGAGAACGAAGTTATAAGGCTGAGAGTTTGCAAAATCTGTCATAATTGCAGATTTTGGTCTTCAAATACAAAAAGACATAAGCCCAAGGAATGCACCACTATGAACCAAGCAGGGATAAAGGAATACAGACGACAGACCACCCCAGTCTCAGATTTTGGCCCACAGCATCTGCCAGAAGTCAGATACAAATGAAGCGGGAGTCAGAAGCTAAACGTATCCAAGCAGAGAGCAGACAAGGAAACTTGGCAAGTGCTGTCTGAATTGCTTCCCCCTGCCATACTGTGCCTGGAAAGGATTGCTTCTGCTCTTTTTGAGCTGAACTCAGGTCCCACAAAACCAGCATACAGAGCAGAGTAGTTCTGTGCCATTACTTATGAGAATCTGTAGGCCAAAGCTTCTTCTCTTCGTAGGAGAAGAACTAATAACCTCTTGTTGAATGAGGCAAGATGCAGTGACAGCTAAACTAGAGCTTTACAGTAGCTTGCACACAAATAGCATAAGAGCTTGTTAAAACAGACCAAAGCAAAAAAAGGTTAGGGAAGGAAGTGAGGGCGGTTGTTAGTTTTGAATTTTCCTAGGTACAGGAGCTGACTCAGCTAGCCTGAGTGCTGACTGCCCAAAATGTCAGCCTGCAGAATGCTGACATGATTTATACTAGGGCTGAGGATGGAGGACAGACACCGGATGCACTCACATCTGGCCACTGATACACGTCCTCTTGCAAAATGCCATTTACTGTTCTAGCAGGAAATGTGTTGCTCAGGGACAGCTGAATGCTTTTATTTCACCTCTGGAGCCAGAGATGCAGCTAGTCTTGCTACTAATTGACTACAAGTTTGAGAAGAATTCTTAGGGAGGCAGAGCTGATGAAAAGAGTTGAACCAAAGCCTCAAGAGACTTTGACCTCTGCTTATCCTTAGCGAGAACAGTAGCCGGGCAGGTTCTTGTTTAGCACTTTGCTTCCATTTGTATCCTGGTCCTGACTCCCAGCTTCTCTCCTGACTCACCTGCTATATAGGGGAGAGGACTGAGTTTTAGACCAAGTCCTCATTATGAATTGCATGACCTTGTCAGATGGAAAGGTGTCACTTGACCAATGAAGTGAGCAACATGCCTTGGGCACACAAGAAATAGTGGCTGTACCAATCCTTTGGTTTTAGAGGTTCAGCATGAGCTGCCCATGACAGGAAGCTTAGTTTTTAGGCCTGTAGCCTGAGGTAGGATTATAACTAGTTTAAAAACATTCCCAGGAAGAGTCTAATTAAAATGTCTTTTTCCCCAGATGCCCTTTTTCTGATATCCTTTGAGACACTTTGATGCAAGGATTACTACTGTGCCAAATGCACAGCAGAGAACCTCATCTCTAACATGAGAAAGCCAAGACTGTATTGATACATCTGTTGATCTGCAAAGGTGTTAGAACTGGCAAGATAACACTGACTTCCTGATTAACAGCAAGTTCCATGAGGTTGAAGAATATTCCATCACAAGGCAGGCATGAAAGCACTAGAGGCCAGAGAAGAACAGCCCTGCTCAATGAGATGCACACCTAGGAGAGCTATTTCTGGTTCAGTATATAGATATTTATCCTCTTTCAGAAGCTTCATCTGACACAGACCAAGAGCCTGAAGCCAGCAATCATTTACATGCAAGGGACTGGCATTATGCCAGTTCAGGGCCCTTTTTCCCCCACCTTAGCGGGCCCCAGCACACATGAGGTCACATAAGTGCAGAGAGTGAGATGTCATCAAGCCACTACCCCTGCCAGTGTGTTCTCAACCTACTCAGGCACCTACTGGCAGTACAGATCAAATGGTCAGTTTGGTAGTCAGGACTGTACTTTCTTGAACAGGCTTACTGAAATGAACCAGCAGAGCAGTGATGTATCCCAAAATCCCTCCGATTACCTGACTCTTGATGCCTTGCTGAGTGATGAAGGTTTTCAGAGCCCCCGTTTCAGAGTTCTGAGGATAGCCAAAGTCCAGGATTTCTACAGAATGGTAAAAAAACAATTAGCTCAGAGCGCCACAGGTCAGAGCTGCAAAGTACAAGCAAGCCAATTGTGCTAACCATGGTCTTATAAGCAGAGAGCAAATTAGTGCACAGATACTGCTTACATATTAAACTTTTGAGCAAGTCACTAGAGTGTTCTTTACTCAAAGAAGGAAAAAAAACCCCACACCCTCTTACCAGGTTGACTTTTCTCTGCACAATCAACTGCAGGGTTCTAATTATTTATTTTGGGGAGAGAGGAAGAGTGAGAAAAAGCTGTCCAGAGTGACAAATCTGCCCCCCACACACACTTTTTTTTTTTAAATGAGGCTGAGCTTCAGGTCTAAGTATCTATTAAATAAAACAAGCATCCAGGACACACTGAGGAGAGCTTTTTTCTCCACAAGCATCCAAGGGACAGTGAAGAGTGTTTATCCAACAGCAGAATAATCTATCTTTGCAGCATTTTCTTTAGGCTTTGATTTTCACATGAAAATGTAATAAAAATCAAAACCTAAAAAAATAACAGCAGAGTAGTGACACTGCAGGGTGATCAATGTGATAAACAGCTATTAACTACAGAGAGCCAATGCCCTTAAAACCCCCAGAGAGGAAGGGAGCAACCCACATGGGATCCAGAGGAGACAGAAGACCACTAACACAAATACTGAGTAACAGCACACTGGCAGGTTTTGATCTTGCTGTGCCTACTAGGCGACAGCACTGTCTGACCAAGGCAGAGAAACAGCAGCTTCTTGATCTGCCCAGAGGGAATAAAGAACCCATCAGTCACTGTGACCCTTGGCTAAGAATCCCCAGGACACCCACACTTGCAACTCCTTGTCTGGAGAAGAAATTGAAGCATTACTAATACAAAGTGTTCGTATTATACCAAACAAAGACAGCTCAAGGGCAGTCTCCATAGATAGGCTGATACCATGAGCAGCTGAAGGGACACCATATTATTATTCCACAGGGAAATTTAGAGCTGTATCTTTGGGGGAGGTAGGGCTGGGACAGAGCAAGTTGGGTTTTATTGCTTTCTTTCTGTTCTCCCAGAAATGCCACAAAGACACTATTTAGAGTGACAACTGCACTGACTGTAACCAGGGTGACTGCTACTATGTCAGGCCTGAGCCACCTGGGCTCCAGCTGAGATGCCTGGCCTTAAAGGAGCTTTTCACAGTTCTATTCACACACCTCAGTACAATGGCAGCCCTGCACACACACAGGAACCACACAGAAGCCGGGCTCCAGTACCAGCTGCCTCATTTATACAAGCTCACAGCACCATGCTTCAGCTGAGCAAGCCATGATTAACACATGGCTATGGGCTTAAGACATTATCTACAGGTGGAATTAGAAAGCAGCACAAGTCCTTTTGAATTCCAATCACAAAAATACTTCAAGGATTATTTCTTCATGAGGCTAAGCTAAAGGCTATAGAATGACCAAGCGCGGTGTCACACAGCAGATTAAAAGGGAAACGTCTTACCATCCAACAGCTCATAGATCAGCACGAAGTTGTTCTTTATGTTTTCCTCACTGATCTTCCCAAAGTAGGCAGTCATCACGTCACACATCTTGTAAAGAAACTCGAATACCATGGCAGCATTGACATTCTGCTTGGTGACAGCAGCCAGCCAGATGTTGGAACGCTTGACATGGAAGAAACTGGTGCGGGCGATGTTGGTGACAGGCGAGCGTACCTGCTGCCGTGCGTGGATGACATTGACGCGGAAGGCGTCCACGGCATTCCGCCTACAAGATCACCACCGAAGGGAAGTTAGCACAGCGTACATGAAAACAAGTTGGCTGCGTAGTTCTGCTGGTGTGATTACAGCCAGATGTTGAACTACATACACCCAGCCCCCTTAGGAAGGGTGTTTGGGGATGTTTCAGCCAAGAGGGACAACTGAAAGCTCTGAGCAGAGTTAGACATTAAACCCTGCACAAAGTAAAGGAAAGAGAGCTACTGGTCTCTAAGGAGCTTTGGACTACAATGCAGCACTAACTATAGTCAGTAGGAGAAGCTAACCTCCACCTGGAGTCAGATGGCAGAAAACCTCCCTTCAATTCATTTTGCTAGTACTCCTGATTTATTGCCATAGCCTGGGACAAAGACTAGAACAGGCTGTGGCTCACTTAAGGAATACAGTTTTGACCAAACAGCTGGTTACTGTCTACTCTGCACACCCAGGCCTTCATACTCTTGCCCCAAGGCAGAGGATGTCTTGGGCGACTGTAGCTTTGATGGCAGTTCCTCACAAACATATCACTGGGGGGGGGGGGGAGGGGGGGGGAAGCAAACCCTACCCAGGTCACCTGACTGACATCAGTGCCCAGGTGCACTCCGAAAGGGAGCACTGCTCTTGAAAGCTTTAGTTCTCAGATCCATCTCACCTCCATACCCCAGGCACTATGGAGGGCAGGCTCAAAGCAGCAAGCAGGATTAGGAACTTTCTCAGCTTTCCAGTTATGTGTGTCCTCTCAAGCCTGCTATGCTTTGGAGCAGCTCTCTGGCAGGTGGACTTATGGTCCCCACGGTGCAGCATGCTAGCAGCAACACATAACGTGCACTGGATGGTCCAATACCATTTATTATGGTAAGGAAGTTCTGCATAGTGCAGAGATGGTACTGTGCAAGTTTCACCTTATAGCTGCCATCATCATTAATCCAAGCTTTTTTCCACTGTCCATGCTAATAATGATATGGAACAAATCCCTCCTGGGTAAACAGGGATGTACAAGTGAAATTCTGGATAATAGCTCTTCCATGATAGAGTTATGTTATCCTGTAACTGCTAGTCAGGATAAGCTCCCTAAATTTAAGTTTACTAACACGAAGAACATCAGATGTCTGAGGGCTTTCAGTGACAAGCTTGAGACTAAAAGCAAAAGTCTAGACACCAAGCCAAGACTCATGTAGTCGCACTTCCTTCATAGTCCTCTTTAGAGACTATGTAGAACAGGGGTCTCCCCACTGCAGCATTAAGGCCAAGGTATGATTTTCAGAACCACATTCAAAAGCAGATATTAATAATACCCTTGCAAGCAGTGATACAGGCATACAGAGGCCCACAATCATTGAGGGTTGTTAACAGTCCAGTAGATGGTTCAAAGTTGGAAAACAAAGGGACATTCAAAGAAAAGTACATTACTGTGGTAGGTGTTAGATTGCTCCTTGAAGGTCTGGGTACATACACAGAAGCTTCGTCAGTAAACATCCTCCCCCCATAAGTGAAATTCCAGCCCTCAGAAACTTCTCAGGTTTTATTGCTCCAGGAGTCTTGTAAATGAGTCAAATTCATATTTGATTTCTACCTTAAATTTCCTGTAAGAGTAGTTCAATCTATTGTAAAATAACAATATCCAAGTCCCATTTCTCCCATCCAGTAAGCCTTGCAAGGAAAGTTCAGCTTGTTCTGGAGCCTTAGCCCTCCCAGCCTCGAGTTCTAACCCAACAGAACGAGTACCAGAACCAGCAGACTGGTTTATGCTAGAGGGAAGCCTCAAGTTGGTGAAGCTTTTCTAACACACACCAATTGCCCACTGTGCAGTGCCAGTCATGGCCTACCACGCGTCTCTTACCTATTGCTACAGCAGCCAATGAGATGGGATGGACAGAAATGGCGCCAGCGGAGAAAGGAGGAGTGACAGCAACAAGAGAAAGGGTTAGAAACACACACACAAGGCACAATGAATCCAAAGAGATAAGGAGAGACCAAACAGCACCCCCTCCCCCTGTTCCTGGGCACAAAAGGCCAACAAGGTATTGGATGGAAAATAAGCTGTGGCAGCAATGAAGCCCTTGCAAGGCACAACACTGACATGCCATAGTCAGATTGTCAGTGCTGAGAGACTTTGAACTGTGTTTGGTTCAGTCTCAGGTTCAATTTGGTGTTCAGTCCAGATAAACGGCATCCATATCATAGCAGAGCATACTGGGTATCACTGATAAGGGAAAAAAGGGCCTTGGAAGGGAAAATCCAAACCCTCAAACTGAGGCATAGCCCGGGGACCTCACAGTATCAGGCATCTTCTTCCCAGTCTGCCTCAAAGTCCAAGTGGGCATTTCTATCAATACACATGTGAAGCTGTTCAGGTTGATGCTTCCTGGCTTGGTCTAGCCAACACGAAATACAGCAAGTTTGATAGAGCTGGAGCATGTCTGGAGAGATACAGCACATCCTGCAAATTCAGACACTGCTCTATCCAGCTTGCACTTTTTCCTTAAGAATCAAGAACCACGAAGCAGAAGTGATGTATTAGAAGTTCAGAAACCAAATGCCTATTACGTTTAAAGTGCATGCAGTTTGTCATTTAAGCTGCTCAGTTTCACATAGCTTATTTTTATCAAATAGCTAAATATTTAAATGCAGGTAGAATCTCCCAGTAACCATGTCATTGAAGAACAAGGCACTTGAAGGTCCTTCCATGGTATCCTGAATTAAATGCATAGTGCTTTGCTTATAGTTTTAAGAGGCTGCTTATGCATGCAGCTAGTTGCTGTATGGACAGATGCACTACATGCATTAAAGCCATTCTTTTAAATTGCAAGCAAAGAAAATCCAAATTTTGTGGTATTTCTGCATTTAACAAACCAGTCAAGGGAATGGTTTCTTCATTGACTGCCACTTTGCTCATTAGCATTTGAGCTAGTATGTGCTTATTTAGAACCTTAAACTGCACAAGGGGAGGGTTACTCATTACCACAAATAGATTTTAATCTCTCCCAAGAGGTATGTTGAGGCTTCAGAACGCCAGAGGCAAGTGCCAAGACCAAGGAGTCTTAAGGGTCAATCACTCAGAGCCCACGTGAAGACGGGCAGCAGCTATGCTCATTTCCCATTCAACCTACCTCCAACAAGCTAGAAGGGCTCAACACCAAGCACCTCAGACCTATTCATTAAGGAATTAAGTTGAATGGTAGTCTAGAAATCTATCACAAGGTTGTTTGTGTAGCAACAGAACTCCTACAGAGGTGAGTACAAGCTTACAGTGTCATGACAACTCCCTACCTCTTTCTGAAGGCTAGGCTACTAAAAAGTAGACTTTGTATTGATGTGAGTATCCAGACTAGCAAGCGGTTGATATTCAGTTCTACTTGCCTGCTACAGAGGTGAAGATACTAGCTTAGTTACTCGATTCTACCACAAGGTAAGACACAGCCATTTTAAAATGACTTGTTTTATAAGGCTACATGTCTATACCGATTGCAAACCAACATCTTTGGGAGCAAACTTGATTAATAGCTGGCATGAGCTCCACCTAAGCCACAAGACTGACAGAAAGCCACTGTCACAGAATCTGAGAGAAGGATTTCACTCAGGCAACACTGAGCTGAAGTTCTAGTGAAAGGACTTGAACTTTTTGGCATCCTTTTCCAAACAAAAAAGTTGATTATAAGACAGGATCAAGTAGGATGTCCCATTTTCTAGTTTTGCCTGGCCAGCTGGCAAGTCAGTACTTTTCATGTCCTGAACACAAGTCACTCAGTTTACAAGAGGGATGAGCCAAGATAAAAACAAGTGCAAGAGCACTACATTAGAAGATGAACTTCACTCACCAGTTTACCTTTTCATGGCAAGAAGTCCTTTCAAATTAAAAGATCTTCCTGAATCAACACTAGTTCAAGCACGACTCCAGCTTATGTGCCCTAAGTTTGCAAGCCACAGGAGAACTTATTGCCAGAAACTCCAGTAACAGTGTCCCTAGCCAAACATGACACGTTCAAGACTTATCTATTATCCAGCCTGGCTTGGCTCAGCCATCATAACACCTACTAACTAGGGAGAACTTTACAAAGACAGACTGGGCACATTAACTGCTTTGAAGAGCTTCAGCAGCAAACATTCAGAAGAGCTGGCACAGCAGAGGACAGACAGAAACTTTACAGCCCAAAGTTTTCTGCTTCAGAAGCACAAAGCTTTGCACTCTTGGCAAGGCCTTGGCTCAGCTTTGCACGGAGGCCTGTGTCAGACACAGGTTAACTTAGCTCTCCCTAGAACAGCTACTTTAGTCTGCATTGGACTAAGAACAAGTCAAGAGATATTCAAAGCTCACTAGGTGAAGCTTTAATTACAAACACTGTTGACCACTATTGCATCAATGAAACAGTAGAAGCCTTGACTAGCTACTAGTTTTACCTCAGATTTAAGCACTAGATAATCCACATCCAGAAGGGATGCACTCTTCGGACAAGAGCAGTTTGAAGGCAGACTTGCTTGAAAGAGTTTAGTGTCATTTGTGGCAACCAGTTACTTCACAGCACATCCTACCACCACGCATCTTGGAGACCTGGTTAGAACTATACCTTGCCCCTAAATCAGCCAAAAACCTATCTCGCTTGTTGTACTTGCAATTAACACCTACCACTGCCCTGCTTCCATTAGCTATGTTTTGACTCTACAAAGTTCAATTCTTGACTTCCATCTGATGCCCAACACTAATGAAAAAACACTAGGAACAGTCCTGTCATGTGAGAAAGCCACTTAAGGTTTAGTCCAAGCAGTAGCATCACTTGATATTAGCTTCCCTAAAGCACTATCTACTGCCCATAAAACACTGAAGTTTTACTTCCCAGCCAGGAAGTTAATAGCAACCTAAGGATTGTATGCGGGCAACATAATGCTTGTCTGAACTACAGTGAGACACCTATAATCTACTGAAGGCTTTCAGAGCTTCCCACAACTTTAGTTACCCCATGAATGTAAGCTTTTTACATACAAAGCAGCCAAGGCTACAAAGCTGGTATACAAACTTGGGGTCCAGAATGTTGACTTTTCAGAGTACATAGGTGGTTACTGTGAGACTGCTTGCAGAGATGATACCTTTGTAAGGCACCAAATACCATGGACAAAGTCTTCTGCACACCTGTACTTAATGCCAGACACTTGTGTTTGAAACCCAAATCAGAACCATGGTTACAGGGCATGGAAGATAGTTTCCACATTACTACTCCTGTAAAGTTTTAAAAAACAGTGAGGCTGGTAAACTCCTGCAGTGGCAGCCCATGCTGTTGAAGCATTTGGAGTAACATTCAGATCTCTACCCTCCAAAAGAAAGTCCTAGCTTTGCCTGCAGGCCATCCTTTGCTACCATCTGTAGGTGACCAGTGCTTAGTAAACTCAAGAATATTTTTGAACTAAGCCTAGAGCAGCAAGTTGAGTTGCAGTCTCACATGCATGCACAGCTAATGCAGAACAAAGCAGCTCTGGGATGTTGCCTGCACCAAAGTGAGGCAGAAATGCAAAGACCAAGGATGCAGCAGAAGCACTTACCCAATGTCATCCCGGTAGACTCGAGAGATTAAAACCTCTCCTTTGTGATTATAGATGAATAAGCCTCCGATCATGATGGAACTTCAGTCTTCCCTTTCCATGTTGCTTAAGACCTGAAGCAATAGAGTGCACATATTAGGCTGCATGGCAATAAGCAGTACAGCAGACACAGATTTTGACATCCATTTGGTATTAGTCAGGGGACAGACAGCTTTGTGTGTCACACACACACCCCCAGTCAGAGGCAGAAGTCACTTCTTACAATACCTGTGTGACTTATATAGTTAGAAGATTAGCTCCTCTTGTCCAGAGCAGCATTCCAAGGATTTTGCCAAAAGAGTTCATCTAAAGCCAAATGCACTATTGCCACTAAACTGTCAGATAAAAAGCTGCGAAAAACTTCAGTTTGTTCCAACACATGAACCCTGATCACCAGAAAATCACTACCTTGTTACCCATGCTGGCTATACCATAACAGCCAACACCCTTGACTTGCAGCTCTACAAAGGTCATAATCCTGTATCAGTAACCTCACATCTCAAGTACTAGCCCAGAGGAGTACTAGAGTTAAAACTATCACACCAAAAGTTATTCACTTGTTTTCTGGAGCTGAGGTAACAAAAACTCTCCATCACCTTAAAACCCATTGCAAATAGCACTGCTCAGATTTACATTCTGCATATTTCAACTTAAACATAGGCAGCTACAAACTGTGGTGGCAAGGACCTGATAGCACACATCCTGGTGCCACAAGGGTAATGGACTTCAGCAGATTGCTGGGTTGAGAACAGGTGGAGGGCATGGACAGAGATATTTCTGGAAGACTGATGGTGTGGGCTACTTCGACTGGTTAATCTTGGTACCTCTGGCCAGGCCAGCACATGGCTGAGGTCCAGCAGGGCAGCTAGCTACTCAGGAGTGGCTTGGATGCCAAAAGTGATTGCCTCATCCTGGCATCCTGAAGGGGGAGCACAGATAGAGCTCCTTACTTACAAAAGACTATTAGAAACAGTGGTTTACTCTGGGAGGGGGAGGGATTCTTACTGCTGCAACTGGAGATTATACTGTTTGCTCCTCTGGGATTTCATACGGAAATTGCTTTCCCAATGCAGAGTATAGAGGTACTACAAAGGACCTACGCCCTTAACTATATCCAAGTCTCTCTACATCAGTGCTACTCCAAGTTTGATATGCCGTACAGCTGCAGGTCTGTAGGAGACCTCAGTCACCAGCCCTGCCATCAGTTATTTCCTCCTCCAAGTAGGATGAGGAGGTGTTGTCCCTCACACGTGCATCACAACACATGCTCAGTGAGGAAGCCTGCCAGAACTAACAGCCTTGTTCCAGACCTAAGGAGCCACCACAGGAATCCTGACAAGGGTCTAGCTGAGTGACTTTCTAAGCTTGCCTTTAGCACAAATTCAGGTCAAGAGGTTAGGTCCAGGTGAGTAAATACAGCTACCATGCATCCAGTAATTCAATGCCTTGCTTTGATCTGTATGTTACGCAATTTGTAGTCAGGACTAAAGCTTAAAATAAACACCAAGATAAATGCAGGCTTATTTCTCATTCCATTCATCAGCATGTATAAAACAGTACTGAGGCTCAAGAATTAGTAATCAGGCCTCTCCCTTGAATGCAAGGAAAAAGAGGCCTGGCGCTAGTAGCAAATCGCAGACCCTGTTATATAATGTGCACCTCCGCAATGATAGATCTAAATCAGATTTTACTTATACAGTTACTCTTTTTGCACACAGTTCTCAGAAGCTTTTGAGATGTCACCAAGCCTACAGCTGTATGGCAGGGGGTTCTTAGCAGCAAGTAGGCTGAGGTTTATTATTGCCTGCCAGGAAAGAACTTTATTGCTGGTATGTGGATAACAAATACTCTGAGCTGTTTAGTGTAGCTCAAGACCAAAAGCAGTTCACTAGTTTATTAAAGCAAAGGGTGATGGGGACTGCCACAATGCATGAGGAGTTAAGTCCACACACTGCTACATTTTAACTGCTTGCACAGCTTGTAGCTTAATATCTTCAGCTGGAGTCCCTGCATCTAATTTCCTGGAGTGCCAACATCTTGCATTCAAGATGCAGGCATGAAGCGTAAGAGGTGATCAGAGGAGTTGGGGTTACCCTAGTTAAACTTCTAAGCTACTTTGAGCTCAGGCATCTTGACTGCTTGTTCAAAAAGTGATTTTGTGTATCAGTGTTACAGCCTTTGTTGATATCTGGCTGCAGCACTGAGCAACAGCTGTGAGCTCTGCTTCACAGCCCAAATGGAGGGTAGTCTGGCCACAAGGTACCACTGGAGTAGATCTCATCCATGGGCCACTTAATTGGGGGCTAGCATCTTAGAAGTTACCCCTTAAACTGCTAATCTTCTCTTTCTTTAGAGGAAGACTAATCTAAAGAGAGCTACAAAAGTGGCAAACAGTGTCTTATGCCTCAGTAATGTCTCTTTAATACACAGCTCCTTCTCAGATCCTATTCCTGTAGTCATGTCCTACTTCACTTAGACCTAAGTCCTAATATCCACTCTAACAGCTGCTTGGGGGCTTAAGTCCAGAGAATAGCACAAGTATGATAGGGCAAGCCTCATGACTAGCCCTGGGAAGATCATATAGGTGTTTCCCAGCTTCAACACTGCAGAGCACTAGATAACTAACCAACTCCACACTGCTGTTAGGGTGGGTTAGCCTACACCCACTTTTCCTGGGTGGGTGGGAATGACAGCAACAGGCTAGCCAAGAGATAGTGACAGTGGACTGATATGTGTTTGCTTCAGGAACATAGCAAGGATGAAGATGAAGTGACCTAGCCTCAGATCATCTCAAAGGTCAGAGGAAAAACAAGAAAAACAAAACAACAACAAAAAACTAGAAGCAATACATATATCAGAGGGATGAAAGGACTTCCAGGGTAGAAGTCTGCAGTATTAGCAGTAATGTATCCCCCAAAGTTATGTTGCAGAAACTAAAGCAGCTGCCTATTTGAAGGAAGTGTTATTGCAGATGCGAGTTCTGTGCAAAACAAGATTCTTACAGTGCAGCCACTACTTTTAATTTCAGAAAACAACAACAAAAAAGTTTCATAAACCTTTATCCCAGGAGCAACATTTGTTGGCTACACCTAAGGAGTCCTCAGAATGTATCATTACACATACTCCTCTACTATGGATCTTCAGCTACCGGATGGCTGCTTCTGCTTACCAAAAGAAAAATCAAGAAGTCAACCTCTAAGTCAAGATCTTGAGAAAACTGCTTATCTGTCTGTTTCTCACTGCTTAATAGTGAGTTTCCTGGCTTTCACTCCCACGCTCTACTGTTGAGTGTCACTGGCCAATTGACAATAACAGGTTGCCTCTTGCCACCTGCTAGAGGCTACATGTGCCACTGTCATCAACATTTTTGATGGCCTGAGACTCCATCTAGCATGGGAGAGGTTTTCAAATATGTTTTAAGACCATTTTCTGCATCACTGAAGCTTAGTTAAACTCAGACTTCAGCATGCTGGTGGCAGGGCAGCTCTGATACCTCTGCCTCAGTATTGTGAAGATCTGAAACCTCACCTAGAATTACTACTTACATTCCCACTAAAGGCACTTTGTGGCTTCAGGACACAAATATTGCATGGCACTTCCATGAAAAGTCTCTTGTACTCCCATACAACAACCAAACCAATTAACCCAGAGGCAGCACACAGAGATACCTATGTAATTACAGAACGAGAAAAGCCTTATGAAGCTTCTCACTGCCCCACATGGGGAATGAGACTACACAGCATAGAAGGCAGCAAAGCCAACATCCAGAAGACAGTCCATTTGGTCAACTGAACAAAACTAGGTTCTCAAATCTAAGGAAGTGGAAATATCACAGTCCCATAGCTACTCACAGGAAACAGATACTGCCCTAACACAGATGCAGGGGGCCAGAAATAGGCAGTGTGTATGGCAAGGCTAGAAGACAAAATATGAAAAGCATCTATTTGAGCACAGCTGCCCAGCAAGTCTAGCAGATGCTGAAGTTCAGCCATTCAGCAGACATTTGAAATTGAGAACCATTAAGACAGTAAATGCAACTTGTTGCCTGCTTTGGGAAATTCTTTCCTAATTAGTATTTTCTCATTCCAGATAAGAGACAATGATGTCTTTTCAGACAGCTAAAGTGCTGATTTCCACATTCAGATACAGACTATTGCTACTAAAAGTAGAGTTCCTGCATCCTCTTTAAGACTTGCATTCTATAGAATAAAGAATTTCCTGGAAGCTTATGCAACTGGTCAAAGCTGGATCATATGAATCCTACAAACCCTCTCCAAAGATTCCTAGAAAGCACATCCTACTCTTAAAAAAAAGCCTCCCTCTTGGGTTTTAATGCTGCTTAAGTTATTTATTCCACTATTTTTAGCATAAAGGAAACATCTGCTTTGATGAGCAACAGGATCAGAGACACAGCATATATAAGACAAAGTACCTTGCTAGCATGATAAGCCAATTGCTTTCTGAAAAAAACTTGATTTGAATATATACTACACTACCATAAAATAGAAGACTGTTCATCAAAATTAGTGTTGGAACTTAAAAGTCTTTTCTTAAGGTCTTGATACTTTACACATTGACTGAAATGACAAGGTTAAACTTTCCTGCAAGTTAAGTTAGAACACACTCCACAACAGCTTCACTTAAGTTATGAACAAGAATATCAGCATTTAATTGCATCACAGTAGTAGGCAATGCAGTCAACTGCTTGCTTATACATTAGCCAAAGCATGTTAAAAGAACAGTAGAAAAAGCATGATCCAAGTGCTTCTCACTAAAAATTTCTTTATTAGTATAAAGTGGCATGCTCCTCCCTTACACAAATACACTAGGAGCTGAGTTTAGGGTTCAAACTATCCATAAACAGCTCTTAAGAGCACAAATGAAGCTACTAGGTTAAGAAACATAATGGTTCCTACTGCAGATCTATTAGCCCAATATCCTGTCTCTGACACTGGCAATGAAGGGACAGTCAGATAAGAGCAAGAGCAAGTCAAGAAAAACACTTCCTGTGAGATCTCCCTACAATAGCTTGTCGAAGAACTCCAAATGGATCTCTTTAAAGAATTTGCCCAGTCTTCTCTTGAACCTATGCATCAGCAACATCCCATAGCAAGAGTCCTAAAGCTTTATAATCCACTGTATAAAGAACCACCTCTTCTGTTTTACGCCTGTGTTTTCCTTCCTCCACCAGCTTTGTTTAATGGCCTCTAGTTCATATAGAGGAAGAGGCAACAAAGAACTAGCCTCCATACTCTCTAGGCCAATCAGGATTTTTTTAGATCTTTTGTCTCATTAGTTGCATCCTTCCCTAGTAGGAGCATTCCCACCTTACTCACACTTTGGTCTCTCTTGCTGCCTTCCTCTAAACTTTTTCCTTCTGGAGGGAGTCCAAAATTGCACAAATTATTCAAGATGCAAGTAAAACATCATATAGACAACGATATAATCGTGCATTTTGGTTTTGATCTCTTTTCCTAATGGTTCTCAATATTGGAATTACTTTTTTAAAATCACCACTCAGCAAGAAGCTAACAGTTTCAAGACCCATCACAGCTCCTGAATTTCACTGAGTTAGGTCTTCAAGATGACTATTTTACAGGTGAAGCTAGAATTGCCCTCTCCCCCTAACCCACCTACCCAGTAAAACTCAGTAAGTTTTTCTTTGGCTACATCTGTAGTAAGTATCAGGAACATTCTGTCAGTTTTTTTCACAATGGCAGTCTACAAGCCTAAACATACCTGAAAAATATCCACTAGCATTATTTCACATATAATACAGCTTGCCTCCATTCCAGTTATGGCTTTCCTCAAGTCTGCCAAATCTGAGACTGTACAGCTCCGCAGATTAAACCCAAATTTACATTTAAGTGCAATGTACCTAACTCAGTTTGTTTCAGACAACTGGTAATGTCTTCCCCAGGCACTGAGCAAAGTCAGAGGCTAGGGACAGTGAACACGGAAAACAGTTTTATATGGCTGATGCAGTTGGGTCAATCATCTGTCAACTCTTTGGCAGTTCAGAGATACACGCTATAAACCTCTTGCTGCAGTCCCATCTAATGGGATCGGGAATGAAAGAGGTCTCAACTGCACACGATACACAATTATAACCAGGCTTCCCCACTTTGCTCAACTTCTTCAGTCCAACATCTTGAAAAGTTCCAAAGGGCAAAAGCATCAACATCATCAACTCAACTTACAGCAAACTGGGTTTGGTGCAACAAAGCCATACCTTCACCCGGCTCACTTTGATTATGGTTAACGGAAAAACTATTCTCCAACCAGTAACAGCTAAACTTTTCCAACATACAGGAACCAAGGATGTCTGTGGCAGGAAGTTCAGGGAAGACATACAACATTCCAGTCTTCTGATCAAGCTCAGCATTATGCCCCTCCCAGACATAAGATTAGAATGACCACACTCCCTGCCCCATTAGAGAGTTACTTCCACCAGCTAATCAGAGCATGTTCACACATATGGGAAATTCAAGAGGTGGAATGACTAGCCCAAGGATATATGAACAGATGATAAGAAAGCTACACAAAGGAAAGCATGCAAGAGAAAGTTGCTTAAAGCTTAGCAAAACAGAATGGCTCTTTAAAAAGACAATGGCTCTCCTTGAAGCAAAGGGAGTGAAAATAAGCCTTCTTTGTTTTGACCATCTCCTTTGTGTTTCAGTACAAGTTTCACACTCACTTATTTCAACTATTTCAAGGTTACACTGCAACTAGAAAGAGGTTTTAAGTGGTGCAGTTCAGACTTGGTATGATCTTCCACATCTTTTGTAATAATGGTTTTCTTCCCTTTTCAGATGGGCTTTGAAAAATGAAACACACCCTCATGCTTGCAATGGTTAAGAACTGCAGGAACATAGCTCAGATAAATTTGAGACTGACATTCAGTGACTCATGGCTGTTGGAATCAGAAGGCCCAGAATAAGAAATCCACCACAGGAGATGGTTCATCTGCTGGCCGTGCATAAGCAACATGACTCAGAAAGCTTCCCAGTAACAGTATTGCTCAATCAGCTTTCAATGACTCATTCTGCTTCTCTCCACAATCAATCTTTTCTAGGGAGCTTGCCCTACACTGTTTTCGAGCTTCCTCAGGCTAATAGCTCACCGCAAGATACAGTTTGAGAGAGGAGCCTGAAGCTGCTTCCATTGTTTATTATTAAGTGACTGGAAACCAAGGTGAGTCTAGCTGAAGCCTCTGGGTGAATGGCCCATCAACTGCCTTTTCGGAGCTTTGCAACTCAGCTTCTTCTGTTTCACAAGCCTGAACATATGGCAACCTATTCTACACTGCTAGCTATAGTCTTATTTTCTAGATATAGTGTGGATGGATTTATTCTAGCTAATGTTCAGAAAAGACCCATAATAAATACGGAATTAGCACCAGTTAGTGACTAATCATCTTAATTTAGGAAGACCCATCCTCTGGTAACAGACCCTTAGTTCTTCAAACAGCTTTCTACTAGGGTAGCAGTGACACTCAACATCCAAATGCTGCTCCAACAAATACTTCTGGTCAGTAGACTTCCTATTCTGCTACAGAGTACTTACACTCTGTTACTGCTATTTCAACCCATAAATAGGATGCAAGAGTATCCTGAACGACATCACAGACAGACCACATACTGACACATGCCTCCAAACCCACTGGGAGCTAAGGCTACATTGAAATGCCATTCCAGGATGTAAGGAAGGGCTGAACTGAAACACTCAAGTGAAAAGGACAGCATTAAAATACACTTTAAGACTAACTTTGCAGCGGTCACTAAGACAGACAGGTACAGAGAAGAGCATGTACAAGAAAATGCTGGGGTGCAGATTTGAATACATTTCAGCAGTTACATAACTGAAAAGCAGCAGGATTAGCTAGACCTACAGTGACTGGCACACGAGAAAGTCAGAGATGCAGTAAAAGCATAGTATCAAAACCAGCTTTTGACTGCTGATCCTAACATGCACATGAAATGCTCCATTTATAAGGTCTGACCTAAACCCAGGTTTTCCTTTGAAAGCTGCCAGATTTTGCCCTTAGGGATCCACACTGTACCACACATTTGGAATGCGAGTGTGCAATCAGAAGCACCAGCTCAGTGCAGCAGTCTCCTGTTGCTGCACTGTCAGTAGCTTCACACCTTCTGGGATGCACCAAGCAGCTGAGCTGGGAGCTGCCTAGCAAGACAGTGCATCACTAACCCTGTATTTAGCAGAGTTTCAGTAATTCCCTCCTGTAGTAAGGAAGGAGTCCAGCCCACTTCCATTGCCTCTTCTCGGATTTTGACCTAGAACAGCTGTAGAAAAAGTAAATGATATACAGCATGGAGCTTTCTCAGACTAAGCAACACAGATATAAGAAAGGGACCGTCAATCATAGCTTGTTCCCTCTTCCCAGGGAACACAGGCTTTGGCAAAGAATGCACAGGCTGAGCTGCTGTCTCTCCAAGGGCAGAGATGAAGCTTCAATATCTGCAGCAACTCTTCCAGAAGCACCACATGAAAAGGATGGACTGTCAGGTCTTGTCTTGTGCTTTAGCCTCCCATGTTCTCTCTTCAGAGAACTAGTATCATGCCAATAACAAAACACTTTAGTACTGAACTGATCTTTCAGTTAGGGTATGAAGGACAAAGTCAAACTCTAGTCCAAGTCCCAGATGTATACAGACATTCAAACAAGTGACTTTCTACATCAATGCCCCATATCCCAAAGTCTTTTAAGTGACACCACATAGACTACTAATCCTATCCCACACCAGCAGGAACAGCAGTAATTTCAACTTATACCACACAGACTTTAGAATACAGTTGTCTGCTCTTCTAACTGTATTTGCACAGCTGAGCACAATACCCCCCCCCCACACACACCCCTCTGAAAATGCTCAAAAAAATATCTGCTCAAATCCACTCCTCAGGAAAAACAACGAATTAGTCAGTTTTCTATAGGGGTATAAGGCAACATGCCTGAAGTAACAACAGCTTCACATCCAGGCACAAGACGCTTGTTCTAGTCCTAAAAGAATGAGGTACTGTCTGGAAGGAACATGTCATTAGCAATGTGCCTACAGCCTAATGTTACTGGAGCCACCCTAAGCTTTGAACGTATGTTGGCATTTTTGCCCTGGGAAAGAGCAAATTCGTCTGTATCCTCACAGGCCCATTTCTCAGAGTTTCCCTTCAGCACAGAGAACAAGTACTGAACTCTGGAGCCTGGTCTGCCTGCTATTATGTCAGGTCTGTTTAGCAAGACCTGCGTTCCCTCCTCCAAGGCACAGCGATAACACAGCAGCTCAAGAATAAGTGCTCAGGAACAACCTGACAGCAGGGACAGAAGTTCTTCTACTGCCCCTAACCATATAACTACAGTTTCACATTACTATCTAGCACCAATAGTCTCAGGATTTGGCAAGCACTGGTACCGTTATGACAGGGCAGGGTGCGTTTGTCCATTCATCTTCAACTGTGCCTTTAGGACAAACAATATCATACAGAGTCAGGTGTGATGTTGCTCTTACTACAGAAATACCTCTCCAGAGTAGCAGTCTAGTAGTCTACAGGTGGTCAAAATAAGTATGTTACATGGTCTGCCTAGCTACCCTTCCACTCAGGTATCGGCAGAGCCAGCAACTGAAGCTTTACAAACAGACCCAAAGGGACTTCCGCTCATCTGTGGACAAAGGCATTTAGGTGACAGCCCCACTGTGAGACAAGTTGCTAGCTTCATCCAGTTTCCTTTGCCATCAAGTAGAGGAGGTGAATAAATACAAGATGATCCACAGTAACCACCAGTCCCAGAGAGTCTCAGTTTTCTTGCTCCCATTAAGGGGCTAGAAGCTTTCCACAGCACAGACATTGCTTAGCTTGAATGAAAACTAGAATACTTATTTCTCTAATCTGCACAGCACATCTAGGAAACAACAATCACAAGTCAGTTAATAAGCTGGTGTAAAGCAACCAACCTATTTAGTAGTCTATTAAAAGAAAGTTTGAATTCAGACTTAACAGTAAGACAGACTTCTGTGCATTAATGAGCTTATCCAACTAAGCAGTTCAAGGTACATTAGCTGCTTGAGCTCTCATCCAGGAGGAAACCAGGAAAGGTACTGCCCCTCTGCCTCAGGGGACTGAAGGCCAAGTCACCAACTGTAACAATTTCTGCATTCCAGAAGTATGATCTTGGAAAAGTGACAACAGTTGAAGAGAGAGGGGGATTAGTCAGGCTGCTCTGACAAGCTGGAGTTATTTTAGTAAACTAGTCTTTTCAGGCTAGCACAAACCATTATCAAATCAAAAGGCTTAAGGCTTATAATGCTGTCATCACACCACCAGCTAATCCAAGCCCTAAGCTTTGCTTAGAGAGCTGCATTAGCCACTTTCCAGGAGGCCACGGACTGCGGTTGGTTTTAAACAAGAGTAGCTGCAATCATTTCATCCCGGTGAAGACAGGCAGCATAATTTAATTAAGAGGCACACCATGAGCTAAACAGCTACCAAGATAAACCCAGCGGTTTCAGAGAAGCTGTTCCTATTTTAAACCCAATCCCATAAATCTCCACAGCCAGTGGGCAGAAGAGAAACCCACTCAACTCTTACCAGGCTCTCCTCCTACAGTCTACTTCTATGTGACGTACTGCACACAACCAGCCTAGCGGATAACAGGAGATGAACACTGACACAGGGGAAGATGGCAAGCTCCCTTCTTCCTGTAAGGCATCAGAGAAATAGCCTTTAACACATCTCTCCACCTTACAATGAGCCCAACTTTATCCTAGTTTTGTTCCAAGGCACTTTTAAATTCAGTTTGAAGCAACTGCTGGACTGCTCACTCTTGAGCTAGAGCCCTGAACAGTGCCTTGCATTCTATTCATATTCTAACAGAAAAGGTTACAGACAGGGACCGCGGTTTGAATAAGAGCTTGTATTCTGCAGATCACTAATGGTCTAGGTGCCCCAGCTTGCCAGTATCTCTTGCTACTGTGACTTTGGAACAGATAACTGCATTTCACACCCCGTGCCTCAGCCTGCAAGCTTTCAGCCAAGCTGCCAACCTCCTGCCGAGATCAAAATAAAATATGGCTTGCTAGTAACTTTTGATTCTGCTGGCAAGCAGCTCTGTGGAGACTGACCCAGGGGGTCCTGGTGGACAACAAGTTGACCATGAGTCAGCAATGTGCCCTTGTGGCCAAGAAGGCCAATCGTATCCTGGGCTGCATTAGGCAGAGCATTGCCAGCAGGTCAAGGGAGGCGATCCTTCCCCCCTACTCAGCCCTGGTGAGGCTGCATCTGGAGAACTGTGTCCAGTTCTGGGCTCCCCAATACAAGAGAGACATGGAGTTACTGGAGCAAGTCCAGTGGAGGGCTACTAAGATAAGGGACTGGAACATCTCTCATATGAGGAAAGGCTGAGAGAGCTGGGACTGTTCAGCCTGGAGAAGAGAAGACTGAGGGGGAATCTTATCAATATGTATAAATATCTGAAAGGAAGATGTAAAGAGGATGGGGCGGGGAGTTGGACTAGATGATCTTCAGAGGTCCCTTCCAACCTCAACCATTCTGCGACTCTGTAGGTCATCTACTAAAGGAAAAAAAACAGGCTGTACTATACAGACCTACTATATTTTGGCACCCTGGGCTGTACTTCTGTCTGCCCTTCAGTTAACCCTAAGAACATACTTAACATACACTAGTGGTCTTCAGCAATATAAGCTTAGAACACTGGTGCAAGACATTCTGTGCTGCACAAGAGAGTCTTGTCTCATTGCTGCATCAAGAAGTGATAAAGCTAAGAAAAAGTTTAACTAGGGTCAAAGGAAGTTTCTATACAAAGCATGTTTTGTTCAGTGATCATCCCCATTTCATTAAGAAGATGAGACACTCATCCAGTCAGCAGAGTGCATTTCCAGTCATCCGTGTTTCAAAGAATTCAAGATGCAACCCTTCACAGCCTCAAGACTCAATTCTTAAAAAGCTAGAGATGTGCTGCCTTGGAGGTGAGAGTTTGGCCATAATACCCTTCAAAGATATCTGAAATGGTCTCTTCTTGGAGGAAAGGATGGACAGTTTGCAGCCTAAAGAATGCCAGGTATCCTTGTCACTAGAGGTCAGTAACATGGCATTCCCAACAGAGGGGAAGTGATGCTTTCCTTCCGGCAGGGAAAATATGGAAATAGGCAGTTTGGCAGCATCTCACCAGATGAGATACTGTCCCTACAAGCAAAACTGACAGGAACAAGTCTAGCATTTACTACCAATTAGAATAGTAACTATAGCTCTCATAGCATTCAAGGAAACATTCCCTAACAAAACACCACTACATGAACCTATATTCAATTAGAAATTCATGATATCTAGACTTTTGAGCCACAATCCAGGTTCACCTGTCTGGGAAAGTTCCAGGCTCAGATTTTAGCAGCCTAAGGCTAAAACTTGATAGCAGCTTTGTCATACTAAAGCAAGGGAAAAAAAAACAAAAACAAAAACACACAGATCATCAAACCTTACAGCTTATAGAGAGAAGGCTAGATCAAACAAGATTCATTTCCTAGTGAGGAGTCAACTGCATTGCATGATAAACAGAGGCTGCATTTCCTGTAGCTTTACAGACTCCAGAAATCAAGACCAAGGAAGAAAGGAAGTGGAAATGCATTTAGAAGAGCTGTTGGATGAGGGCCATTTCAAGCCTCAGAACAAGCAGTTTAGCATCAGCAGAGCTACGTTCTGCCTCAGCAGGTTTTCCAGAGGAAGCTAGAGGGTGCAATCCACGACCTACCTAATTCACGTTCATATCAGTAGCACAGATAAGTCATTTTAAGGGAAGTTCCTGCCTGATCCGACTGCAAGACCTTTGCTCGGGCTGACCCAGCGCGGCGGTGCAGACCTTCCCCCGACGCCCTGTGCCGCTCAGGTCTCGCCTCTGCCCCCACCCTCGCCCGATCTCCAGCAGCACCACGGACACGGAGCCGCCACGACGGGTGTTCCGGACGGAGCACTAATTAACCCAGGCGGCTAATAACCCCCCTCCCCGAAAGCAACACGCGAGCAGACGCCAGAGCAGGGCCAGCTCCAGCCGGCGGCAAGGCTGGGGGCCACGCCGGGAGAAGGCCCAGCACCCGCTCGCAGTGGGCTGAGGCGCAGTCCTCCCGGGAGAGCCCGCTTCCCCTCTCACCGCCCCGCCGGCTGCGGGCGGGACGCCGGGGCGGCCCAGGGACCCCCCGAGGGCGGCCGCCGGGGGGGCCTCGCCCTGACAGGACACCCCCAGGCCTGTCAGCGCCGCGCCGCGCCCGCCGGGGGAGGCCCGCAGACCCCCGCCCACGGCGGGCGCTGAGGGAGCCGCCACCCGCGACGGCTCGGCCCCAGGGGAGAGGCGAGCCCCGCCGCCCTCGGAAGCCGCCCCGCGGGAGAACTGGGCCGCGCGCCCCCGGCGCGGAGAGGGAAGGACCGCGCGGCGGCGCCTCACCTGCCGCCGCCCGCCGCCGCTCACTGCCCAGCGCCCAAGATGGCGGCCACCGCCCCCCCTTCCCTCCGCGCCCCCCCTATCACTGCAGAGCCGCCGCCGCGCATGCCCCGCCCGCGCCGCGCCGCCGCCGCGCATGCGCCGCTGCGGGGAGGCGGGGCGCGGGCGGTGCTCCGCATCCCGCCGGCCCGCTCGGCGAGAGACGCGCGTGGAGCGTGCTGGGAGTTGTGGTCCCTCGTCGCGGTGCGTGCCGGGAGTTGTAGTCCTACGGCGCGGCGTGAGCTGGGAGTTGTAGTTCCGGGAGGTGCAGAGCTACCGTGCCCACGCGTGGGGCTGTGCGGGCCCGGCGGCAGCCCCTCCACCCCGGGGGGGGACTCGAAGCGCGGGGCCTTCCCTCCCCCCAGCGTGGCCTGTGCAATCAGGGCCCTCAGCCCACTGCCCTCAGCTGTCCCTCGTGCCCTGGCTCACAGGGGGCTGGGGACACCCATGGGACACGGCCTGTGGGGAAAGGCAGGTGCACCCGGCCTACCCTGAGCTATGGGGGCTGCCGCCTTCCCATCATCCATCCGCGCCATCCCCTCTCGCAGGCTGCACGTGTGGGCACCCCCGCGGCAGCTTGTCCTCTCCCTGCCCTCTCCCCTTCATCGCGCCACAGGTGAAGCGATGCTGTGCAAAGCGGCCAGTCTGAGCCCACTTCCAGACCTGCCCAGGTCCCACTGATTTTCTCCCCTGCATGCATGCACTGCCCATCTCTCTTCCTTGGAGGTCCAAAGAATAATTTTTCATCTTTCTTTTTCATCACTCCTGTGATCTCTCAGCCCTTGCACCAGCAAGCAGCAGCAGGAGGTTGGGACAGGCGCAGCTTAAGTCACAGCAGGTCTCGATACCCCGGGAAGAGTCAATTAGAAAACAAAGAGGCTCAGGCCCAGGTTGCCCCCTTGATGCCCAGAGCTTGCTGCCAAGCGAAACACAGGAAGAGAGAAAAGAAGAGGGGGCTGAAAAAAAAAAAAACCAACGCAAGGCAGGAGTCCAATAAAACTATGTTTATAAATAAAAACAAGAAGACTGGTTTTGTTTTTATAAAATCCAGCGGGCAGGGCAGGGCAGGGCAGGGCAGGGCAGTGGTCAGGGGAGGATGCTGGGTGGCATTACAAGAGGCAGGAGAGAGGGGACAGGTGGCAGCTTGCCAGCACCAAGATCAGGGGACAGGAAGATGGCAGAGACTGGGCACTGGGCAAACTGGCACCAGCAGGCACAGGGAGAGGAGAGGCTTTAGGGAGTCACAGGGAGATGAACTGGTGGCACATAGGAGCTGGCGGAGGGGGCGCAGGCACAGCACAGACCCCAGAGGAGCAAAATACATTTCATCTCCAAAATATAAAAACTTCAAACATAAGAAAGGCCAAAGGAGGCAACACTGTTGCAGAGAAAGCCGTGGTCGGCAATAGGAGAGGGCGCCAGGGCGCCAGCACCAACGGGAGCAGGGTCGAGCGCATCTGTACTGTACCGTGCTCAGCCCCGGGCACTGGGGGAGGGGCTGCCCCCCACCCCCACCCAAAGCACATCTCCTTCCCCCTCCACTCTTGGAGAGGGGAAGAAAGGCTCCACAGGCCCCAAAGACGAAGAAAAAACAGCAGAAAGCATCGGAGCAAACGGACTCAACTGCCATTGCAATCCTCTATGGGCACTGGGCCCAGGGCTCTGCGTTCAACACCACAGTCCTGGGCTGCAGCCTGAATTCGCAGAAGTTTGCGTCTCCTCGGGGAGCCGTTCGCACCCAGGCCGGAGCGGGGCAGGCCCAGTGCCACAGCTTTCTGGGCCCAGAGGCCCTTCCCTCCCCCAGGCGGGCCAGCAGAGCTCGTCCTGCGGGGCAGAGGGTGAGGCAGGCCAGCAAACACAGGAGACCTCCACTTTCCCCAAAAGCATGAAGCGAACCCTCCCTCACCCTCTAGCTCTGTCCAGGCCACCCACACAGCAGCATTGACCTTGGGAGGTGTCAGAGTGCTGAGCGGCAGCATGGCAGAGCAGGAGGGGGAAGGCGCCAGCTGCGGACACGGGCCCGGGGCGAGGGACAGCCCCTACACAGGAGACAGGCAGCAAGGTGTGCTAGGCAGGAGGGCAAAGAGCAGGGTGAGCGCCAAGGGCATGGCAGGGGCCTCTGTGCTCCCTTTGGCACAGCAAGCGGAGCTCTGCCCTTACATTCACCCCCATGCACACCACACCCCCCAGGGCAGCTGCAGGGCCCTGGCTGCGTGTGTTTAGGCACCCAGCACCAGTTGGGGCTAGATGCAGGAGGAACAGACCCCATCTCAAGCCTTGCTGTCAGGGCAGCGGGAAGGAGGGTTCTGCCACGGGGCAGTGCCAGGCTCAGAACTGGCCCAAGGGGGGCAAGGGGAGGGAGGCAAATGGGAAGTGGCACCATCTCTCCACTCCCCAGAGGCACTGAAGCCCTGGAACATTCATGCGTTAGCCAAAAGGCAATTACACTTGCTTGGATTTAAACAGATATAAGGCCAGAGCTGGGCCCTGCTCCCCTCTCAGTGCTGTGGAAAGGGCAGGGTGTCTTCCGCTAGGGGGAGAAAAGAAGACATCTTCAGCGCCATGCGTGCCCAGCGCCCTTGGAGCTCCATGTCCTCCTGTGGGGCCACGCCACGCTCCAGCTCTCCCCCCTGGGGGCGGCAGGCTCAGAGAAAGTCAAACACCCCGTAATTCTTTGCTGCTTGATAGAAGAAACACAAAAGGGTGAAAAGAAAGAAGAGATGTTTAGGGCGGAAGGACTGCGGCAGCAGCGACACACGGGCAAGCAGCACAGGGCGCTGGGATGGATGCGGATTAATGGGGTTAGAGAGGACGGCAGGAGGGAATTACCATTGGCAATACACAAGTCTGGTGGCGGGCTGGGCTGGCAGGGCTCAGCGGGCCTGCCAGGCCCCTCCACCCCGCTCGAGGAGGGATTAGAATCAAGGTTTAGTTCCATTTATTTTTTTTCCCTTTTTTTTCTTTTAGTTATCAAGACCAAAAAAAAAAGACCCATAAAAAACAAGGGGTGAAGCTGGGGCTGCTCCTAGGAGACAAACGACAGGGATGGAAGGGGGAAGGAGGGGCAGCAGACAGACAGGGGACGGGCGCTTCACATTACATCCACAAAGAACTCACTGGGGTTGCCCATGGCCATTCGGAAGGACTGTCTACTGGCTGTCAGTTCTGGGGGCACAGAGGCCAGGTCACGGCCCGGCGGCGCCCCGGGGGGCCCCATGGCTGAAGGCGGTGGAGGCATCAGCAACATGGGGGGGCTGAAGAGAGGGGGGAGGCCGGGCGGCCCGTACGACTGCTGGCTGTGGTGGCTGCGGATACTGTGAGCCAGGGAGTGCTGGCTGCGCTGGCTGTGCTGGCTGGCAGGCACCGAGCGCTCACTGGCTGCGCGCTCACGCCGCATGCTGCTCCGGGTGGTGTGGTCCGACTCGCTCCCGCTGCCACCTGACTTGGACTCCCCGGTCTTCTCTCTCTCCTTCCTCCTCTCGCTGCCACTGCGATTGGAACCACTGCTCCGGCTCCCTGCAAAACACACAGGGCAAGGTTCAGCGACACATCAGACAAGCCAGAAGAAAGGTTCCTCCACCCCACACCAAGACAGGACTACAGCACACTGCAGCACAGCCACCAGCCTGCACAGTCCATGGTCTCAGTCTCCTTTCAACTCTAATCCCGTAACACTTGTGGGATTCATCTAAATGAAAGCTTTAATTTGGCTCCCCCACGCACAGGGCCTTGCCTAAGGGACCAGCTTGCTCCTGCTGCTTCCCCCTAGTGAACAGGGCACCTGTCCAGCTCTGCAGGCACATTTGGCTCCCTTTCACTCACCTTCGCTGTGCTGGCTGCCTGCACTGCCCCCTCCATAGCTGTAGCCTGGGTCAGGGAAGCCGGGGTGGGGGTTGTACGGATGAGGTGGTGGATACTGATATGGGAAAGCCATAGGCCAGGGTGCAGCTCCCGGGTGTGGAAGCGGAGCCAAAGTGTCCTGATCAGAGGCACCGCTGGAGCCATCATGATCATGAAGAGACAGGTTAGCCATGTCTGCAGGAAAGCAGAGAACAATGGTTAATCCAAGTGGAAAGACAGCCACGCGTGACAAAGCAGCTTCATGTCCACCCTTGTTGATAGGGCAATGATGGGGTACACAGGAGATGAGAGAAGCTGGCACTCTCCCTGTTAAACAGTACGGCCAACTGTGCTGGCTGCCTGGAGAGCAGCCAGGCTGCGTGACTCAGAGCTGTCACTCTGAGACAGAAACAAGCACAGAGGGAAAGGACCACATCAGAGCTAGAGCTTGCCTCGCAAATTAGTCTCCCCCATCCTCCTTATCTGAGCAGAACCCAGTTGTCAGAGCATCACTCCCTTGCCAGCAGTGAAAGCTTAGAGCCTGGAGCCAAATACAGTCAGAAAAGGCTAAAATTCTGCTTTGGCTGCCCAGGGGAAAAGACTGTGGCACATGACAGTGTCAACAATGCTCCCAAATTCGCAGCCCCAGCAAGCATGACAAGGGAGCTGGGATATTTTTCATCGCTCTCTAAAGAGGTCTGTAGAACAAGGGGCCAAGCCTGACAGCAATGGCTGTGGCTCCGTCCCCAGCTGTCAGCAGGGCTCCGCCCCACCATCCTCTCCCTCCCGCCCATGCCAAGCCCAGAGCTAAGTGCCATACTGCCACAGAGGTCCCCGAAGATGTAGTAACACTGTTCTGAGAAGGTGATCTTGTTCACGGTATGTCGGATGTAGCCAGCCTTCAGCAGATTGCTGGCATACTTGCGGGATTCACGACGGTCTGTGAAGCCCTCCACGTGGTGATACAGCCAATCCACCACATCCGAACCTGCCATGAAACATCAGGGTTAAACGCAGCAAGAGAGGACAGCAGCCCTTGAAGCAGAGTGGGCCAGACTGGAGTCAAGGCAAAGCAGGCCCAAAGATGAAAAGGGACTGCACAGCCAAGGGTTCAGTTTGTGACCCTAGCCCGGTCAACAGTTATTTTACACTGACATAGATGCTCCCTTTATGAGCATGTGCTTGGGAAATAGGCCACCTGTTCCCCACTCCCTGCCTTTGCTGGAGGCAGCACAGACTCTTACCAATGAAGGCATTGGGGATGGTGATCTTCAGCCACATGCGGTCGCGCACCTCCAGGCCTGACTCTGGTGAGGCCATGGCTTTGACAATGGTGGCCATGTCACTGTGGATGGACAGGTGAAAGTCATCGAGGCCTGTTGTGTGGAGAGAGGGAAGGGAAGCAGAGATGAGAGGGGACAGAAGAGACCACAAGACTACATGGAAGCATCACACAGAGGAAGAATGGGCCAGGGAACAATACATCGCAGACAGCCCTGGGGTGCATGCCAGCCTAACCTCCATTCCAGCCTTCCGATGTTATTCTTTGCATGTGAGCTGTTTCCTCTTGCACAAACACAGGCTAAAATCTCCTTCCACCCAGACCCAAGCAACTGAGATCCAAAAAGCTGCCATCTCAGCCCACATGGCTCAGCAAGGGAGTTCACTGCTCCTTACCAAGTTACAGCAAGCTCCTGGCCTCTTGCCCCAGCTCAGAGCTCTTGAGACAATTGTTTCTGGGTTCTATTTACTAGAATCACCCAAAACTTTCAGAAACAGCCCTCTGCTCAGCCGGTCCCTGCCCCATTGCAAGGCTCCTTGCTCCTAAAAGCCTTCTTCATCCTGCCCTATCTGGTGTCTGAGTACGCCTTGTTCCAGGGCAAAGCTATTCCCCTTTGGCCCTGCACTCTCAGCTGGGAACCTCAGACTGCTCCCTGAGCCTCTCCTCACACCTGCCACAGCTCTTGGATTGTGTCCAGGCTCTCCTGCTCTCCTTAAGTAGAGACCGAGAAATGTGGCACTAATTCACCCAGTCAGAACTCCTGTTGATCCATGCACCTGCCTGGTGAGAGCACACTCTCTCTCGCTCGCTCTCTCTCTCGCTCGCTCTCTCTCTCTCGTCCCTCAGCTCAGCAAACCTTCCCCACACAGATGTATCGCTCCCCTTAGGGCACAGTGCAGGTGAGGAAGCCGTGCAGTGCGGGGAGCGCAGAGGCACGAGGACTTACGTTCGGTCTCTGGGATGGAGCTGGTGATGGAGGAGCTGGTGGAAGTGATTGTGCTCATGGATGGACTCATACCGTACGCTGGGTAGGTGCCGGTCATCGCTGCTGTGTGGGACACCCAGGCTGCCGGGTCGATTGGCCGGATGGGCTCACCTGCAGTGAAGAGAAGGTCAGTCAGTAGCTATCAGAAATCATCCCCTCATCAAATCCAGCTCTGGGGCGGGGACGGGGACTCAACACAGCCCATTCCATCCCCAGCATCTGCCGGGACTCACCCGGATCGGAGCATGGAGAGTCTGGCCCAGCCCAGATCCGCTGGGGAGCAACTGGGAGAGAAAGAAGAGAGGGAGGGTCAGCAGGAGAGGTGCAGAGGGAGAGATCCCCCTATGGCTGAGGGGGGTGTTTCTCTGTCCTCTGGCGCTCTGAGCAAGTGACCCCCCTGCCCCAGTGAAACGCGTCCCCAGCGTGATGTGGGAAGGAGGGCTGGGCTTATGGGCATTTTGGCTTGGGAATAGGACACTGTGGCCTCCTAGCAGGAGAGCTGAACCCCTATCAAACCCCATTTCAGCGCCACACGGCATTACACACACACAAAGGAGAGGAACAAGACAACAACCAAGTAAGTGCTCAAGGCAGGGCTCTCACATGGGCTGGGCATCAGCATTAAGGGTGGGTCAGCTATCCACTTACTCCTAGGTAACGAGAAGCAGCCTCGGGGGCTGGGGTCCCAGCACTTGGCAACAGTCAGGGTGATGGGCCTGCAGCAAAAAGGCAAGAGTTAGAACAAGAGCCCAGTGGCACAACCCCCCATGAGACCCAAGGTGGATGCTGTATACAGGCTCTCTCCTCCTGGGGGACAGAGGAAAGTAGCTAGCGCAGTGCCCTTATCCCCCACCACCTATGAATTTCCCTAGTGGCATGGACAAAACGATGGGGTAGGCAGTAGGAGCTGCAACCCTCCTCTTAGCCAAGCTAAGCAAAAAGATGACATAGCATCCCCAAAAGTTGGGATGCGGCCCCCCAGTTCACCACTACTAGGTTGGCTCCAATTCTTGCTTTAGGTGTCAAAACCCAGGAACCAAAGCAATACTAAAAACACAAGTTCTGGGTTCCTGCAGTCTCAGAGCTGCTGGAAGAAATGGCTGGAAGACACAACCCGCAGACCCCAAGCACATGCCACACAGATGCCCACAGAAGTGAGAAGCAAACCCAGAGTACCTACCCAGGCTTGTGCACAATCTCCCTCAGCACCCGTACAGCATCATCGTTGCTCATGTTTTCAAAGTTGATGTCATTCACCTGCAAACAACACAAAGGGGTGAGTCCCAAAGATGTGGCCAGAGGTAGAGCTCCCCGCTCAGCTCAGCAGTGACTCAGCTTCCTCCTTCCAAGAGTAGCTTCCTGGGTTTAGTCTGCCAAAATGTGCGAGGAGGCTTCTGGGTCTTCCCCTACTGTTCTCCCAGGCTCAAGGATGGAAGTATGTGGGTGTGAAGTACCTGCAAGAGCATGTCTCCCGGCTCAATCCTGCCATCAGCTGCCACAGCACCGCCCTTCATGATAGAGCCAATGTAAATGCCTCCATCTCCACGCTCATTGCTCTGTCCCACAATGGAAATACCCAGGAAGTTATATTTCTCTGTAGGGATGGAAGGAGAAAGAAACAAAACATCATAAAGCAGAAGGCACAAGAAGCCCTAACCTCAGACAAACTATGTGCTAATTATGGTCACTTGCACACTTATCTCCTGGAGAGACCTCCCAGGACGTAGCAAAACTCTCAAGAGAGCAGTGCTTCAGGACAAGCTACTTTCCCAAAGAATCCATCTCTTCACCCCTCCCCATGTGTTCTTGCGTTCTCCTTGCCTCTTCCCCACTTCCCTGCTCCACTGCCAATCTCATTCCATAAGGGCTGCAGGCGCTGGACGTGCCTCAACTCACCCATGTTAAGCGTGACTGTGATGATGTTCAGGGACATGGTGGAGTCTGTGATGCTGCTGAAGGATGATGACTGTAACACAAACAAAACACGAGATGTCTGCCTGTGTCTTGGTACCATTCCCAGTCTCAGCTCCCTCCACATGTGCTCCCCACCACCCCTGTGGCACCACAGCCACCACGCCCAGCTCCAGCCTAAGGGTGGGAGCTTTGCAGAGCTGGGGAGCATCAGCCACAGCTCTTATGACCTCTCCACAGTCAGAACAAGGTCTGTGGTCCCAGTTCTCAAGGCTACATTAGCTTGGGAAGGGTTAATAGGATTTTATAAAGTCTCAGCACTTAAGAGTCAACCTATCCAAAGGAAAAATGTGCCCACTGCAAACACAGCTGAATCCCTATCAGCCCTGGAGAGATCCACCCAGCAGCCCACTCTGCCCTACACTGCCCTCCCCAGAATACCCAGCCCTCAGGTACCCGCTCAATCCGTGGAGCCTTCTGTTTCCGCCTGCGTCGCTTGTGCCTCCTCATCAGACGGGAAGCACTGCTTTGCTCTGTCGAACTGCTAAATCTAGAGGCAAAAGTAAGAGTCAGCTCTTCTGTCGCTGTGGGGCAGCTCTGGCAGCACAAGAGCCACAAAAAAGGGCATAGGGAATAGAGGACTCCAGGAGCAGAGAGGCAGAGCAACATACAGGGGACAGATGATAGTAGAGGTGGCTGCTGGGTGAGATTCAAGACAATAGCAGGTCTGAACAAGGACCCAGAATTACTGTGCTCTGTGCTGGCATCTCTCTGTGCTGGAAGGCAGGGGGAAGCCAGTGTTCCTCCAGGCCCTAAGCTCTCCTACCTGCTGGTGGAGTCATCTTCATCTGAGTCAAAGAAGCTGGTGGTCTCCAGCTCGCTGCTCATGAGCGTGGAGGAGCTCTCGTACCCGCCCAGGTCTCGGCGTCGCTCTCCCTTCACTGTCCCGTTCACCCTAGGTGCTAGGAAGCAAGAAGATTCAGTGTGCTTAAGACAGACCACAGGTAATTCCTCACCTCAGGGCCCACAGCAACCTTCTCAGAAGGAGCCTGGCCATCAGACAACCCCATCTAGTGCAGGCTGGCTCTGAGATCCATCTCCTGTGGGATACCTCTTCAACCCCGCTAGAAGATGGGGAAGAGACTGATGAGCCAACCAGCAACAAGGCTGCTAAAGTCAAGGAAGGCTGTTGCAGCTGGTCCTTGGCAGACCAAGGAGCAGCATGGAGTAATAAGAAGGCTACAACCCACTGCACTTTTCACTGGGAAGGACTGAAGCACTGCTGTCTCTCTCCCATTCCTGAGATTTCTATGGGAGCAGTCTCCTTTGCCCCTAACGGTCACACCACCAAGCTCTGATGCCACGTAGAGGCTAGCTCCTACCTTCAAGATGAGGCTACAGCCTCAGGCCATTGAACAGACCTTCTGAGCTGAGAAGGCTCTGCAGAGCAGACAGAGCTGCCCCATGTCTGTGGCTAGTGCCTCCCACCGTGCCCCGGCCACGCGCTGCAGAGCTCTGGCCACAATGGCAACACTCACCATGCTCAGGTCCATCTTTCCGACGAGGTCGTTCCCTCTGCGATGACACCACGGAGTCTGTCTCTGTCTCATTGTCCAGATTTTCCCGACTCCCCCCGGTGTTAGGGCTGTGATGAGATAAAAGGGACAAACATGTCCAACAGGGAATGGCCTAAGCAGGCTCTCTCTACCTCTACACTGGCAGGTGCTCACCTGCTGCCATCAGCTGTCTCCCTCTTCTGAGGAGGAGGAGCAGACATGGTGGGGAACAATGACTGCACATCTATGCATGCAGGGCAAGGGACTAGGGAAGCTGGGTCGGCTCTTTGCCAAGTACCCTTTACTGCTTTAAGCATGCCCTTGTTTGTTAAATGATAGAGCTCCACTTCAAATCTGCTCCCAGCCCCATCATCAGGCCCTCTGGTTGGCTGTGATCCCTGCCAATTTGTATAGGGACACCCCAGTCTCTGGTCTTCCCATTCTGATTGAAAACAAAGTCACTGTGGTCCCTAGGAAACCGGGATGTGTGATCAGGTAACTTACTGAAAGGAGGGGGGCCTGGAGTCTCCAATTCCTCCCGTGCGCTCCATGGAGGGTGGCAGCTCTGTTTGGTTATCAGCACAGACTGACCCAGCATCTGAGTGTGACCCCTCTGCAGACACCAGCTGGAGGGACGAGAGACAGAGAATGAAATGGCTGAGGAGGCAGGAAAACATTTACAAGTAATAACACCTGAGTGGCCAAACGAGTTGGCCATAAAGCCTGTCCGGCCCAGTACCTCATCTCTGACAGTGGCCAACAGCAGGTGTCCAGGAAAGGGTATAGAATGAGGCCAAGCATGTAGCAACATCCCCCCTCAACATGCTCCCAGCCTCCATCTATTTGTCATTTGTCTATTCCTCAGGGAATTCTTGAGCAGTGAAATCTGGGTGGCTAACAGCTCTGCTTCGAGTCTCTGTCATCAATCTCCACACTCGCACTGCACAACTTTTGAGCTCAGATAAACTTTAGCAAATGTCCTGAGGCAAAAAGGGGATTTCCCCCAGTTCTTACATCAGAAGAGACAGCAACCAGTCATTCCTCTTTTGACCTTCTCTTGATTTTACTGGCCTCTACAGCTATGTCCTCAAGCTGTGGGACCCAGCAGGATTTTCATCTTCCCAGCTCCTGGGAGTTGGGTTAAGAGTCCAGAGTCAAGGTTGGCCTTGAAGTAGACTCCAGCATGCTGTCTTCTGGGTTCCACAAAACCTTTGCAAACTTTTAACTTGTGTCCAGTTGAGTGGCTTGGGCACAGCCTCCAGCCATCCTCTGGGAGGCTCAGCATCTTTCCCAGGGCAGAAATTCAAGCAAGTCTCAAAGCCCAGGAACTATTTATACTAGCAATGCTTTGGGGCAGCGCAGGCACACCTACCTCTGAGCCTTTGGCTCTCAACATAAACTAGCTGTTTCAGGGCTCAGGGAATGGGACAGGGCCTTTCCCAAGGTGAATGGGCTAGCTAATAGAAAGAAACAGATTAAGTTCAATTGAGCTCAGTGGAAAGTGTATCCCTCTCCTTGGCCAAGGAGTGAGTTCCCAGGGAAAGGGTGGAGCACATGAGCAAGGGAAAGTCGAATTCCATCTTCAAGGACTTTCCAATGCATCCTTTCATTCCTGTGCTTGTCGGTCCCATGCCTGCTTCCTGCAAAGCACAGGCACTGGAAAGCAGGGGGATTAGCTCTCTCCTAGTTTCAGGGGAGGACTAGAGAACCCAGCACCTTGATCTGCCCCAGATAGAACAGGCTGTGGGTCAGTCTGGAGTCAGCCCAGTAAGGCAAGACCACCAAGGCAGGAGTCAGGCCTCAGTCTGTGTACTTAAACCAGCTGCCTACTCATGTAATGATAGGAGAGGTCTAATATAACACAAGTAAGGATGTGCCACTACGGGTAAGGACAAAGAGAGTGAGAAGGACCATGAAATGAGGGCTGGAAAGGAGCTGGTGAGCTGATACTTGCTCACCACACTGTAAAGTCCAGGGGAAATGCAGAGGCAGCTCTGCCACCTGTTGGTGGGGGGAACCACACATGTAGCAAGAAAGCAGGAGCAGCTGCCAGCCAGACAGGAGGAGGCAGAGCCCCTGTTTCTAGAGATTCTGGGCACTTCTCAGCATCACTGATGAAACAGCATGAGCCATGCACTGTCCAACTCTGAGAACCGGGGAAATCATGAAAACGGGGGCAGATGGAGCCCACAGATTATCATCAGGGCAGGGGAAGAAAGGTTTGTTGCCAGGGAGGCACTGGGAACAGAGACAGGGATGCAGCTGGAGCAAGGAGGACAGAGTAGCCCCAGGAAAGCCCCAGCAGAGGGAACAGACAGGGCAGAGAGCACCCTGCAGTGTCAAAAGCTGCAGAGCCCGTCCTGCAGGCCCCACGACAAGCCCAACAGTTCCTGCTCTCACAACTGTCTAACCAGCTCTTGTCTTGCTCTCAGCTCAGCCACCCTCCCTCCAGCAAGCCCCAGGCCCATGCCCAGCTCTGCTCCCAGCACCTTCCCAGTGACGTGCCTTCCCAGGACACATCCCACTCCCTGGGGGGCCACATCCTTGCTCTGGCAGCTGCTGCCTGGGAGCACAAGGAGAGAAGAGATGCTGGCAGTGGCCAGCATTGCCTAGGGAAAATTCATAATGTTCTGTGCTTGAAGGTCTCAAGATGAGACCAGGTGAATAAATCCAGACACAAGAGGCTAGCTGCAGGCAGCTATCAAACAGTCCTGGGAGGGGGCATAGGGGGTGTTCCCGAGCAGGGGTTCTGATGTTGCCTTCCTCCAAAACTCCTGGGGCTGGGATTTCCTCCAGGGAAGGTTTCAATAACCACCCTACACTTTTCCTGCCTCTTTTGCTGTCAGGAAATACTCGCTCCTATCCAACCCCCCATCTTTCCCTCTCACTAAAATAAGCACCAAGTTTCTAAAATAGTCTCATTCCAGCCTGTCCGGCAGAAACAGCAAAGCAAATGTTCCCCCTGTCCCCAAAACAACCACAGACGGGGAATCTCAGCAGGGAAAGAAAAAGGGATTGTCAGCCATGCATAAAGGTCCCTGGGACTGCCGTCACCCTTAGTGCATAAGAGCTGGCAGCGGTGCTAACTCCAGGCACAACTGTCCCACAAGGAGCAAGCATTTCAGATGCTGTCCGCAGCAGCAGCACGGTGCCCTGGTCAGACCGGAGCTCACGCTAGCGTTCTGCGGGTGGATCGGACCAAACCGCACTGGTCCCATGCTGTTCACACTGAGCAGTCAGCCCCAGAGAACCACTGCAAGGAAAGCCAATGGCTGTGTGGACACACGAACCACACTGAGAAGCAGGCCATGTAAAAAAGAGCCATGGAGAGGGCTCTGAGCCCCTGGGACCCCCTGAGAGAGCATACAAAAACAAAAGGCAGCTGGAAATGAAGCGAGGGGGAAATGTCTAGGGACAGATGCAGCAGTAATAGCATGGAGGGGGGACGAGAACTGGAGGGGCTCTGTGTTTTGCAAGGGCCCAGCTAACCGCTAGAGGGAGGGCTGCAAACAGTCCAGCAGCTGCAGCCTGTGGGCCTCTTTGTGTCGGAGCCCAGAGCACCCTCTTTTCCTTGCGCACGCAGGGCTCCACCCCGCGCTCTGCGCAGCCGGCCTTGCAGCAAGAGCTAGTTTGGCAACAGGGCGCCTGCCTGCCCGGTCCTGTTACCCAGCCTTTGCCATCCCCACCCTCCTTTGCCAAATGCAGTCGCTTCATTGCCCCCCCAGTCAAGGCTCAGCTTTTTGATGCAGGGATAGGAGAAGCATCAGGTCTTATCTAGCCTGATTTGCAAGAGGCTGAAGATTGTCCCTGCTTAGTGGCAGCTTGGTGGCCTCTGAAAAAAGGCACTTGGGTCTTTGTTCTGTTCTGGGGGCAGATCCACACATCCCAACCAGCACAAACTGCAGCTCAGCAGGGGGGAAAAAGGGATGATGGGCTATGGAGACTGAATACCCTCTCCCCCCCAAACAGAGGGTCCCCTTTGGGGCAGAGGGAGGCATGCGGGCAGGGGACAGAGCATGTGCATGGCATGGCACGGAGGGAGAAGCTTGTCCTGCAGCTGCCCAGGCAGTACCTTTAGTCTTCAGGGCAGTCAAATCCAGTCCGCTTCACCAGCACTAAAGTCACTTATGCCCTTTGCGCCAGTCACCGGGGTGGGACTTTCTCGGAAAGCTGACCCTGCCGTAGGGGCACATGGGTTACGCTGCGGACAGGCTGGGACCGTCACCTCTGCTAGGCATCAGTTACAGCGAGCTCTTGGCAGAGGCATCCCACATCCTCCCCGGCATGGGGGACCCAGCACCACATTGCCCAGTCTCCAGCAGAGGGACGGGAGCGTGGTAATCCACCTCATCAGCTTTGGTAGCAGTTAGCACTTTAACAGTGCAGAGCAGTCCTAGTGCTTTTCTTGGCACTGTGCAATCAAATGGTGGTTTTCAGAAGGAGCAGAAACAGGCAGAGAGATAACGAAGCAAGGGACTTGCTTACCCATGACACCACCCGGCCATTGAAACAGGGAAGCTTGGCATTGTCATCTGAGATTTCTTCTTTCACCACCCTGCAGAGGGGAGAGGAGGTAGTTAGAGCTGAACGCAGAACTTCAGAGCAAAAGGAGACTTTTGCCAAGTTGTGTGTTTGCACTTAACCGCAAACAGCCCAGGCTTGGGCAGCGGACAGAGAGAGGACCCGCAGTTCCCTGCTGCTCACCCTAACACCAGCCTGTCCCATGTCCACAGCCGTAACCGGCAGGCTGCAGAGGAGAAAACAAGGGCAAAACAGACTCTCCCATGTCTTCCAGCTGTTTTGCCCCCAGATTCATACTTTAATCAGTTAACAAAATTCAGATATATATTTTTACCAGTTTGCTTATTTCTAAAGAAGTACCTTCTTTATAATGATCTGAAAAGATCACAATCTATGTCAAGACTTTTAATACATGAAAGTGAAATACATTAAACATGCTGCCTCCCAAATGTTACTGTCGCTTTTTAATTATATACATACTATTTCAACATCACTTCAAGCTTTATAGTTGTGCCACAATGTCATGTTCCTGTATTACACAAACAGCTACATTATTACTAGCCTTCATAGCAGAGGAGTGCTGATAATTTTGTTTTTCCAACAGTAAAAAGTTCTGGTTTCTTTGGGGAAAAGATTTATTCTTTTGGTTTTAAATATCACTGGGCACCTGGATATCACCTGAATACCTTTGCCGCAAAGAGTCTGCAACTGAAACAACTTATAAATTCACCAGATACAATTAATACTGTCTTTGATAAATCAAATTTAATTGAAAAACAGGCTTTAATAAGCTCATTTTCCTTCCTACAAAACCGCTACATTTAAATTATTCTTATTTCATATGAAGAACTTTTACAAGTAATTTGTGGTATTTCTAAATTTCCACTTCCAAGCTACACCTAAGGTAGCTTGACACACGTGCTGAAAAAAAAAAAAAATCAGGTAGCAGCTAAACAAGGAATAAACTATGGTGTTTTTTTTTTGGGGGGGGGAGGGGTATCAAACAGGAAAAGAATGAATGTGAAACAAAGGGAAATTACATATTAAAACAAAGTAGCTTGAAGGTAGCTAACATAGTAAACAGAGGTAGGATCACATCAAGAGCCCTCAAGGGTCCTCAAGACAGTCCCCAGTTCACAGAGAAAGGAAGAGGATGCAGCTGGACCTGGCGCTGTGACCCGTTGCCCCAGCCTGTCATGCAGCCTGCCACTGCCATCAAGACGTAGCATGCCGGGGCTTGGAGGAACAGGTACTCTGGGCTCCAGGATGCACTTACTGGGGCACTGACAGCTGCCCAAACAGTCGCTGAAAATAGGACAGCAAACCACGTCAACACTCACAAAGCATCAGGAAAAGGCGAATGAACAATGCTTGAACACCAAAACCGGGGGAGCAGGCTCTGCTCCACCCTGCCAGCCTCGCTGGTCCCTCCAGTGACGCACTCTCAGCAAAGGGGTGTCCCGTGGGCTGAAAGAGAGCAGGTTGCCAGGTCTTCGCTGGCAGCTGCCACTCATGATCCCTGCCTAAGTTGGAGAGCCAGCAAAGGGAGCAGACAAGTGCTATCCGTCCTCAGAAGGCAGACTAGCAGGTCACAGTCTGAGCAGCCTAATCCACTCCTGAGATGAGCGTTAATTCCTCTTGTGCGGATGGAGAAGCGGGGAAAAGCAGGAAAGATACAGTGAGGCCAGATTAAAACCCTGCCCGCCTAACGCTTCTTCAGACCATGTTCCCCTTGCCAGCCTCTGCCCAAAGCTCCTGCAGTCCAGGATGAGCATCAAACACGGTCAGTCTCTCTGGGACACCCATCTCCTTCAGCGCCCTGGCCAGCCCTTTCACACGCAGGCAAGTTGTTGTCTCCTCACTTCCAAACACACACACACGCACCCTAGCCTGGCTGCACTAGCATCCATTCATACTGTCGCCAGTAGCCTGGACTTCATCCAGTTCCTAGAGAGAGCTTCAGGCAGAGCCAATTTCAGGGCTGTGTGCTGCTTGCTCAGGGACACAGAGTCCTGTCTGCGGGTGAAAGGAGAGGGTGACATATTTGCAGGGTCAAGATGACCAACTGCTAAGCACAAACAAACTAATCTGCTCTTGGGGGGGGGACAGAGTAGATCAACTCCCACGCACACCCCTGCCAACCCTCAGCTACAAGGCCTGATGAAGGCCAAACTGCTTCTATCCTGAGAACTGATGCTCTTGTCACTCCTATTACTCCGCTGTTGCCCCAGACAACGCAGGGGTCAGCTTCACCCAGGAGCAGTTTTCTCCCTGCCTGACTCCGCAAAGCACTCCCCTACCCCAGCCGCTGCATTATTTATCACTAGTTATCACTCGGATGCCAGAGCACAATGAATTATATATTTAGACTCCCCAGAGCAGACCGATAGCGCTGGGCTGGAGGCAGGCACATGCCGAGCGAGAATATCCCTGCAACGCTGCTCACGTCCGTCAATCTGCACGCAGTCTCCAAGCTATTCGAGTCCTGCATTCCTCTCCAGCCTCAACCCTGTGCTAAAATATTACTCCCCGCTACCTCTCACCACTCCGTTCAAGTCTCACTTCCCACTGCGAGTTCACATGTACGAGACTTCAGGTTCCTGTTAGAAGACACCAACTGAGCAGCCTCTGGGGGAGCTGTGCGCAGTGCCACGTTTTCTCCTGCATGGTTGCAGGGAGAAGCAGCCATGAGAGGAAACTCTCCCATGGATCTGCTGGGACGAGCCCTCAGTCGATGGGGCCTGAGCCTGGGAATCCCCAAAAAAACAGACCCAAATGAGTTCTGGCTCTCTTGGTTCTTGAAAAGCCTTTTTGTTTGGTGGGAGCCACAACAGCTCAGGGAAAACATCTGCCCAAAGATGACTGCAAAGGGACTGCCTTTAGTTTACCATTCTTCAGAACAGCCCAGTTTCAGATTTTCCCAGGCTTACGGATCTGCTGGGGGTTAGGCCTAACACGGCAGAGAACGGACGCCCTCACTAAGCAGTGAAAATTCCCTGGTACAGAGAGACAGACGGAGCTTTGCCCAGGCGAGCCTGCGTTCAGCCTCCGCCACGCAACAAAAGTGCGCTGCTTCGCTCTCCGCAGAGAATGGCTCCGTGCAGACGGCGCTCGCAGCCCCTCGGCCTGTCACCGGAGCCGGCAGAGGCGGCGCTCAGCGTCTGGCCCACAGGCCCAGCGCTCCGAAATACTCATCTGCATTGAATTTTCCAACAAAGAGACCTGCGGGAGGGAGGGCAGGAGGGAGGGAGGGAGGGAAGGAGGGTTACAGGGGAGGCAGGGCGAGTGGGCGGATGATTCAGCCTCCATCCCCAGCGACACTGGGGCGGCCCGTACACGGGGGCCAAGCCGAGGGGGAGGAGGGGACAACTCCGGGGTTGCTGACGGAGCCAGGCCTGGCTTTGCAGAGCGTTTGGGGAAGCAGAACTGCCAGCGCTGACACAAACAGCACATCTGCTCCCATGCAGCTGGGGGAGGGGAGAGGAAATCCAGCTCCGTCCCTCGCCCCATCCCTACCCCCCCGCCGGCTCCTCCGAGAGAGCTGGCAGATCCTCTCCCCACAACCTGGGAAGATGCCATGCTCCCAGCTTCCCGCCTGCTCTCTTCCAGCAGGAACGGCTGAGGGGAGACGGAGCTGGCAGCTTGCAACAGGGATGCTGAGATGGGCGAGAGGGGGGCGGGGAGACGCGTCCTTCTCTAGGGAGCCCCAGACCGGCTCAGGAAATTAGGGGGTATTTTATATCAGAGTCATGTCCTAGGAATGAAGGGAAGGTGGGGAAAAAGAGAGTGTGCACAGGAGAGAAAGGCAGCAATAAAAATCAAACCTCGGAGACTGCTGTGCTGTTAGAAACCCCTGGGCTCTGCAGACATTACCAGCTAGCTGAGCATGCAGCTGCTCTGCTCCCGACCTCCCCCATTTCCCTTCGGTGGCCTCCAGCCCAGACGAGACTGTAAGCAACTACAAGGGAGTTTCTAGCTTTAGCCAGCTCAGGTCTCTCCTGAGCAGGACCCGCTAACCACAAGGGGGTCACAATGAAGAAATAAGATGGTGTAACACAAGCTAACGTGCTCAGGGAAAGGAGGAATTCAGGAGGCATTAACAAAGGCTCGGGCAGGAGGTTTTGAACCTCAGGTTCAGAAGCATGCTGGAGCTCAGCAGCAATCACTGCTCGTCTCTGGGGGTCCCCACCCAGATTCCTCCATCTAAGGCCTCGCGAGAGGGAGGATATTCAGAGAGACGCAATCGGGGGACACAGGAGCGACCAGAAAAGTAGAATTGGGAGTTGGAGAATAAGGATGGAGGGCGGGGGGGCAGCAGCAAGAAGAGGGGCAAGAAAAGGGAACCCCTCAAGCACGTTAGGCATCTCAATGGCAAGGATAAAAAGGAGTTTGTTACTAGGGGAGGCGCAAAGATTGAGAAGATACAATTAAGCAGCAGCAACTGCACACTAAAGAGCTGGAAAGATGTAACACTAGTAGAGCAGATAAAGTAAAATCTGCTCCTTCGTTTAGTTCAGTTATTGAGAGGAAAGACCTTCATGGAACAGTGACATTTCTTCCAAGATCGCAAAGGCCAGAAATTCAGTGCTGAAGTTAATCTTCTACTATAATTCCCCCAAAAGTGCACAGCTTAGGTAGGTCACTCCTATGACCTTAATCACCCCCACCTACTACAGCCCACAGAATCACTGGAAAAAAAAACCCAACAACAAAACAAACAAAAAAAAAGCAGGAGACATTCCTACCTAATACCACAAGCTTCAGGGACTAAAACACCAAAAATGTAATCTCATTTTCAAGACCTGCAGTAGTGCACACCCCTTAGGGCAGGGATGTCTTGTCTCCAAACAGTCATAGATTAATGATGCTGGATAACAAAAGGAAGCACCTCCACATATTACTGTCCAAATGTGAGCATCTCCTAGCTCTAGAGCAAAATCCTCCTCCCTCCAGTAAGATCAGCTGCTGGGGCCAAAGGGACGAGCTTTGCAGCAATTTCACCAGAAGAGAAAATTGGACAGGGTGATTCTCCGGCAGCGTACGGATTTCAGTTGTGAAGCACTCGCCTGTTAGACTAAGCCCAGACACGACACGTGTGCTTCCTGTGGGGATACAATCCCCTCAAGGGCTACAGGCCTAACCAAAGAATATGCATGCCAACGATCACGTGTGTATCAGCGAGACCTTGAGCTTCATAGGCAAGCAGCACGCATCAAACAGGATTAGAGGATTTGAGACGTCTGTCCCCCTAAGCCAGGGGATTCTTGGGGTCTTCCTCACTGTATTTTTTTAATCCCCTGTGCAGAGGAGTACACAGGATACGAATTTGTGCAGTGCGTTGGGGTGAGAAGGGCTCTCTGAGTGTCAACGGAGACGATCGTTCCCCTTTTTAATTTCTCTCCCAAGCTCCCAGACAGAGTATTCTTCACCACTCCTCCATTTCATAGCACAGGGTAAAAAGGGAAACACAGATCTGTGGGTGTTTTGGCTCTACTAGACCCTGCTCCGCAGAGGATCTGCTGTGCCCCTGTCTGTACACATCACAACTGCCAGTCCCTAAGCAAACGTGAACTCCCTCACAGGACTGGATTTACCTGGCATCTTTTTTTTTTTTTTTTTTTTATTAAAAACAAACAAACAAAACCACACAAATCTACTGACCTGCTAACACAGCAATAACACAGTGTCATACCAAGCAGGAAAGGCCACCTCTGTCCTCCTAACAAATCAAGGGAGCTTTACAAGGATTCCTTAGAGAGCAGATCACCACATTTCAAGCTACTACCTGCACCCCTCAGGAGCTGGGATACCACGCCTGAGAGAGAAAGACTAAGAACATCCTCTTCCATTTAGTGTGTAACCTCTACAGCCTCCCTCAACTAACACTGCTGTCCCAAGGCCTCCCCACGTATCCCAGAGCCACGTTACTGCCTAGATGGTCACTCAGGCAGGGACCAAACAGACACTTGAGACGGCAACTCTTTTTCCCAAGAACTCCTACTCAGTCCACTTACAATCATCCTACTGGACATACATCGAGAAAAACACAGCCCAGATAGCCTAGACATGCTTGGCTCCAGCTGGATTTGTGTTCAGTCATACAGGTGTCACTGGGTGGGAGATGACAGAGGACAGATTTACTGTTCATCTAGCCCAAACACTGGAAAAGGAATGGTATTTAGGAATGAGCCACTCGACCTCAGAGGCCTGCCTAGGAGCAATACTTAACAAAGCAAAGTTAAAGACTTTGATTTCAAAGTGAGCCAAAGAGCCCTGGCAACCCCTCCCACCTTGATCTCTGGAGTGACCATCTGGCTGCAGCACTGCTCTGCAAACAAGCCCAACAGGCCCCTCATCAGACCACGAGGAGGAAACTGCATGGAGAACTGCAGGAGGCACCTCCACATTAATTAATCCTGCCCTGCCCGAGCGATGCTTCCAACCCCCAGAACGACATTTTGAGACATCATCAAAGGAAGCCTTCTCCAGGCCCCTGAAGGTTCAATGACACTTTCAGTCTCTTTGAATTGGAAATCAGGACAAACGGGAACTCCCAGCCCAAGCCCAGCCAGACTCTTCACTTCTGCAGCTCAAACTATTTCAGCTCCTGCACAGTCCAACACAAGCATACAAGACAAGCGCAAGGAGTGACAGTGAGAAAGAAAGATTTGAGGAAAACTACCTAAGGAAATGACCTTCAGGGAACCAAGACAAACCCACAGATTTACAAGTGACCAAAAGCTGGGTTTGTATTTGAGGTGGGATAGAAAACAGGCCCAAAGAGGCCTCAGCCAAAAGGAGACAAATGCATCAGAGAGAGGGCAAAATCCTGGTACAGTTGCTATGGTTCATATTAATGTTGAGAGATGGCAAACAAATAGGAGGAGGCTTGGCCCCATATGACACAACTCCATCTGGATACAGGCAGCTGGAAGAGCCCACAACGTAGAGAGCTGCAACACAGCAGCTCCCACTGATAAAAAGAACAGAGACTTTGCAGAGAGATGGAAAAAGGGTTTACTGAGCTACTGAAGGCAGCAAAACTCAAATGTCCCAATATCTTTTTATCAAGTAGCCTATTAAAGAGGCTTCAGGCTCCATATGGAACTCCTTGCAATTCTCCATAGAAGTCACCCCTCTAGGCTGACTAAAAGGCAACAGGCTCCCTTGCAGTGCCAAGAGACTGCACACCGGTTAAGATGACAGTATATGAAAGCAAGGAGCTGTAAAGGCTCCAAGGGCTGCTGCAGGGGGCAGGTCACAGTGGTGTTAGATCCTCTTGCTGCCAGCACATACAGAATGGGCATGGGAGAGGGACATGACGTCCAGGAAGACTCTGCATGCCCCATGCTGAAGGTAGGTTTAGGTCTTCCTTTTCCAGCTCACGGCTGAGGGACGCCAAGTCAGCCCTGCTTTACTTAACAGCAGGCAAAGCTCCTGCCAAAAAAGCGCTGCTGCTGTGGAATGTGCTAGGCTAGCAGTACAGCTCATTCCTGGAAAAGCATCAACTCAGCAGGAGAGCAAGGAGAGAGAAGAGGGAAAAAAAGGGGAAGAGGGGGAGGGTGGGAAACAAAGTTTGAAAGCTTGGACTTCCACACCTGGGGATGAAGGGAGTCACCCCAGAGCAATCTGCTCACCAGCACCCCCTTGTCCTGGGCTCCAAGCATAGCAGCCCTGCCCAGCACCAGCCCTTTGCTCTTGGAGCACATTTCTGCTGGGCAGCCACCTCCCAAAGCAGGCCTGAGAAGGCACAGACCGAGGCAGACAACTGTGGGGAAGAGGAGTGAGGTTCATTTCCCCCCATCATGTTAACAATTAATTTGTGTTTAATGACAGCTCTCCCCCAGGAGATGACAAAACAGCCTCCACACATGTCCTGCCCTCAAGACACCGACCAGCTCACGTTACCCTCTCCCAGCACAAACAACTTTGTAAGAGTCTCCCAAGGAAGCCATCCTAACTGCCTACCTGGTGGGAAAATGGGAGCTTGAAGAATAATAGACTTCAGATCACAAGCCACTGACTGAATCTGCTCTTCACATCCAGCTAGGCTGCCAGCAGCAACATCTCTGCTATCTGGGTCTATAAGACATATGGGCAACCCCTATAAACCCAACAGGGAGTTAATAACATCAAAACTTTAAGTTCTTCCGCAAAACATTTGCCAAAGACAATGAGAAGGACCCATGCAAAGAGCAGCATTGCAGAGACACAGCAACTGCATGGTGGCAAAGAACGAACTTTGTCCCCGATCTCAGGCTGTCCCAGCACTCTGAAGAAAGGGCAAGCAATGATATAGACCTCTCTGGCCCTAAAATACAGGGGAGAAGGTAGAGGGCATGAGGGGTTTGAATTCCCAAACATCGCTAGGGCAGGGACTTATGTCCTTTTTCTTCCTCACCTTCAGGCGCTGCATAACTTTGGCACAACCTGAAATATTCACTTCACTCCCAAGAAACTGTCAGCAAGCCAGAAAGAACTTGGAAAAAAGCAAAGCACAAGAGCCACAGTTTAAACAACTGGCTCTCAAATAGGTCTACTAGTAGACAAATCCAATCAAAGATGGAGAAAGGCCAGTTTCACTTGGTCTGCATTTGATGGTGCCAGTGCAGGGAACAGTACAAGAAACTTCCTGTACAAAGAGCAAAAGGAGCACACTTTAGCAGCCTTTTACATACCTCATTTACTTCAGCTAAAATTAGGCTTCTTTACCAAACTCCTTTCCAGAGGCAGGGCCTGGCCCTTGAACAAGACAACCAGCAGAGCAATCTCTTACCAAGCATCATTTCCCAGGCCAACCAAGCTTGTTCTTGCACTTAGCACCCAAGAAACAAGAGAACACTGTTTGATTGCTGGAAGAAAAAGACAAGAAAGATGTTCCCATCCTAACCAAACCAAGCATGTGCTGGCACACAACTCACACAACTAGAGGCCCAGAAAGTGGGCGAGAGCTGTAAAGCAGGAGCCAGTCAACTACTGTAAATGAACAGAAATCTGATTAGCAAAGAAGCAAGGAAAATATGAGCTGTTTCCACCCTGCTGCCAATTTGTTCGCAGCAGTGAATACACTGGCTTCAGTTTCTTTGCTTTATGAAAGTCCTGGACCACAGAACTCCTCCTGTCACCTGACGGATGACCCTCTGAACAAAGCACTCTCGAGGCAGTCAGGAGACTGTTGTTTGCCCAGGACTCCTCCAAAGGAGCATCAGATTTATTGAAACAGGGTGCAGGCCATAGTTTCAGTTTGGAAAGAAAGCAATTTTCTGCAAGCAGCAAGGCTCTTTGTTTCAGCAGCCTGGCTGTAAGTGATGACTGGCATTAGTCAGTAGTCCGTATGTGAAATGCCATGTACAGAACTCAGTCCAGATCCTGCTGGGACTTGCCTCTAAACTAGGGATCAGCAACCTTTTCAATGAGAAGCTAAGTTTCCCCACAGTTTACAGGAGGATGGTGCTTCGGATCACCACAGAGACGTACCCCACCCTTGTGGGACTAAGCCCAACCTAGAGCTGCTGCCTTGCTTTGACACTGTGGATTCTCAGGCCTGGCCCAGTCGCATACCGTTCAAAACCTTCCCACCTACCATCTCCGACAACTGCACCACAGGGTGGATAATGGTTAGTGACCTCCAGAAGTCACTGTCACAGGTGGCACAACATGCTCCTCTTGCTGAGGATCTCAGAGCCAAGGCTGCCAACTCCCAGGTCCTTCGAGGATGGCAGAGAGGTAAAACGAAAGGCAGCACAACCTGTCCTCAGTCTGTAAATATCCCATGAGCAGAGTGGAGCTCAGTAACAGCACTGAGCTGGTCACTCTACATGTCAGCCTTTCCCAACACCAGTTCAGAAAGTCTCATCACAAGTAATTACAGCAGTAGGGCCATTTCCTGTGTCTGTGGATCTGCTGATAAAGACCCTGTTTTTGAGTTTCCTGATTACCTGTGGTACTGATACTGAATTTCTATGGAGCACCTCTCCTTTGGTCACAATTAAATCACCATCAACACTTTGAGTCAGCACCATGTGTTGGCTGAAGAGGAGCTCACCTGTTCCCGATGGATAACATGGCCAGACACACAAACATGAGCAGTCCCCACCTCAAGTCTTCACCCCTCACTACACAGAACACGTGCCATGCAATTTCCTAATACCAGAGCACAGGTACTAACTGCACCAAAGGTAATGTCACATGAAGGGACTAGATGATTTTGAAGTGTCTCACATTGGCAACAACGGCACATCAAAAAAGACTGCTGAAGTTGGCTCCTGTATTTTCTCATGGGAAATTTAGAAACATACAGACACGTGCTGGGCAGTGAGTCTGACCCAGCTCTGACACATCAGACTCAATGTGCACACCCTGCACAGATGTTACATGCTTGTGCACTAAGCCTGAGGTGACCCAAGGAAACCCAGGGAGAGGGCAGCCTAAGCTGAAGTAGATGTCGCCACCCTGAAACTTCTCTGCCCCTTTCATGATGCCTGGGCAGGGAATAACCCAACTTATGAAGTCCCAATGGTTTTCCAAACTAACTCAACCTTGGCCCCAGCTGAAGTGAAACATTTTATCCCAGAGACTCACTCTGGAAGGATCGTCCCTCTCACAGGTGCCCCTTCAGGATCTATTGGTGCATTTACCAAGCTTCCTGTTCAAGACAGCTGGGAAGCCTGCCAGAAGGGACTCAGCTGTGCAGCTAGATCCATGAAAGCCCACCCTTTTCAGAGCTACAAAAAACAGTAAGAAAACAAAAATTCAAATGAACTAACACAATGCAATAGCAAGATCTCCTGCATTAAGCCTCTACATGGGCTTCCAGTATACCACAGCTTCAGCTGGGCCCACAGGCAAGTTTCTCTGAATGGCACCAAAATACTGGTTCAGCTAGGCAGGGCTGAATAAACTGGGACTGCTCATTAGCCTTATGCAAACAGAAAGATGGAGTTTGCATATCCATCACAGCTTCTAGAAGAAGCTTCTGTCTGAGAAGCTGCTGAGCCCTGAGGCCGACTCAGCAAACACCTATCAGCACCAAGCACCCTCTCCCTGCCCAAACCCTGCCAATCACACCAAGCAACAAAGTTATGTTTATTCCCACACTTCTGACACTGCTCTGATTGTCAACAGTGGCATCACACAGCATGGATCTGACCTGGACTGAGGGGACAATCTATTTGCTCATGTGTGGGGAGACACAGAAGGAACACAAATCTCTAGCAGATCAGAGCAATGGCTCAGGGAAAAAAATCCAAGTCGAGCGAGTGGTGGGCCAATGCTTTAGCACCAACTTCCCCAATATGATCATCCATACAGGGTCAGAGCCCCCAGAACACAGACCCCTGTGACAGACCCTTACTGTCGTCAGAACCAGCCTGTGTATGGCAGGAGCTGCCAGCCATCAGGAAACAAGGAAAACCCCAAGGCCTCTTTTACCCAGACCCTGCAGTCCCGTGGTATCAGTGAGACAGCTGCCAGCAATCAGAGAGGTCACATAGCAAATAAAGTCCTCTCAAAATCCTAAGGGCAGGTCAAAAAAAAACAAAAACAAAAAGCAGAGAGAAGACCTTTCTACACAATGGCTGATGCCAGATCTCCCAAAAATGGGTCTCTGCTCCAGGGCATGTGAGGTAGCCTTTCCCCTTTCAGCTCCGTGTCCTCAGCCAGGACCAGAAAGACGGACTCCCTCTGCAGCAGTTCAGCCACCATTTACTGTATTCTCTTTTCCTCTAAATCTCATGAGGTAGCAAATTTTAGCCAGCAAGAGAGACAGACAGACAGACATCCCAGCGAGGGGATTAACCAGCACAGAGGACTTAGTGGAACATGGTACCCAAATGCTGTTTCTGCTGCCTTCAATAGTTAACTGGTGACCGGAAAAACCAATGTCTCTGGCCTTTCTCCATCAATAAATAACTGATACAAAAACCACAGAAGTCCCAGCCGCCCACTGTGATACGGGATTACACGACACAGGAAGGCCAGCATCATCTCTGCCTGCCAAAGCTTCCAGAGAATTTCAGCGCACTGCTGGATGGGCTCAGTGTTATTGCTACAGTAATAACAACACAGAAGTGGAAACAGAAGGGAAACCAAGAGCTTCAGAGCAGGGCTCAGTGAGATACCAGTGCATCAGCTCTGCAAACTGCCTAATGCAGACTATGATATTCAAGGGCCAAGAGTGCACATGCTCTCCTGAGGCCACCATGAAATTACACAGATAAGCATAACATTTGTGATCTCTCCTGTGAGGGAAGCAAAGTCGCAGAGATTAGCCTAATTCCCAGATCTGTACCTTTCTTCAGTGATTTCCAGAAAAGCCTTCATAAATGGATTTGATCCAAAAATTTCTGGAGACAGCCACCAGCAGGAGTTTTAGTTACCTCGTCAACCTGTTCCAACTGCCCTGAAATAGCAGGGCTTGCTCTACTGCCCAACAAGCCAGCATAGCTGTGACAAACGGTGACACAGCCTCATCCCCCTTCTGGAAAACCACCATCCATCTAGCACAGGTCACAAGGGCAGGCTCCAAATAACAAACAAGGGATGAATAGAGGAGGAAATCAATAGGAAGCATCAGAAAAACACAGTCCTGACTGCTGCTTCATCAGATGTGCAGCCTCATGCAAAGTCAGTGGGACAACATGAAGGCAGTTTCCGACAAGCACAGTCACCACCGCGTTCAAGCCCAGCTCTCCTTCACGGGATTTTACATAGATCAAATCTCTTAAACCACAACACTGTTGTATCTATTTGGATGCAGTCAAGGGTGGAGGAGTAGCACTTTGTCACAGCAGAGGTACCCTCAGCTCAGAACAGTTTAGCAATTGCAGTGCAGACATGCAAGAGGCTTCCCACCGCCGTAAGTACAATGAGCTCAAAGAGGACTTGAGGAATTTTAACTATGCTTCCTACACCTCTACATATGCAGCCTTCAAGTCTAGATGGAGGGTCCAATGCCCACAGTGAGAGAGGACTGAAGCCAAATACATCTGTGCAGAAGAAAAGCTGCCGGGGAAATCAGATTTTCTCTGCTTGTGCTCACACTGCCCTTCTCCCCTGAGCATCCCCAAACTGACTGTGGAAGGTAACTACCTCCACCTTGGAGGGTTCAGACAGTAAACCTGCATAAACCTGCACCCCAGTGCTGACCCAGATGTCCCTGAGGCTGGTCACAGAGCTGCATGCGGAGAAAGCAGGTGAGGAGACTACAAGTGGAGGAGGCAGGGAGCACATTTGAAATGAGGGATTGACTAGAGGCTCAGTGCTCCAAGCACACAGGCCTTGTGCTCGACGGCTATTTGCCTCCATCGCAACAAGCCAGCTCCCTCCTTTCTCAGCATCTAAAACCAACACTTCCCTCCCTAGCTGCCCACCCTGCTCTCACCCATAGACACGTAGGCAGTAACATCACTTCTTACACTGCCACCTTGAAGCACAGCTGTCTTCCACCCACTCTGCAGGCAAGCTAAGGCCCAGGCTTTGGGAACGGCCAAGTTCTAGATGAAATACTCAGTTTTATTTCAGGAGAAACCGGAAGACTGAACAGCGGCCACCATTATCATCGCTAGTTCCAATAACAATGACCAATGCTCAAGCCAAGACCCAGATTATGGTGGTTTATGAGCCATTTTTAAATGGTGTTTGACCTTGATCCCAGAGACTGAACCATGTCTGAGCACAGCTGCACTATAGCCAGCCAGGGTTCACTGATTTACTTCGTGACAATTTTTGAGACATTGAGATCAGTTTTTGTTCTGTGCAGGAATTCAAACCAGAGTCTTCCAAATGATTTCAAAACACAGAATTGCATCAAAACAGCTACATTCTAATGGATGGGTAAAGGTTTCTTGACCTATGTTTCTCTTTTTTTCAGAGATGACAAGAGAAGCTTAAAATTAAGAAATATTTCTATCAAAAACATAATTGAAAATAATACCTTTCCAAGAAAAATACTGGTTTCAACAAAACACCATATTATGGAGAAAATACATTCAGTTTATTTTATATATATATATATTCTGACCAGCTCTAGCTGCAAACAAGTTCAATAGCTGTTGTAAAGCTTCATTGTCTGTACAGTACAGACAAGGCCTTAGGGAAATTGGTCTGCAGCCCAATTTGGCTAGCTTGGCTTTCAGAACACCACCCCTGGGCAAAGAAACGAGGCTATGACTGCCATCCACTGTGGCCTTTGCTACAACAGCTCCAACCACAACACAGACAAAGCTGGACACCTACCGAGGCAGTAATAGCTGGGTCTGAACAGCAGCACACACAGTGTAAGGCGCAGACAGTGCGACCAAGGGAAGCAGTGAATACCATCAGCTAACCTTCTCCATGTGCATCCCAGCCCTGGCACTGCTGCCTGCCCCCCCCCCCACCACCACCACACACACACACTTGGAAACGGTCTCCGGCAGCAGCTACAACCAGGATCAGTTCCAGTGTCAATGGGCCACCCCTCCTCAAGCATGGGGGAACATTACAGGAACTTCCCACCACCACAGCAGACAGTGGTTAGCAGTCCTCTGCCAAACCCTCAACAGCCCAGGAGACAGAAGCACAGGCTACAGCAACCTACGTGCAAACGTCCAAAACATAATCTCTGGTGGACATTAGCAAACTGGAGCAGAGCATCTCACGTGAGCAGGCAGGGAACCATGTACCTCTGGAGCAGGGAGAGCAGGAGACGCAGTGCTGTGACCTCTCAAGGGGCTGCATGTTGCCCTCCAGCAGCTTCACGAGGCTCTGGCCAGTGTGCCAGGAAACATTCCCATCCAAGGAAGGAAACCTACAGGGTATTAACCGGCTACCACGCACCATGCTTCAGAAGGCAAGTCATTTTGGACAGAGACTTGAAAGCCGAGTCTGTTTCTCTATTCCAAGCAGAGATAGACAAGCGTAGCCAGCACTAGAGACACCATGGATTCAGAACAGATTGCCCTGCCTCCCCCAGCTCTTCTGGTCTCTCCAGCAGAAGTTTGGGTAATCCAACAGAGACAAGCAGCTCTTCTCTCCAAGCAGGGAAATTAACAGTGCAAAATAGATCCCAGTACAAAGTCAGCCTCCCAAGAGTCCCAACACAGGCCTACCGACAGTCTCCCTGAAGGTCCAAGTTGGATGCCAGTGTACTTCCCACCATCCTAAGAACAGGCTATCTTCTCGTCTTCAGCACAAGAAAAGACAGCAACTGGCTGGAAGCTGAAGCAAAGTGAAGGCCATCTCACAGCAGGGCCAATGCTGTCACTGACAGAAGCTGCACAAAGGATGCGAGCCTACAAAGAAGTCGCACACAGTGTTGGAAGCCCTTTAGCTCACTTACAGTCTCAGCACAGACTTCTCTTCAACCTCTCCCTGCATGGAATCCAAGCAGACATGGAAGCATCCTTCACCAGGAGCATGGGATAGGCAAAGGTCTTTTACAGACAGCAAAGTTTCCAATTCAAAAAACAAACAAACAGACAAAAATCAAAAAACAAAAACCAAAACCACCCAATCCCAAAAAGCAAAATAAAACAATTCCCCCCAACTCATGCTACAAAGAGCTGGCAGAAAAGGCAGGGGCACCAGGCCAGCGGCTCACCACTGCTTAGGGACTGACACTGCTTATTAAGTTTAGGATCCCTTCCCCGGCTCCAAACTTTCAGCCAGAAGGACAGTCACTCCTGGCACCAATTTCAAAAAGATCCTGCAGTAAAAATAAATCACTGAGCCTTTCAGTAACCGTCAACGCATTTCCCCATGCACATGTGCAAGAGATGAGGTCGCCAAATACCAATGGCATCTGACCCCTGCACTGGGAATTCCAGCAGCGCCCGCTTTGTTCTGCCTCCAGAGCATTGCCCTAATCACAGCCCTGTGCCCAGCTTTGGAGAGCAGGTGATAATTAAGCAGGTCTGGATTAGATACCAGGCCAGTGATTAGTCAGATACCAATTTTCACTTGACAGCTGAGACCTAGGAATCACTTGCCACAGCTCTGAAGCTAAAATTGGAATCAAGCCCTGCACACAAGAGGGAGAAACCAGTAGCGGTGAGAGGAGCAGCTTCAACTCACCACTGCACCTCATATCACTGGTGTCCTCCCAGCAGTGCAGTAGTACAAGCAGGCAAGATGGTGAGAAAGGGTTGGTCCCATCATGGGAGAAATGGGCCTTTCTGCTCTCCCTAGCCTGGAAAAGGAGAGGTGACTGAGCAAAGAACAAATAAGCAAAACAATCACACTTTCACCAAGTGCCTTCTCCACACACAGAAAAAAAAAAAAAAAAAAAAAAAATCAAACTTACAGGCACTCCAGGATTTATGTAAAAAAGAGGAGACAGAACTTCAGGCCAGGTGCTAAGGAGTTACCTGAACACATAAGCTGCACTGGTTTAACTAAAATTGCTTTGAAAAGAAGTTCAACTTAAACTTTAGCACATTCCTGTGGGAACATCTTTCTATTGAAGGAAAATGAGTAACATTGATTACAAGCAAAAACTGAGTTAAAAGAAACAACATTTCAACTGATAAAAGAATTTCCTCAGGGTTGCACCGGTCACCTGGCCAGAGGTGAAGTCAAACCCATAGTTTAGTTGGGGCAAGCACATGCACAGCTTGGCTTAGGAGAAGATCTGTGATGCCTACAGAAAGGTACATTTCCCATGATGTACTCAGGCAAGAGGAAATACTTTACACATCACTGAAGCCAGCAAACCATAAGCTACCACACACCATCAGTGCAGTTATTCCTTTGCTGCTGCACAGGTCCCCAGGAGAATCTACAATACCCATATTGCAGCAATTCTACAGAGCTGACTGCTCTGTTGCTCTAAGCTCCACATGGACGCTTGATCAAGATGCTCACAACGTCAAGCAGACAGGACAAGGCACAGGAGCACTGTTAGAATTCTCATTTTACAGCTGAGGAACAAAAAAGGACAGAAATTAAAAAGCTTGTTCAAAGTCCCATGGAAAGCTTGCAGGTGGCTTGGTGGAGAACACACATCGCATAAGTAGTCAGAGCACTACACTGATTTGGGACTCTCTCCCTTCTGACCAGCACAAATAGACTTCTCACCTGCAAAACATTAGATAAAAAAAATGCTCAAACTGAAGAACAAGTCCCTTCCTCCTCTAACCAGGGCAAGGCTATCAGGTTGAGGATATTTCCACAACTCACAGTGAAGCATACATCCACACAAAATAGCTCAGGTCCAAGAAGAGCATGCCCACCTCTGTGCCCTGCAGTGCTTCCACCATCAATCTGCTTAGCTGCACCCTGGGTGGCCATATGCCACCCTCCACGTGCCTCCAATTCTGGGATTAGCAATATACAAAGCTAACAAGGGTACAGATATCTGCACCCTAAATCACTGCTCTGCACAGCTGGGTTCAGACTGGAACTCTACGACTATTTGCTGCTACAGGCTGGGTAGACCAGGCAAAGAAACACTGCAGCCTTCCTGCTGCTCAGAGCTCCCCTCCCCATGATCAGGTCCACGAATTCTTCTAGTTTCCCCTTCTTCCCACCTACAGGTGAAAGCATTCTGTGGTCCTCTTAATTTGGGACTGGGCACTTTGACTAGCATTAGCTCCCTTCACAGCCTGGCAATTCCACAGGCACTCAAGGAAGCCTCAGTTCACATTTCCAAGGAGATGTAAACACTGAAATGGCTCCATCACAGCCCTGATTCTCAGAGCAAACAAATATTAACAAGATAAACAAAAGAAAGAAAAATCCCACACACCAAGACTGCGGCTGTAATACTGCCTTGGGGATGGGGTGAGCTGAAGGGAATGCCAAACTAGAGATGTACAACTTGGAAAAAGGAGGAAGAAGGAAAAATCGATTTAATCTGGGCAAGAGAAGTGAGAGGAAGCGTCAGATCAAATCTTGTTCCAGCTGACCCTGGGAGGAGGTGAGATGCCTCCATTCCTGACAAAAGACGAGAAGAGAACTTAGCCTTATGCCACAGGGGCCCTGCAAAAGGTTTAAGCACTAAGGAAAAGCACACGCCGTCGGATTTGCAGGATTTCCTCCTTGTTGATCAGCTGCCACAGGGCCAGTCAGCATTAACAGCTTGTCTCTTCCACGAAGGGGCTGTATCCTAGGTACCACTCCCAGACACTATCCAACTGGCAAAAACTAGCCCAGCTCAGAAAGTATGAGCAAAAGCCATGCCATCCCCCTTGCTGGGCAGAGGGCATCTTGAGGAAAGAGGCCAGGAGGATAAGTGTATACGAACGCAATGCCCTCCTTGGCGCACAGCTTCTGAATACAGCCATCATTAAGCTTTTACTGGTTCTTACTAATTGCTTGTACATTTACAGGCCTTCGACAAGCAGCTGAGGTGCCTCCTGCCCTTCCATCCCTGTCTCTCCCCACAGACCAACTGATTGTTCCTTCCTGGACACCAATTACCAGGAGTTCCTGAAATAGCTCAAGTGCTGCCTGGGGCCTCAGGGCTCCCTAGAGACAGTGCTGCAGTTGGAATGGGTTGGCTCTATCTTCCCTCTTTTCTTTGGCTCTCTGGAAAGGAGATGCAAAGATCCAAAGGCATCATTCCTGATGGGGCATCTCCAGCGCCACTGTGAGGGGCTTTCCTCTGTCTGTTCCACATGAGGCCTCTGCATTTGCTGCTCCAACTATATAATTCAACACACAGGGCTTCACCAAGGAAAAGATTTCCCACACATGGCCTCATGCCTAAAAGGCCTTCCAGACACAGTTGGTAGACTGTGTGCACCTTCTCTTCCAGAGCTGTTAATTCTTCCCAAATGAATCAGTTAAGTTCATCCTAACTGAATCTCATCTCATGCATTTCTGCCACATCTAATCTCACTAGGTCTTCCTGAATGATTTCTCTCTCCCCACTGGTACTCACAATAACTCCCTACACTGCTTTATCTTTGAGTTTCACTAATCTACCATCTGCCTCCCCTTGTGGAGCCTTAAAGAAACAGAGGAGGATAAAAAGGCACAACGCAGAACTTTGCTGCCACCAGACCCCTCTTCACAACTCAAGACACTGCTATTTATTACTAAACTTTGTTTACAGTTACGCAGACACTCTCCCACCCACATGGCAATATTTCATTCAAGACAAGTTTGAATTCACTTCAAGAACAACATTTCAAAGGATCCCAAAAGCATTTGTTTACAAACAGCAGGCACAGAGAATTCGCTTCACCCACCAATGAAACACGGTCCCCTCCAAGACGGCAAGAAGCAGCTGTTTCATAGCACCCAACGCTACTCAACAGCTGAGGGACAGGAAACGAACAGCAGACAACTGATATTGCAGAGGAAATTTATGGAAAATGAGGGCTGTAGACTTCTATTTGCCTGGAGAGAAGGGGAAAGCTTTTGAGCACTCAAGCTCTTCGCTGGGTCAGGAGGAATTTAGGGAGGCAAAGCGTCCCAGACTGTGGTCAAAGGAATAACTCCTAATTTCAAGCCTCATCTGAAAGCTGGCACCTCCAGAGCTAACGGGAACCTGGGCACTGAGATAAGTTGGCTGCAGAGGGGTGAGCACCCCCTACTGAGGCAGCCACACAAATTTCCATCCAAGCCCTGAACAGGCCCAGCCCTGTTTAACTTATAGTACGAGCCAAGATCACAGCCTAGGGAGGTATTTGGCTGCAGTTGGAAGACACTAGGAAGACTATAAAACTGAGAGCTTTTTGCAGGCCCAGCCTCCATACACAAGACCTACTGTAAACACTAAATCTTATGAGGGGAAAAAAAAATCCAGAGGAAGAAGGATCATGCAACTCTTTCAAATACCAAAGTGCTAGGAATGGTGAAGGGTCACATGCTGTGGAAGCCAAGAGGAGCTATGTTCCCAGGACAGAACTGGAGCTCCTGAAAAGAGCTGGAGAAGAGTCAGATGTAGGAAGAAGACCCTGGGCAAAACAGAGTAGGGACAAAGGGTCCTACAGTAAATTGAGTTCACGTGGTACTTGCTCCCCAGAACAGATGCTGACTTTACACAGGTGGGAGACAGCAGAGGTTCCATGGAAAATCAGCCCGTATAATCCTCCAAACAAGGAACACAGAGCAACTCCTCACCTCCAAACAATCATACATGATGGAGGGAGCCACACATTGCCACAAAGAAGTGATGAAAATAAGGGTGCTGAAGGATAACTGCCCCAGAGGATATGGGATACGAGGCAGGACTGCTCCTCTCTTCCATACCAACCCATCCTAGAGATCAAGCATAGGACATCCTATCCCCGTATACATCCTCCTCTCAGAGATGGGTTACACACGGAGAGCTCTCACCCACTCTGCACAGAGATAGGGAAGGAGAAAGATGGTCCCCTTTACACATCCTTCCCAAAGATAAGGTAGGGAGAAAGAAGCTGCCATTTGTACTCCCCAGAATGAAGATACCAGAACAAAACTGTCTCTCAATCCCCTCTCTGCATAGGGTTTATGGAGGGAGCACTGCCCTGTTCCCTCCACCAGAAAGGGTGCAAAGGGCAATGTCCCCAAACAGGCACAACGGGAGATACCCAGGCCCTTTAGATAGGGCGCCCAGGGGGAATGACAACCTCACATAGGACACACAGGGGGATGCCACCGCTCCACACCTCCAAGGTGGGGTGCACTGTGAGGTACGCTCTCAGACAAGGTGCTGTCCCACACACAGTGAGCAGGGGGAGAAGGTGATCCCCAGATGGGGCGATCCCCAGGTGAGGTGCACAGCATGATGCTGTTCGCCAGCTGCCCTCAGGCAGGGCACGTGGGGGTCCCAGCCCCACAGAAGATGAAATGGAGGATACTGCTACCAGTCCCCCAGAGATGAGTTAGAGGAACAGCTTCCCCCACACAGTGTTCTTAGGGGGAGCTTCTCCCCAGATGCAGCAGAAAGGGACTACCAGCCCCAGGGGAGGTGCATAACGGGGAACCACCACCAGAGATGAGGCAACGGGGGGGTTGCTGCCCCCACACAGGGTGCACATGAGGGTCCCCTCCCAAAAACATGTCACAAGGAAGGTTGCTAGCCCCAGAGGGGGCACCACCACCAGTCCCCCCAAAGACACAGCAACGAGGGGGGGTAGCTGGGTATGCGTAGGGACTCCCTCCCTAGACAGGGCACAAGGGGGCTGCTAGCCACAGAGACAGTGTATGGGGGCACCAGTCCCCACAGACAAATATATATGGGGGGGTAGCTGCTCCCAGACCCCATGCATGAGGGGGATTCCCCTTCCCAGATGGGGCACATGGAGGAGGAAGCTAATCCCAGACCCCAGCCTCTTTCACGTGGGAACACAAGGGAGCCACATGGTCACCACAGCCAGGTACCTGGGGGTCCCTGCCTTGCAAGGGGACACCGGGGAGCCCCTCAGCCAGACCCCAAGGGTCCCCTCCTCACATGGGGACACCAAGGAGCCCCTCAGCCAGGTCCCCAAGGTCCCCTCCTCATGTGGGGACACCGGGGGGCCCCTTAGCTAGGTCCCCAAGGTCTCCTCCTCACGTGGGGACACCAGGGAGCCCCTCAGCCAGAGCCCAAGGGTCCCCTCCTCACATAGGGACACCGGGGAGCCCCTCAGCTGGGCCCCCAAGGGTCCCCTCCTCACGTGGGGACACCGGGGAGCCCCTTAGTCGGGCCCCAAGGGGTCCCACCTCGCAGCAGGGCACCGGGAAGCCCCTCAGCCGGGCCCCAAGGGTCCCCTCCTCACACGGGGACACCGGAGAGCCCCTCAGCCAGGCCCCAAGGGGTCCCGCCTCGCAGCGGGGCACCGGGAAGCCCCTCAGCCGGGCCCCAAGGGGTCCCACCTCGCAGCAGGGCAGCGGGAAGCCCCTCAGCCGGGCCCCAAAGGTCCCCTCCTCACATGGGGACACTGGAGAGCCCCTCAGCCAGGCCCCAAGGGTCCCCTCCTCACAGGGGAACACCAGGGAGCCCCTCAGCTGGGCCCCAAGGGTCCCCGCCTCGCAGCGGGAACACCGGGGAGCCCCGCGGCCCCGCAGCCGGGCCCCCGCGGTGGCTGCCCCCGCCGGGGCCGCGGGCCCGGCCGCGCTCACCCGAAGTCGTCGTCCATAGACTTGAAGTAGAACTTGTAGTTGGGCCGGTTGAGGAGGCCCTTGAAGTCGCCCAGCGTGACGCGCTCGGCCGGGATGGGCAGCTTCACCAGGTACGGCGTCTCCTGCTCGTCCAGGTGGTAGATGATCTTCGTCTCGGCAGCCGCCATGGCGCCCCTGCCCGGCCGCCAGGCCTCCTCCGCCCCCGGCCCCGGCCCGCCCGCGGCCCGCGACCCCCGGCCGCCGCCTCGGCCTCGGCCCCCGCCCGGCCCGGCCCGGCCCCACCGCGGCCCCCGCCCGGCCCCGGCCCCGCGCCCCGGCCCGGCTGCGGCCCCCGCGCCCGGCCCCGCGCCCGCCGCCCCGCGCCCCTTGTTGTGCGGGGCCCAGCGCCGCCCGGCTCCAGAGCGCAGGCTCGGGCTCCGGCGGCTCCTCCCCCGCCCCACCGCCCGCCCGCCGCCCCGGCCCCGCCGGAACCGGAACCGGCGCCCCGCGGGGCCGCGCCGCGCACCGAGCCGGGCAGGCGGACCGGCGTCTCCCGCCCTGGGTGCAGCACCCCGGGGGGGGGGGGGGGGCGGAGCAGGGCCCGAGCCGGCACCCGCGCAGCTGCAGCCCCCTCTTGCACCCGCCGCGGCCTTCGCGTTACCCTGCCCCGCGCGCTCCTGTACCCCGCTGCCTGCCTCCCTCCATCTCCGAGCCCTGCTCCTCTCCAGCGCACAGCCACGCGCTCCTGGACTCCAGCTTATGGAGCAGGGGGCACAGGAGGATCCCGCTGCTCCCCTGCCACCTTCCTCTCCAGCCCCTTATCACCACCCCGCAAACCCTTCCTTGATCCTCAGACAGCAGGCACTGCCGTGCCCCTTCAAGTTTCCCCAGCCTCAGTTCCTCACCAAGCAGCTCTCCCACCACCATCACGTCTCTCTTCACGAGCATCCTCCTGTCCCCATACCACAGCCTCTTCAACTGGGCAATATGGGCTCTAAAAGCCCCTTGGCTCCATGGGTCTCTCCTCATTCTCGCTCTCATCGCACATGCTACTCCCCAAACCCTAACGCTCTCCTACCCGCAGTCATCAAGCCCTGTGACCCCAACCCCTAGGACTTGCCTCTGCACCCCAGCAGTCTTGGGCTGGCTGGCTTCCCCTCTGGACACCCCACGGGGCACTGAGGGAGGGATCTCCAGCAGTGGTTTTCTGGAGCTGCAGCTGGGAGCAAAGCTGGGGCCACACGGAGCTTGGGAAACACTCACCATCAGGCAGGGCAGGAACAGCCTCACACTGACCTGGTTTGGTAGGAACAGCAAAGGCAGAGGAAGAACCATGCTGTAGGTCCCTACGGGGTGTGAGACTACAGCACCAGGCCTTGGAGCCAGACTCACCTGGGGGAGGAGGAAGGGCAGAGGGAGCTTACAGGGAGCAGTGCCAACCTCCATGGCAGGCAGATGTGAGCTAAATAGCTGCCTCATGCATGGAAGAGCCCTGCAGGTGTTGCCAGCACTTATCTGGGGTTGAGAATCTGACAAAAAAAAAGTATCAAGAAAAGACCCCAGGTAAGCAGAAGTTCTAAGAGACTTGAGGAACTCTCATGTTTCCACAGCGCCTCTTGGAAGAGTGTCACTTTCTCATGCTCAGAGCTCTGTAGTAAAAGCTGGTGTACCTGGAAAGAAGAATCCAGGACAGGAATGGAAGGGTTTAATTTAACCTGCCTCTTGCTGTGTCAATTGCTATAGCTGTCCTCCAGGTTTAGGGCATCCCTAACCCATTATTCAGGGCCACAGCAGAATCGTTGCTTCTCTAACTGGGATGCTGTTTGCTGGAGCAAAGGGAATTTGCCGCAGGAGGCCCTGCTCACCCTGCCTAGGCATGGAGGCAGCTGCTGCAATGCTAGCTTGCAGGTCAGTGCCCTGGGACTTGACAGAGAGCTAACGTAAAGGTCCTTTTGCAACACCTCCCTGCCGCAAAAGCTAGGCCCGTGTGAAATACTAGCAGTTTTCCCTTGATAAGAGCCAGAGCCACTCTCTTGTCCCCTTTCACAGCTCTTGAGCCCAGTTGTGGCTGCACCAGAGCCTCTGTCAGATGCATTAGACACCTTTGTTGCCAAAAGGGCAATTTTCTGAAGTGCTGAGCTCACAAGGGACTGCATACAGCTACAAGGTAAAAGAAGGAGTGCCACACACCCACGGAGCTGTAGTAGACCAAATCTCACACTTGCATCAGTAACAAGGACATTATTACAGCTGCCCTTTTTCTTTTAAACAGGCCAAGTGATTGAATACACTCAGCTGATAGATGGATTTAACTGCCTGCAGAAGTCTTGTGAAGTATGACTCACTCTTAATGAATGGAGGTAAAGAACACAGAGCCAAAGAAATTAGCAGTAAGGGACCAGGCTGGGCAGTCTAGGTCCACAAGGAACAGTTTCTCAACAGCCTGTTGGCTTATATCTACATTTAAAAGTCACAGCATTGATAAGCACTGCTTCTCCCTACACTGTAAATGGGCCCCAGGCGCTTTAGTGCCTGGAAACTTGCTCAGAACAGCCTGATGCGGAGATGGACGTACTTGAGTTCCATCACTTACACCTTTAAGCAACGCCTTTTTTTTTTTTTTTTTTTTTTTAAGCACACTATTGTTCAGCTGAAGTTATGGGCTCACTACAGGAACCACCAGGTGAAATCCATCCATCCATCCATCCCTGTTAGATGGGATGCCAGACAAGATGACCACTCTGACAGTTCTTGGCCTTAGGGGGAAAAACAAAGCAAACTAAAAAAACCCTGCAAAGAATGAATCTACTTTCATTGCTCAAAAAGATAGATAACAAGGACTGCACAGTCAAGGTTGCTCCCAAAGGCATTTCTACTGTTCCAGCCAAATATAACTGCTGACCAAAAGCAACAGAAAGCATCAAGCCCACCCTACACTTAAGCAAAAAATGCTTCTTTAACAAGGTATACATTTATCTGCCCTTTAAAAATATGGATGCTGCACTGTGCCAGAACTCCACCTTGGGCAATGCTGAGTATTTCACTTTGAACAGTTTCCTTTTTTGCTAAGGGAGTCTCAGCACCTATAAAATAGCCCCCACCATACACACTACCAAGTCCTGAAGGATAATGGTATTTGGCCATAGCGTAACATTCCACCTTTGATCTCAAACCCTGGCTAAGCAAGTGGGTCACACCATGAACAAGCTGGCCACTATGAAGCAAAGGAGTCAGGAACATGGAAAACACAAAAGTGGAATTATTACTTGGCACAAAGAATCAAGAACCTCTCACAAAAAAGCCATTTATGGAATTACAGCTTAAACCTATTTTTTAAACCAGCTTAAACTAATTTTATTAAACCAGCTTTATATTGCAAAAGCAAAAAATACCCAAGCTGTCCAGTCAGATTTTAAAAGCATTTATAAACCAGCTGTGAGACTCAGGAATTTTAAAGAGAGCTTTGTAGCTGCCCTTCCCCCTCTCCACCAGTTCTTACTCTCCAACACCAGGAGGTCATGGTGCAGCACATATAAGCCAACATTCCCACTAATTCTCATTGTGGCAAAGGATAACAGGTTTCATAGGATTTAAGGTTCATCTTTGCAACATAATCCTGTACAAAAACAAACTGCACCATTTTGGGATTCTGAAGTTCAGGAGTTTAATAAAACTGTTCTCTATTTGTAGACAGTGAGGTCACGAGCTAGCATTGAACATTTATGCCAATTCAATGGGGTGCCAATTTCCTACCTGCCTATTACGTGCGTGAAATCTCTTGAGGGAAAAGTAGCCATGTGTTATTTAGCTTACCTGTAAGTTCTGCTCAGGCACGTGCCACAATTGGAGACATACAATTCAAACTCAAACAAAGCAGACAAGCCACTCACACCAGGATATTTTTTATTTGCTCCCTGAATTAAATATTGTCAGATACAGAAAATTCAGATACCAACTATTTCCCCAACATTTACAAGACTGAGTTTGCAATGTCAGAAAACAAGGGCATTTACGCACGATCCTGGCAACTGATACTGCAAGCGCACAAGATCGCCCTGCCTGAACATCAGTTTAAGAGGCAGTATCCCTGGCCTCGAGCATCCAACACTGTCCCCTCACTGGCAACTGTGGCACCACGGAACGGCCAAGTAAATATCCTGAGTGGGCAGCTCCAGTGCATTTCCCCCAAGGGATTTATTCCATGCTCCTTCTGAAGGGGCAGAGGCAAGGTCAGCACATTCAATACAACCCCCCTATCAACAAAAGTTGATCCTCGCTGTGTATTTTTTCCACTGTTCTTGATGAGAACAGGGAAGAACACAGCACAGTGACACTTCCAAGAAGGCTGTTCCTAAGGGCCTTATCGCAACCACGCATTGTCCATGCCAGCAAGAGCATGCCAGAGTTGTTTCTTGCTGCCTGCTGAGTTACTCTGCAGCTGCTGACCTTTACAACAGGCTTGCAGCACTTCCCTGCCACCTGAGGGAGGGGAAGTTTTCAAATAAATAAGAGGATGCACATTTTGAGTAAGCAAACATGTATAACTTAACTCACGTGGAAACACAAAGAATGTGCTACCTAAGGAAATACCATTCGCTTCTTTTCAGACTGGAGCAGAACCTAGGAACTTGCATTTTTCTTAAAGCAGCCAGTGTGGTCAGGGGCCCCAGAGCAAAACACGGATGTTGTTGGTGTGGCAGGAGGAGCCAGGCATCTCTGCTCCCTTTAAAAAATAAAAAATAAAGAAACAGACACTTCTAAAACACTGTGTTTGCTAAGCTGGGGACGCACAGAAGACAGATCACATCTAGGATGTAGTGATCCATACAGCATTTCGCTGACCAGTGCACATCCTTTATTAGCCAACCCCTGCCAGTGGGGGAGCTGAGCACATATTATCCCTGTTCTACAGAAGGGGGAAAAGACGTGATTTTACCAACTCTGCTGTGCAATCTTGTGTTAAATCCTAGCACAGCAGATGGCAAGAGATTCTCCCTTTTGGAAAGATCACAGAAGTGCCTTCCAGGCTGCAAAATGCCTTAGGCATCCTCAGACAACTGCATTTTCTCCAGGCACTGGGAACTCCCAACTCCCAGTCCTGCACTCCAGATCCTAATCCATACACTCCTACTTACCAACCTTGCCAGTGTCTCTTCAGCAGGAGTTCTCTTAGCTCCAGAAGCAACAGTGACTCCAAATAACTTAGCTTTATGACCATATTTCCACAAACCCCAATGGTTAGATTTATAAGGGGTTTGTACATGTTTGCCTTCATTGGCTCCCTCTATATTAGAAGCAAGGAGCTCCCAAGAAATAGATTATAGTATACCATACCCAGGCTCCAGAGTGATTCTGGATATCATCACCCCCTGCTTGTCCCTTATGGTTTTTGCACTGTGCTGCAACCATCCAACATAAGATGCCTCTGGGCAAGTGAGGGAGGGAGGAAGGGGCAGAGTTGGGAATGCACAATATAATTAACGCTGGGATTGTCAGTCACTGATGTCAGGCCCCACATCTACACACCATGCACTGGCATTGATCTTGCCCTGCCCACTCGGCCCAGAAAGGCAGCGAGAGTGCCTCTTTTCATGCCAAGCCACCACGTCAGTCTTGGTCGCCATCAGACGACTCTTCTTCTGCCTCCTCCAGCCACTGGATAAACTTCTGGAGCTGCACAGAGAAGAAAATGTAATTGGGTAACAAGTGACACCAAACAGATGCTTGGAATGCTCAATAGCTACACCGTATCAGTGAGCACCATGATCACACACAGGCAAGAAGGAAGGGTGTTTCTAGGAGACATGAAAACATGCAGATTAAGGGAGGGAGGGAGGGAGGGGGAGAGGGAGGGAGGGAGGGAGGGGGAGGGAGGGAGGGAGAGGGAGAGGGAGAGAGAGAGAGAGAGAGAGAGAGAGAGACACACACACACACACACACACACACACACACACACACAAGTTTAAATGAAAAACAGCTAGGATGCCATGGGTAATCTAGGCTCACTGGATTCCTGAAGGAGATTTCTCCAATCAGGCAGTCCCTGAAACACTCAGTGAGAAGATGCAAGTTTGAGATAGTTGTTCTCTCCAGAGCTCAAGGGAGGACAGATGACAGCAGCACCTTAGCTAAGGCATGTTAGGAAAGCTACTGCTGGGAAAAATCTACTCCGACAGATTGCTATAAAGAAGGCAGCTCATTTTACCTTTTAACCTGGCTTAAATAAGCAGCTGAAAGCACTGCTGACCTATACTAAGAGTTGACTTTGCATACGTTTTAAACAAAGTGGGACTTCTTCAGAGATGGATTTTTCCCCCCTCCTCCTCTTCCAAACCCAGGGAGGAGAACTGGAACAGGGCTCAGCCAAATTGTAGCACAAAGTTCTGCCTGATGGAGAGGGGAAGTTTATATGCTCCTTACAACACAAGCCAAATGAAACTACTGAGTACCGTAAATGCTTAGGAATATATGCAAAGAGACTGGTGAGCCAGGAACGAAAACTTCAAAGGAATTGCATGAGGCCAGCACATAGGGCATTGGCCTAAAGCCCATTTGAAATGGGTGTTGGCTTACAGAAGCTGTGCTGTTACTCCAGAAAGTGCTGGCCTCATGCTATAGAGAGCCCACTAAAAGCCATCCCTCTCTCCTACTACCTCCATTCCTCATCCAAACAATGCAGGCTGATTATGGCAGAACTCACAGAGACATCTGTTCTGGAGAACAAAGTTGTGTTGCACAGCATTCAATGCACGGTGCATTACTGGCCTACCATGTAATGGCAGCTGCTTCACAGAAGGAGACAGTGGCACTGAACTCCACTTGAAGCTTCTTTCAACAGCTCGTGTATCATTTTTACACCTTTGGGACTTACCCGTTGGTTCTTACGGAGCTGCTTTCCCTTATCAGACGTGTCCCGCAGAGAGAACCAATTGAGAATTACATCTTCTTCCAGGATTTCCAGTTGGTAAAACGTCATCAACACCTGCCACAATTAGAAAAGAGCAACAGGGATCTCTATCAACTCTTTCAGGATTAGCTTATGTCTAAGCACAAGGTTTGCATGTAGCCTGTGGCTCCCAACTCTATTTTCAAAAGAAGGGGCTCAGTCTCTTTCATTCTGCATTTATTGTTAGAAATAACTGTGCTTCCCCTGCCAAGCCTTATGCTTCTGATTGATAGTTAGATGCTATGACATATAATGAGTCTAAGTTCAAGCCTCATCAGCTTCTGCTCTGGGGATGTAGGGCGTGATTAAGAGCTGTGGGCAACAAAAGACCCACAGAGGACATCAGTTCAATAAGTAACTTGAGTTCTCACTTTAAAGCACCCCAAAACCCATCCCCAAAGCAGTTATAACAAGAAACACTTATGCAAGCCCAGATATGTGCAATTGTAGCATACACAGAGAAGAGCATGAATCAAGCCAGCCCTGCCCCAGGCTCCTTCCTCCTGTCAGTCCTCTCTTAACAGTGCCTTATGGCAGGTGTCAAAGCAATTGGTCATTCATCAGCTCAAACTCCTGCCCAGTGCGGCGAGGGTAAGATGCAATCATGCTTTCTCAGGGTGCCTTTGTGCTCCAGCTGAGCAGGCACTCTGCAGTTGGAGTCCTTGCGGCAGAGCACTGACAAAGCTGGCTGCCAACTCCAAATATAAAGTGTCACTTCAGTTCCCAGCCTCCAGGGAAGCCCAGGCCCCTAGAACAATGGACACATGCCAAACAATTGCTGTAATTCAAGGACATTTTGGCTTACCAAGCTGAAGACTTGGCTCCAGTCCATGCTAAGTGCTTGCCATTAGCCAGAAGCACTGGTAGCACAAGTTATGATTCCTCTTTCTTGAGGAACTGAGGGTTAAGCATGATTCTAGGAGAGCTCTTCCAAAAGAAACAGGGGCTTCCTGAGACATTGCTAAGGGAAAGACTTAAGATCCAAGTCAAATGTTCCCCGTGTGATAGGGCAGAAAGAATCCAGGAATGAAAAACTTGAAGAAGTTGGTAGGAGGGAAAATATATTGAAAACTCTGAGAAGAGAGATGAGTATTAAGCCACATTTCATCTCCCCTTTATTCCCAGTTTCACAACTTGCTCAGCCTAACTAGGAAATCTTGCCCTTATTCCCAACTTTGCGCCGTAAAGTAGGGTAAATTATTTGGCAGTTAGATCTCGCAAACCATGGGGAGACAAAGGAAGTAAAGCTCTTCCTAAAGCAAGCCCCTGGCCTCATGTCTCTTCCAGCATCACACAACAAGGGCATCTAGGTTAAAAGCTGCAAAATAATAGCTCCCTTCAGGCTGCATACTGGTAATTAATACTCACCCTCAGCTGTGCTCACTCAGAGGCACAGGCAGTCACAGAACACTTTTTTTTAAAAGCAATTGTTATAGATGAATTTTCCATATGCCCTCTCCTCTGAGGCACCAAATTTCTCTCCTCTAAAGTAGACATGCTGATGAAGCAAACAGGATGCATTTCATCATGGATCTAGCAAAAACAGATCCGCAGAGGTGGGGGCAGAAACTCACTTTAGCTATCGATGTGCAAAGGCTGTCGTGTTCCAGGAAGAATTCCTCAATGGCAAATAAGGCATTCAAGTGATCCGATGCCCGTTTTATGTAGTTCTTGAACAGCGGGGTCCAGTTCTTCAACAGCTGCAGAAGGAAAACACAGAAGAAAAGTTCCTGAGCTATGATGTGGACATGTGCATTCAGCCCAGTTTCTCAGCTGTGCTGCACTAAAACTGAGCCAGGGAGGCATTTTAAGAAAAGCTTTACCTGACCACTTAGCATGTTTGCTCCCCTCTGTCCATCAAACAGATGGTATTAAGGTTCACGTGTGCAGATATGACCTGGTATTACTAGGCAGCTTTGAGAGTGTCAGATAACTGCCTTGGTTTCTATTATCTCGATGGAATACTAGATTGCCACAATAAATGTCTAATGGAGTTTGGTACTCAAAGAAAATCACTTCACAGCAGACTGATAAGGAGAGGTACATACACGCAACTCCAACATTCATCTCACAGAGCAGCTGACATTTCAGTGGAACTTTCCTTCAAAGCAGCAGAACAAATAAGAACAGAGAGAAAAAGATAGTGCCGGCATAATTAATTACTAGCTGAGTAAAAGTGGACGGCGCAAGACAGCCACCCCAAAACCTGGAACATAATGGGAAAAACACCCACAGACAAGCCATACTTTTGCTGTGTGTCTACAGGCTTGTTTGGATCCTGGAGTCTGCTGCAGGGACTAGGCAGGAAAGATGAAGGACAAGAAGCTGTTAACCATTAGCTCAATTCTTTCCTCCAAGGCTTATTTTTGATGAAGCCTTTAGTTTAATGATTTTGGTGCTGCCTTTTTAAACAGTATTTCTGGCCAAGTCCCCACAGCTTTTTCAGTCATTGCACACATCTGAAAAGCAGGCAGCAGCAAAAGCTCTGCAAAGCAGCACAGACTGACCAGGACCTGGGATAGGAGGTAATAAAAATACTTATAGCCCTGTCCATAGAAGTTTTAAAGGTATCAGAATTAGGAGAACAAGGCACAAAAATTTCTGTTTCACCACACTATGACCAGACTATCCCATGAACACATTGTAGGAAATTAAGTCAAAGTTCCACTTCTTTTTAAATAGGTTAATTCAACAGCAGGCACCCCGAGACTACATCCCTGGCACACTCATACCAATACGCTGTCTTGCTATGCCTTCAGCACAGCGTCTCCCTACAGAGCACACTGATTTGGTCTGTTTTGAAGGGAAACAGGCAGTTCTCAGGGATTTGGGGTGTGAGGAAGCAGCCCTGCGTCACATATTCTGGGTTAATCAGCGTTACTCTGTTTTGGACAGTTGTTGAGAGGCAGTAGCCCAGCCAGCAGGACAGCTCCATTGACAAACAGCAGAGCTAGTACCCAAGCTAGTGTGGACTATCAAGGTAGCCTGTAGTGGGAAATATTGCAGAATGGCTCCATAGCACTACAATCCATCACTTCATCAAGACACATCTGTTATTACCACAGCCCTGCTGGAATCTGCATGCCCCAAGCAGGAACAAAGAACGGGATCAATACAAACAGAACGATCTGCGCAGTACATCATCCGGCTCGAGGAACAACAGTAACAACACAGAATGGTCCTAATCATCGTGGTATCACAACAAAAAAAGCTGAGGGCTGCACAGTATATTTCCAAGAAGTATTTCAACCTCTAGCAAAATGCTTAATCCTAAACACTCTTCTCTGCCCTACAACCATCTCCTGCATTTTATTCTCCCTCAGAGTTCTTCGCCTCAGATACAGGAAAGGACCTAGCAAGTTCCTTTCAGGCCAAGAAATATTTCACAATACCTTTCTGGTAACATTTTAAAATCATAAGCAGGCACAATTCTAACAGAATTATAAGTGGAAGTTATGGAGTTTCTAAAAGCAAGTAAGTTATAAAGAAACCAGAGCTATAAACACTCACAACCCCAGGACTCCATCCAGTATGCCTGCTGCTGGGAAAGGCACAGAAAAAACGCACCATTTCAGGTCAAGAACATGCACTGTACCAACTGGTGCTAATGGGGAAAGAAGGGCTCAGCCCCACAGAACCTGTGAGCCTGTAAGACTAGAGACACAGTGTTCACGAAAGCCTGAACTGGAGAGTTAGAGACTCGCAACTATTTTAGATGGACAGAGGACTGAAAAATGTGAAGAGACACCTGACCAAGGGACCCATGGACAAAATCGTAACTTTCCAGTTTTTGACTATAGCTGGATAACTCCTCCAAACAACTTATGGTCTAGAGAAGGCAACAGTAAGTTCCTACGTGTTGATTCATTTTGCACAGACCTGGTCAGTGATGCTGCATCGGCTTCATCTTCAAAGAGGTTTGGTCCTCTTTTCTTTTGTGAGAAGGACGGTCTCAGCACTGAGCCTCTTATCTCCTCCTCCAGCACAGGACACCGTCACGAAATATGCGTGAAGCACAAGGGACAAAGCTATAATTCTAACCTGTTGCACTGTAACACAGTACTTGTGCTGACTACCATAAATTGGTTCAGTGAAAGCAGAGATCTCTGTTTGATCACCTAAACGAGTGATCCCATGTTGGGCTCACTTGCATTACCTTGTGAAAGAGTAGGGCTCCTAACAGAAATCAAAGGAGGTGCACTACACACACTAGCTGCTGGGCTGCAGCACGGACTCTGGCTTACTGAGCAAGCCGACCTGCTACATTGCCTCCCTCAGTTCCTTTTAGATATCCTCACCTACGTAGCCTTGTTTGATGTCATCTTCAGCGACAACAGAAGAACAACCTTCAGTTTGACAGTGACTTCAGCCATGTTCACTTAAATCATGCCTGCAGTTCAGGAAAAGATGAGGTTTTCTGTACCATCTCTGCTTTGCAACTTATTCAAGAGCCAAACAAGATGCCTCACAGACATCAAACTGGATAATGCTGTTTCTCAGGCCTTCTTGTTTCATCTGAAAAATACCCACAGGCATATCCTTTATGGGATGCTTGTTTCCTAAAACTGCTGCAAAACTTATGAGCTTCATACTCAGGGGCCAGCCCTTCAGAACACATACTGTGGTTTCAAGTCAAACCATACATCATAACTATGGCATTTCCACAATTTCCCCTCCTGAGCTGTCTGAGATGGCTCCACCATCGTTCTTACACAAACAATCCATCTTCCTTTAACATCCCTTAGCTGGAGTTGAGCTACAAAGAGAGAGCAAGAAACGTGAAACAGTTCTGTGAAGTTCAGTGGGTTTCTGGTATTCACCACTCTGAGAACGTAAGCATTTCCGTCTCGTACAAACTAACACTTTGCCATACGAAAACCAGTAGAAGCAGATCTCAAGTCTAATACAACTATCAGTTGAGGCCATGTTAGCTACATATTGCACACACTTTCATTCTGCACTAACCCATACAAAGCTAGTGCTTGGGGTTCTCAGGGTGTAAGTAAGTACTTGTACCTTAAAGGAATGCATTTTTGACCAACGAGGCAACCACAAGTCGTTTGCTGCAGAGAACCCACGATTTCAGATGCTGTACAAACACACATGCTCTGCCTGAAGAACTAGTCTCTTCAGAGTACAGTTGGTAAAAACACACAAGCTGCTGCACAGGAAGACTGTTAATGTCTATTTAATAAGTCTTAGAATGCTGATTCACTGCCTATATTAGAGGCATGTCTCAACTCAGACACATTGGGTTTTTAAAACGGTGACTAACATTGTGTTTGCAATTGAACATTGAGTCTTCTTCACCAGGATACTGTCTTCTGGCTGATCTCAGTACGGGGAACCCAGCACAAACAATTCTGCATGCAGTAAAGACACTGAAGCAGGAAATTCTCCCATAGAAGCATATTCTAAGAAACTTGCTGGCTGTTCTTTACACAGGAGCATTTGGAGAAGCTGGCTGCCATGTTGGTCAATTGCTTTGACACTCGATTCCTCTGATAAATCTAAGAATGATTTGTGTTTCATAAATGCACATGCCACATACGCCTCCCTTTCTGAGCACCAGCTTTCCTATGATGAAATATATACGGACAAAGTTATCCAGATGTAAGCCCTTCATATATTTTTCATTGTATTTAGCTTCAAAGGTTTTTCTGGGGGGCAAGGATACTTAACATTAAGCATTTATATAGTAACCCTTATCTCAGATCAGAACCTCCTCTGCCTGGATCCTGCAGTGAAGTTCTCCTGTCATACTCAAGCTAGATTAGGAGCCCAGTCTAGGAGATTTATTTTAGCTGGAATGAAAACCTCCTACACAGCTACCAGCTTCACACCACCTGCTGTCTAGACGTAGCACTTTCCACTTAGTCTACTATCTGCTCTAAGATTCTCCTCAGTCCTCCTCCTTCAACTCTTTTTCCAGGACAGTACATCTTATTCAAGAAGACAGACTGGAAAAGGAACAAAAGTAAGCAGAATATAAATGGAGTGGACAGCAAAATCTCATTAGGACAGCTGAACAGTTCACTGCTGTTAGTTTCCTACTAAAGGCATCTCCACACATCCAGGATATGAATTAAGTGCCATGCTTACATCTACATAAAGAAGAGTCAGTTTTCCACCATTTCCCATCAATTGAAAGCACATAGTTCCTCACAGAAAGGATGATGCAGATGTCTAGTGGTCCTATTTTTATCTGTCTCCTAAGGAATTTAAATTAGTCTTTCCCAAACAGGTGCAAGATCCATTCATTCTGATAAAGCACCTTTGTAAGCTGTGGAGTTTGCAAAGTCAAAATGCACAAATGGGCTACAGCAAGGAGACAGAGTCATTACACTGCCTTCAGTTTGGATCAACAAAGCCATTAAGATGAGACTGCCTGCTTTTTAAGCAGATCCTATCCTGATTCGTCTCCCTTAAGTCAGGAAATAGAAATCACTCTCACCCAATTATACCCCAGTCTCTCTAGAGACACAACAAAATTCTGAATCTTCACTCAAAGACAGCAAGATCTTGCCTCTGCATTTGGCTGGAAAAAATTGGCACCACTTACAGTACACAGACAAGTGACACCTTGGAAAGGATCCCACTGGGAGAGGAGCGCTCCCTGCTGCCCCAGGGATTGGACTCATGATGGTTTGGAATCGGGTTCCTGGAATGCAAGCCTATAAAGACACCTCTAACAGTCTCTCTCTGATCTCTTCTAAAAGTTATACACTTCTACTATCACACACAGGAGACGGAAATAACCATAAGCTACTGGAATAAGACTTCCCAACACCTACAATCTCAGCTAAGTTCTGTCAAGCAGATACAATAGTTTCAGTTTGCTTTTAGCTCCATAGAAGACAAAGAGGTTCACAAACTAGGGAGCCTCAAGTGGCTTCAGGCCTAAGCAAAGATTCCTCAGCTAGGAAGTACCTGGGGGATCCAAACCAACTCCTACACGCTAGGACACAAGCCTCAAGAAGAGTTAAATAGAGGAGCACTCACGGGAAGTAATGCTGAGAAATAGTTTTGAGAGTCCAAATTTGCATCCAGCTGCTGCAATGGGAACTCCAGGATCACTTTACTAAGCACTTGCATCATCTCCTTCAGGCCAATATTATAGGCGTACCTGCAAAGAAAAAGAGTCAGAAAAAATACATTTCACACTGCCTGATCTCTGCACACTACTGTTCCTTCCAGAGACCCAACAGAAGGTTTGATTTGCATTTTCCAGACTTTTTTTCCAAACATTCATGCAATTAAAACACCTTGCATTGCAACAGGCCTTGTGAAAGACCAATCCTGAAAATCCGCTATCACACTGGAACAAGCTGCTGCAAGGGGCAGCACCCTCACATTCACTAGAGTGCTGCGTGAAGATTGTTGCATAAAATAACGGACTCAGGTTTGTATTTGAGAAATACTAGGTAAAAGTGTTGTGTTCTAGACTTCCTGCTGTGTAAACAGAGTGGACAAGCCACACCTCAGCAGTCACAGCTGCAGGCAACTGGTTGAATGTTACAGTGCACAGAGCAGTGGCTCCTGCATGAACTTATATGCAACTTGTGCCAAAAACGTACTTGCTCTCTTCAGTTCACAATTACCCAGTAGCAATTAAATCTCTTGTTCCAGAAACCAGGCTGGAAAAGCTTAATGACCGAGGAGGCTATAGATACAGCTGACTCCATCAACTTCTGTCATCATTCAGTCATGATCTCTCATCTACATTTCTTATGCTCTACTACTGGCAAAAACAACGTGCAACAAACAGACATGGCTATTCATGTGATTTCTTTTCTTTCTAGACTTGCTGTCAAATCCAACTCTTCAGAATCCCTAGGTGAACACTCACTTGAGAGAGTTGATTTCCAGGACCAGGTTGTCACAGGAAATGTTTTCTTCTTCGCCCCTCTGTAATGTACCCAGAACCTCATTCTGGAAAACTAATGAAAAAAAGGACAAGTAGTTAGAGAGGAGATGGAGAAGTGCTGATTCTTCAAACTCTTTAGTTACTGAAGAAACTATATCCTTAAAGAAAGCATTTGACACAGGTCTCTATTTGCTTTCCATAAGCTAGTGCAAACCCAGTTCAACTATACCTATAAATACTGGTATAACTCAGGTAAAAGAAAAGATCTACTAGAGGTCATTGCTCCATCCACTTTGCAACCTTTTAGAGCAGTGCTTCTATTATACTTTCACACTCTAGCCTTTCCTATTCAGACAAGCCTCACCTTCCCTTAACCAAAGATGTGAATTTAAATCTACAATTTATTGGTTTAATTTCCTTCGGACAGATACTTTAGTGCAAAAAGGCTTTTCTTTTTCCCCCTTTTTTTTCCAGTTTAGCTTGAACCCCTTTCAAATCCACATAAGCTTAACAGAGCAAAACACAAAACAAAAAACATATTTCGCAGAAGAGGCAGCTCCTACAAGGAAATTTAGTTCTCCCATACAATTACAGCAGTAAAGCTGTCCAGGCAGGGAAGCTCTGCTGGGCCTTTACGCAACCTCTTGGAAGTTTAGGCAGTGACACTGCCACTTAAAGAGAGAACTAAGGGAGGCCATTTTCACAAAGACCCCATGATCATGAGTGAGAAAGATGGAGCGTCTTTCTCTAGCTTCTCACCCTTTGATGCCTTGGGTTTATATGTAATAGCAATACAAGGAATATTAATGAACATGGTAGAAAATGCTAGGAAGCGAGGTCAAAAGGCAAACACAGTGTAGCAACTCACTGCCCTTCCAGTGCACTTAGAGATAGCAGCACAGATCTCATTCCCGATTACCTGTAGACTCATCGTTCCTTCTCCACAGCCCCATCTCTCACCTTTGATGTCATCCAACTGAGGGGATGCAGTCCGACTGTCTGGCTCTTCAGAGCCCAAGCTCAGGTCACTGTCTGACTCGCTCTCTTCCTCTGAATGCAGGGCTGGGCCTGATAAAGAACAGAAGATTAAGCATTCAACATTCAGAAGCTGCAGCTGTTGTATGGGTTGGGAACCAGGTGTCCCAGGGGCTTCTCAACCAAGTCAGCGACTATCTGTCCTTGCAACGGAGTTTCTATTTACAGGTTCAGATGGTAAGAATTGCTGCAGAGGGAACGCTACAGCTGGCACTAGAATAATGGGACTTTCTTTAAAAAGTCTGCAGACAGACAGCGAAGGGCAGGGACAGAAGCAAATGCATCTCGCCCTGACTGCTGACTCACGATGGAGCAACATTAGCATAATCAGTCACTAGCAGAAGAAAACCAGCAGTAGCCAGAACAGCCAAAACACATTTCCTCCAAGGGAGGGCCTAGCAGCCTGCGACGTGCATTTCACAGCACAGATGGCTATGTGTGTTGGTGCAAATCAAAGATAAAATAACCATCTTTCATAAAGCACAGAAAGAGAGAATCTGGTCCAACATCTACTTTCCAGAAGTAACCTGTGTCTTCTGACCTCACTCCCCCATACAAATATGTTATCTGGAGGCGAGCCTGCTTCATAGAGCCCAGGCAGTATTTTTAGTTCACTCCCTGGAGACTCTCTCACTTTGGCACCCATCAGGCTTTCAGTGTGCACAAAGCTACAGAGTTTTACTGCAGCTTATCACCTCTTGCCCCTTCCTAAATTTAGGCTTTCTGTCCAAACCTCCTAGAACAGGAGCAACTGCTAACCCACTCGTTTAGTTTTAAATCTATTCCTTCTCCAGGGTTTTCTGTGCCAGAGACTTCTATCTACCAATAACCGAAGTTTATCCTGCAGTTGTTGAAAAACTTTTCTTCATCTCATGAACCACATAGTGCCTTCTTATTCTAGACGCAATTACCAGCATCCCACTCAGCAAGTCCCACTGACACAGAAGGTCTACATCTGTCCATCCCCAGGTGATTGCACTGAACTTTTCCTCACCCCACAGGCTCTGTCTCTGCTCTTCTTCATCCTCTTCATTCTTGTCATCCGCCTTCCAGAGATAGCCTCTGCCCTCTGAACCCACATCCTTTTTGTTGTAACCTGAAAGACACAGTGATTAGAATGAAATGGATGTACTGGATTTGCTTGCAGGCAAACCTGAAATAGACTGCTATAACCCACACGCTACTGTCCCTGAATACTCTTCATTAAGAGGGGCTTCCCACAGATGCACGTGGATTTCAGCTTTTATCTTCCCACTTGCCTTGACAAGTGGCTTACTTGCTCCCCTCTACAGCAGCAACACCCACCTCACCATGTTTAGATCCTTCAACAAACTTGGACTGAAAGAAACAATATTCAACCAGAACAAAGTCCTTGGACACAGTCCAGGTACAAGGACATAAATCTTTCATCCTGCCTTGAACAAGACATCTCTTCCAGCTTCAGCTTATCATCTCCTATGAGGCTCCTCCTCTAAGAAAAATGGAAAACAGCTCAGTCTCTGCAAATTTTAATGCTAGGTTACTGAGGTACACTTCACTGTCCAACCTGAGTCAGATATAGCCTTGCTTGCCCTACTGAAAACACACATGTTCCAAGCTGAACACAGCACTAACCTCCAGGCTGGTATTGGAGAGTCTAGAACAGGGGAGGGAAAGACCCCAAAAGATCACGGAGGGCAAAGCGTTCTGTGCAGCCTGAGCCCATGGAGCTAGACACTCTCGTACCTTTCAATTTCACTTTGCTCTCCATCTTGTTCACACCAGAATCATCACTGAACTGGTCTTCATCCTCTTCCTCCTCATCTGGTGGGTGCAGAGAGATCACTGTGCCCTCAGAGAGAGTGATGTCAGGACCTACTACTACCTGTAAATATGTACAACATGCCTTAGGGAAGAAATATCCTGAATGCCCCCTTGTACCTCCACCAGCAGGGGCAATAGCTGCTTTGGACAAGCCATTCCAAGGGAGGGTCTAACAAGCATAACTGAAAACATCAGCACTGCTAGGCCCTAGCCAAACTGCCTGAAGGAGGAAAAAGATGGGAGCAATAGCATAGCCCCCACCCTGAAGAAAAGGCCTGAAATAGCCCTCTATTCTGGTACGTTCCAATGCTTTAAGTCTAGTAACCTGCCAAGAGAAAGCAGAAAGCAGAACAGACAAACACAGCTCACCTGAGAAGAGAGGACACAGCGAGGCTTTAGCTTTACTTTCTCCTTCACCTCAGCTTCATCACAGATAACGGAATGGCAGATCTCCACATTATCTGCTATGTGAACTCTGTCCCAGAGAAAGGCTCCATCCAAAATGACTCTGTCACCTGTTATACACCACCAAGCACAAATAAGTTGAGCAAGGCAGGTTGTTGCTCTCCCACACCGCTGAGTCCACTAGAAAGCATCTTATTCATTGAATTCAGGACTAAACAATGCCCTTGATGTGTGATGGATGTTATACATTAAAAAAATATATGTATTAGCTTTATCAGCCTACAACCGTTTCTTACTCCAAGCTAAAAGAGGAGTTTCTTCTCTACAGAAATTCAGCAAGTTGGTAGTAACAACTGACATCCTGATTTTGCACAGATATGGTCAAATCACAAACAAAATTGCAGCCAAGGATAGGAAGAAGGGGTACGAAGCAGCTCACAAAAACGAGCATGGAGGTTCCTCACTTGCAGGATGTTAGCGGGTGGTAAGTCTAGGTCAGTAAGGGACACGCACTCTCTGATGCTGAAATATCTCCTTCCTTTGCATGAAGTGACTTCTGCCTTTCAGCATCATTACGGTACCCTGGAACTTTAATCTATTTCCCCAACTGGAAAACAAAGCCTTTCTCCTTTCTTCCCATTAGATGTCACCATGTAACACCCACCTAGTATCCTCCCTCAGAGCCAAATGCACTTTAAAAACAAAAGCCCAACAACTTGTGCCTTGCCTCAGCATGTTCCCCCATTCTGGTACTCACCTATCCTACAGTTCTGCCCAATGACACTGTTGGTTACGAAGCAGTTGCTGCCGATGACCGTCCCCTGCCCAATGAGGATGTTCTCTTCCAGTACACTGCCGTGGCCGAGGCTAACATCCACCCCCCGGTAGATGTTGTGTTTAGAATGGGTGTAACTCTGATTCTTGTCATCAGTGAAGTTCATTTCTGGAGTCAAAGGATAAACCCAGCGCCGAATGATATCAGAGCACACAGCTTTGTACATAAGCAGGTTGCATATATGGGCACCATACTGTTCTGTCGTTACATGCATATGGATCTGGTTCCCCAGGATCTGAGAAGTGGACAGGAATATGTTAGAGGACTCCCCAGCGCAAGGTAAAATGATCTCCCTTGTACCGTCCCTATCCTTACCTCCTCATTCACCAGCAGACCACGCACAAAGTCATCCCGTGTCTGGTAATCAAAATTGTCTGTAAACAACTCAGCCACCTGCCAGGAATAAAATGCAAGGAAATAATATAATCAGCAGAAAATGTTGCTGAGGAAGCCAGATAATTAATGGCTGTTCATTGGTTCTCAGAGAGACGAGTTATATTATATAGGAAAGTGATGCTCTTGCCTTGAATAAAGCTTTGATTCCTTCTGCTAGGAGTGTTGACTCTCCCATCTCTTCCTCCTACAGTAGGCTATGAACAGGTTCTGGTTTTCAGAAGGGGCAAAACATTGTTTTAACATTTCTAAGCAGTCAGCCCAGCCTAGCTTTGTAGTCAAAAAAAGCCTATAGACCATCTCTTTTTTGAATGCAGAAGAGATGTTAGCAAGCCCAGGCTGGAATAACCATGAAAATTATCCTAACATGGTACTAGCTTGCAAGTACTGACACTATCCATAGCATAGCCATCACCTCTGCTCCATAGACTTTACCATACTCAAAGTGAGGTCACTTACTTTCCAGTATGGTTTCATCCCGTGCCAAATTGGCCATTCAATCTACTGATGTGTACACTGTCTAGATTTGCCTGTCACCAAGGGGTTGAGTGACAAGCTTTCCAGAGAAAGACCTGGGGGTCTTGGAGAACACAAAGTTGAACATGAGCCAGTAATATGCCCTCATGGCAAAGAGTGGGCTGCATTAGGCAGAGTGTCTCCAGCAGGTTGAGGGAGGTGATCCTTCCCCTCTACTCAGCACCAGTGAGACACATCCGGAGTGCTGGGTCCAGTTCTCAGCTCCCCAGGATAAGAAAGACATGGACATATCAGAGCGAGTCCAGCAAAGGGACATGAAAATACTTAAGGGACTGGAGCATCTGTTGTATGAAGACAAAGAGAGCTGGGACTGTCTAGCCTGGAGAAGAGAAGGCTTGGGGGGAATCTTATCAATGCGTGTGTATATCTGATGGGAGGGTGTAAAGAAACGGAGCCAAACTCTTCTCAGGGGTGCCCCAGTGACAGGATGAGAGGCAAAGGGCACAAACTGAAACAGAGGAAATTCTGTCTGAACATAAGAAAACACTTCTTCACTGTGAGGGTGGTTAAACACTGGCACAGCTTGCCCAGAGGGGCTGTGGAGTCTCCATCCTTGGAGATATTCAAAACCTGACTGGACGTGGTCCTAGGCAACCTGCTCTAGCTGACCCTGCTTGAGCAGGGGGGTTGGACCAGATGACCTCCAGAGGTCCCTTCCAACCTCAACTATTCTGTGATTCTGTGGTTGGGGGATACCAGATACTGACTGAGCTCCCACAGTCCATGGAGCAGTGCCACATGATCACTCAGCTCAGTCATGGAGCACAACCGGCAGCTCTGGTTTTCAGACTCGGTGCAGCAAGGGTGCATGCTCCTCCTGCACACCAGCAGCACTGAGGGAGCAAAATGGATTGCACTCCAGGCCCTCGGGAAGGCAGAGCTCACCTGTGGAGAGCAGATGCTGATATGACAATCCAGCAAATCATGGCGCACCTCGACGTTTTCAATCAAGCTCTGGAACAGACTCTGAAAGAGGAGAAAATTCAGACAAGCTGAGTGCCTCATGCAGTATTGAATCCGAAAAGACTTTATGAGCCTGGGGCATCATATTGATTGAAATTGACTGAATTATTAGACTTCTCTCTCCAGAACTGCAGCTAGTTTATGACCTACATTGAGACACAGGCTTAGCAGGCACAGTCTGGTCACACACAGAGTTGTGTCAATCAGCAGAGCACCCTCCCACACAGTGCAGCTCTCCAAGAAAAAGCTCGTACTTCAAACAATCACTTTTCCTCCACAAGGCTCCTTACCTTAGTTGCTGGGAGCTACAAATACAGAAAGAACATAATAAATGAAAATACAGTGTTCATAGCTTCCACACCCTCTGTGGATTTGTGTGGCTTTTTTTTTTTTTTTTTTTTTTAAACATATCACTGTCTGAAGCTAAAAAGGACTTTCGTTTGAAGGAGAAAAATAGTCTAGGGATTACTGATTTGGGGATGAAAATGACATACTCAGCCTCAGTTCTGAGCTGAGCAAAACAAAATTACCATTTATCTTAATGGAGAAAGTGCCTTCACAGGCATTTCACTGGCTGCATATTAGTAGAACCCATAGCCCTTTTTTTGGGGAGCAGCGCAGGACAGGAGTAGTCAGATAGTGATAGGAGGTACCGCCCCTTATGCCCACTGTTATTCCACTCCCATTCTACCTCCCTTGTTCTATACACAGAATATGAATGGAATAAATGCAGAAAACTGCATTTTTAGAAAAGCATGTCTACCCTATCTTCAAATTCCAAAATGAGTCCCCAATATGCATGTTCCAGCACAGTTTCACCAAGCCTCAAACTCTCTTAGACAGGATCAAAGGTGTAAAAAAGTTTACCAAGCATCACTTCCCACCACCTGCTCCTCCAAAAGAGGGATAAGCAGAGCTCCCCAGCCCTCACTTTAAGAGGGGTTCCCTGAGGCGAGCTGCTTCACAGCTCTTTTGCACCTGCCAGACGCACCATAGGAAAGCGGAAGCGTTTCAGCCCCTGGGTTCTCTGATAGTGAAGGACACGGTTTGTGGCACTGTCCATAGCAACAATGATGTCATCCTCATGGCACCTGGCATGGTGACCAGGCGAGGACTCTTTGAAAATCATCGTCATCACAGAAACATTCTTTTCCATCTTACGACGCAACCTGAACAGGAAGGGCAGAATTTTAAGTCACTCTCCAGACAGTTACACTCTCCAGAGTCAGCACACCAGCCAGACGTGCTTCCTTCAACACCTACTTGTGCTCTTCCAGGGCTCTGGATATATTGAAATTGGACACCACATCCCCAGTGACAAGGATGAAGTCAGAACGGACAAGGGACTTGGCATCAACATCTCGTAGCACGTCACCAAGGGAGCGGTACAGATCAGAAGTCACAAAGCGCACCGTGTTGGGAGATGTGTGGCGGCACCACTTGGACTTTCTGGAAGGAGAAAAACACATCAGGAAAGCATAAAAGGAATACTCCTACAGAGGATACACTGGATAGTGACCCAGCGCATGCCACATCCATAAGTGCATGCAGGAAGAATCCTATCACAATGAGCACATTATCAGTGGGCAGAGATCTCATCATGTGCACAGAGCAGAAAGAACTGAAGACAATAAGACTTTGAGATTACAGCTCAGGGAAACTTAGGAAACTGGACTTTTTGTGAGCAAAGTTTTGACAGAGGAAAAGGAAAGATTACACCCAACCCAGAATTTTTTCCTCTGAAAGCAGTTTTCTCTCAAGCAGGGAAGAGAAAAGACTGCATGTTTCTCTTCAGCATGTGAACCTGCAGCATGCAGAGGTAAAAGATGCTTTCAATGAGAACTGTTTCAATACGCTGCACTGATCACTGAGACACAGCAGAAGGCTAGTAAAGTGTGGTACTATAAATTACACTGCTATCCAGGAAAGCACTTCTTTTAGGCAAAGACATAAATGCCAATAAGAAATGTAATCCCCAAACAACCCTTTTAAAATACTGCACAACTCCACTTCTTCACAGGAGGAATGTTCTTGTTTGAGATGTGCTGGGAGACATCTACTGAAAGGGAGTCCCTAGCCTTGGGCAGCAGTTTTCATCAGTAGAAGAATTAGTGCAATCTAAGACCTGGGAGGCTTATTGGTTGATGGAAGAATCCTTTCCATGATAAAGCTAAAAAGAAAGGAGAAGAGATCCTTACTGTAAATGCTCTTTTATCTCAGCTGACTTCCAACAGCAGAAAACAAAAGTTTCTTCCACTCCAGTTGCTGTTAGGAACTCCAAGGTATAGTCGATCATGGCCACATTTGCCATAGGTAGGAGAGCCTAAAAAATAGATGGAGAGACAGCTGAACAAACACACTGTAGCTCAATATCAGCTTCTTCTAGCTTCAGGAAACTGCCAGAATAGAAAGGTGAATAACTGCTATACTTCCTTTCAATGAAAATTTTCAAAGTTGATCTAAGCAGTAAGAGCTACCTCCTGATGTTCCATAGGGGAAGTTAGAATCATCTTCACTTTATAAAGGAAGGCATAAGAGAAGTAAGGTTATCACACCTAAAATTCTGCAAGAAAAAAATAAGTGACAGAGACAAAAAAAAAAAAAAAATCAAAAAATTCCAGAGCGCTGATTCCCTGACTCTGGCTTTAACTGCTACAAGAAAAACCTGTCAGACACGAATGATGAAGCCACAACAATTAAGAGTCTCTGGAATAAAAAAGCAAAACAAAAGACCCTAAAGTGAAGTGAGTATTCCCTTGACTTGAGATTCATGCCACACTTTTAAACTGACTTACTGATTCATAACTGAGGATCTCATACTATTCTTTGATCCAGTTTTGACGGTGTTTTGTTTCAGGTCTGAGCCCGCATGTATAATTATGAACACTGCAAGCATTCAATCATAATCAGCAGGCGAGGTAAAATAATTGCTCAGACCTAAATTCTACAGAAGCATGCTCTCCTTTAACATACAACCTTCGGATCTAAATAATTAAAGTGCTTTTCCCATCCTTTTTGCTGGCAATATTCTTTTTCACTGCTGCTGATACAGACCAAGAATTTGCTACTTTACCAGAAAGAAGCCTGTCCAAACCTGCTGCTGCATCAGCAGTGAGTGAAAAGCAAACAGCGCAGTTTGCTGCACCATATGTAAGAGCAAACAGCACCGACACAGTACTTCAGTCCTCACCGCTTCTCCGACGGGGCGCATAAACCCCGCCGAAGGAGAAGGACCGGTCAGCGGCTCCCGTTCACGCCCGGTGGCGGGGCCGCCCCGATCCCCGGCGGGCGGCGCAGCAGCACCCCGGTACGTGCCGGGAGCGCCGCGGGCGCCTCGCCTCCCTCCAGCCCTGGCCCAGGAGCTCACGGCTGGACGTCCGCGGCCGGACCGCTCCGCCCTGCGCTAGGGGCCTGCCCGCTCGGGTCCCCGGGAGGAGCCGGCGCGGCCGGGGTAGCCCGGGTGAGCCGGGAGCCCCTTCCCGGCCCGGGGCGGTGGGAGCGGCCGGGGGAAGGTATCTCACCCGCGGCCGGTCCTTGGAGATGGGGAAGAAGCGGCGGTTGAAGCTGTCGGCGACCAGCACGGCCTGAAGCGGCGGCGGCGGCTCCTCCTGCGGGTCGGGACCGCGGGCCGCACCCGCGCCGGCTCCACGCTTCGCAGCGCCGCGGGCCGCCATCTCCTCACGCTGCCTCAGCTCCCGCTTCCGCTTCCGGGCCCGCGCCGGAAAGAGCGACGGGAGCTCGGCGGGGACAGAACAGTTGCCGACGAAAGCAGCCGCACGGCGGGCGAGTGGGCTCACGCGCGCACAAGCAGGCGGGGCGGCGGCGCATGCGCAGTGCGCCAGGTGCCCGCTGCGGGGCGGGGCGGGGCGGGGCGGGACCGCCTCCCGGCGCGGTCCTGAGGCTGCCTGCGCCCCTCCTCCCGCTGCCGGGGAGGGAGCGGGATGTTGGGGTGTCCCGGGCCCCGCGGAGCGGGAGGGGGGTGGCTGTAGGGTGCCCCGGCCGTGTTGTCGCAGGCCTGGGCGGGAGCCCCAGGAGTAACGTGGCGTTGTGGGTAGAGTAGTTCTCCCGTCGGTAATGTGGGGTTGTGGGTATACATGTTACCCCGCGGTAATGGGGAGCTTATGGGTAGACCTGCTGGCCCTTGGTAGCATGTGGTTTTAGGTAGACCTGTTGCCTGCTGAAGGCGGTTCTCGTTGGGAAGGGGTCCCGCGGCCCACAGCGCCTTCTCCACCACAGGAAGGGGCCTCTTGACTTGCTAGAGGGCATACCGGGCCAGTCTGCACCCCCTTTGCCGTGGGGAGGCTCTAGGCTGCCCAAACCGAGGGTGGCTGGGGTAGGTGGTGCACTGGCTTAGGTTGCTGCATGAGTATGAAGTTGCTTTTTGCAGTTGTCTTTCACAAATCCCCCAGGAAGAGCTCACGGGCCTGGGGCTCATCGCTGGAAACCACTCTTCTAGGTCAACACTAGTCACTAGGCTTAATGCATGAATCACTGGAGAAAGCTGTGTTATACTGGGTGAAACAAGTTCTTCCCTTGATGTGTGGCTTGCATGTTTGAGGCATTGCTGAAAGTAGGCATAGTTTTACTCCTTGGATTTCCCAAGTTTTTAGACAAAGCACATGCTCTTCTATTCAGCAAGGCTTTTGGAAATCCAAGTTCTTGTAATTCTCACTGTGTGGGATGATGTGTCAGACACAAAGCACATCTGTCTCATCTTGGAGCTCACCCGTGCATGCAAGCAGGCTGTTCCTGGGAACAGTTCCTGCCACAGTTCAGATGTGCAGCTGGTAAAGGGGCATGGTAGAGACCAGAAAATAATGGAATTTAAGTATCATGTGTGAAGGGAGGTGCACACAAGACCATGAAAACCAGAGGCAGTGGGACAGCAATTGGCTTTGCTGGGCAGTGTTCATTGTTTTAGGGAAGGGTAGGAAGTACTTGTGTGAGTAGATACGGGGCAGCAATAACAGGTTCAATGTAATAGTGCTTTCTGTTTAACCAGACAGTTCAACAGACAGAGTCTAGTGTTACTGCTGACCAGATTGCTTGTAGTTTAAGTAGGGAGCAGCTGGAGAACAGCTTATGGAGTGGGATCCTGGAGCTGCCTGCCCCGTTTGGAGTGAGGAGAATTGTCAAAGCCCTTCAGATTTCCTGGGTTTCCCTTGCAGCCCTGACTGTATAGTTCAGTTCAGCCCAGCCAGGGGAGGAGCAGGACAGTTTTCACCTGTCCTTGCAAGGGCCTGCCAGGGGTCCAGCTCCATGTGCATGAATCGGCTTAGCAAAAGGCAGAGCTTGTGATGAGTGTATGTAGACAGGACAGTTTCAAGAACAATTTAGGAACAAGATCTTGCATTTGATCACTCTTTGCCTCCCAGACGTTTCAGCCCATTCTGCATCACCTATTTGACTCTACAGAAGATCCATTGCAGGCAAAGCTTTGAGAACAAATAACTTGCATAGGCTGCTCATAGTGCTGCTGGCCAATACCCCTCTCTGAGATGCAGGAGCAGAGAAGATGCGTTTTCACCTGCATTACCTGGAGGAGGGAGAGTGCGGTAAAGAATGGAGCATCCCCACCACAACAGGGCATGACCTGAATCGAGTGGGAGGAGAGGGGAAAGCCTGTATTTCCCATACACAGACATTCACCACATGACCTGAGTGCGTGTGTACTACTTTAATGCAAGCCTGGGGAGTTCTGGATTTCAAAATGGTTGTATCCTCTTGATACAACCTCTTTCCTAGCTGTGATGTGTTTGTGCTGCATTTCCAGATGTCCAATAGCTGTTAATGGAAACGCCAGTCTTGCTGTGAACCAGTGCTTCAGCACTGCCACCATTCATCATGAACAGACCCAAATCCACAGTCCTGGAGCGACTTCCCAGAGTCTATCCAGAGACACTTTCAAAGAGGAGGGGAGAAAAGCAGAGGTGGTTTCTGGGACTGGGGGGTGGCACTGGCCTCCCACACAGCTTGGTGAAGCAGTCCCCACTTGGGTGTTGCAGAGGGGGGTGTCTAGCTGCTGCCCTCTGCAGCATCATCAGCTCAGGCGCTCTCAGCTTCATTGGTCCTGGTCCCCTCTGAGTCCCCCTTGCCCAAGGCAGGACTCTGTCCTCATGCAGATCTGGTTGGCCCTCCTGAGTGCTTCTGTATTGGCCTGGTCCTCAGGAGGGAATCGGTTGCTTACAGTGCTGGGCACAGAAAATGCCCCCTTGGCTGAATCCTCCTCTCTCGCCTCTGTCTGCTGGTCATGGCCCTACGGTGTCTCTTACTCAGGTACAGCTCACACAGCTCTGCTGCTTGCTCATTTTTCAGCAGGATAAAACTGTGTTATGACCTCTGCATCAAAACCTGGAAAATGGGCTGAGAGACTCCCTGAGGAAACGCCTAGAGGGCTTGGGGCAGGGGGGCTGCTGAGATCCCCTAAGCCTGGCAGGAAGGGAGTGGGCACCTCGGGGCTTGCTCTGGAAGGCCCTTACTCTGTAAGTTGCCCCCTCTGTAACTCCCTGCTCTGGCCCTTGCTGCTCTCATCTGCTGGCTGAGTCCTCTGCACCTACCCCTTCCTGAGCAGCCAGGGCACCGGAGAGCTGATCCACAGCGCAGCTGTCATCTGAGAAAGAAATACAGGGCATTTGCATCCCCTCCCACCGAGATAGGGCCCTTCCTCAGCGTGGAACATGGCATGTACTTACCAGCCCAAGATACCCAACATGAGCTATCCATCCTGATGATGGAGGGAATGAAGGGAGGCCCAATTCAATCGTCGGACCTACAGTGTTGTCCTAGTGCTGTGGGGAGCCTGCATAACCCCTGTGGCAGTGCTGAAGGGTCTTTGCTGGGTTGAGAGTGGGTAAGAGTGTATTTGCTGTATACAATGTGTTAATGCAGCATGTTTTCCACCAGCTGAATTGCAGGTTCATGACTGACTTTTTAGAAAACAACTCTCCTCTGTCTCCTGAAGGACTCTGCAGCATTGGGTATTCCCTGAATTTCCCTTACCGGTTAAAGTGTTAAGGATCTCTTGTGGTGCCATCTGCCCCCAGTAACTTGTGACTGAGCCCTTGCTGTGCTGCACCTTGTGGGTAAATTGTTTGACCTTAGCTAGTGGGTTGAAATAAAGCAGCCAGGACAGACACAACTGAGAAAATAGAGATGAGCTGCCCTGGAGAAATAAATCATTCCTATCCTGTTCAAAAATAGGTATCCGCATCCCCTTGGGAATCCTTTTGCCTCAGCAAAGGAGCTAAGCCCGGAACAAGAGTTCTCAAGGGGATTTTAGCCCAGGGGTTACAATTTGAGGAATTATCTGAGGCTGTCATTGCCTGACGGCAGGACAGCATCTTCCTTCCTGCCTATGTAGCACTAAATGCATAAACAGCACCAGAAATCAGGTCTGATCCAGCCTGCGCAGCCACTGCCCGTGTCGAGACTGGGCACACAGAGCTCGACAAGAGAATCAGCAGATTATCTGGCTAATTACATCCTGTTCTCTCCAAATGAGGCGAGTTTCCAAGACATTGCCCTGGTAAATTGGCAGGAGCAGGGGAAGACAAATAAAGGTAATTGCTAATGAACTGAACTCAAAATCAGCTTGATAAATATTCTTCAGGCTTTGCAGAAACATTTCCCTTTGGTTTCAGCAGGGACTTGCAGGCCAGTAGCACCCAGGCCAAACATACTCTGAGACCCAATTCCAGGGGAGCTTTTAAAATTGAAATTAGCTCACGAAAATTGAAATGAGGATGTGCTGGGTTAGACTGAAGGTCCATCCAGCTCGGTATCCCACAATGGGGAGAAGTTGGGGGGATCACACTGACTAGAGCCTTTTCCTACTTCCTCATCCTTGCACACCTCTGCGTAGGGCATCATGGAGCAGCATCCACCAGCTCTGGGTAGTGAGTGCCATGGGGACGCTCTGCTTTCTGGGGCATATTTGGGGCATAGCTGGGGCATATCTAGGGTTCCATATCTGTCGGGGCTGAGGGGGACCTGTGTCAGGAGGTCCCCAGGGCAGGGAGCCTTGAAGGCAGAGGATCACAGGAGGTTTGCGTGGAGGAACTGTGCGTCTAGCACCAGGCTGATTTCCCCTCACTTTGTGTTGTGTCCTGCCTTGGTGGCTGGCAGCTCCTGATGCCCTTGGAGTATCCTCAGGTGCCTCAGCAGAGCCATGGGCTGTGTGTCATCTCGACTCCAGGTCAAGGATGCAGTGAATGCCTCCATTCTCCTCTGCCTGGCCCGTGCCAAGCTGCTGGGGAGCCTGGTTGGGCCGGGGCTCTCCCCATGCAGTGGAAGAGGTGACATGGGGCAAACCCTGCACCCTGGTGCAGGTGTCCAGGCTCCAGGGGCTGTCCTGAGCTCACTCGTGATGGTTGATGCTTGCTTGCCAGGTGTAGAGAGGTGCCTGCCTGCCCCAAACAACCTCGGAGGAGCTCCTGCCCCGCGGAAAAAGGGTAGGTGCCAGCCAGCATGCGGTTGGTTTTTCCAGCCCTCCTGCACGCCTGAACAGCTCTGTACTGGACACAAGATTTACTTGAGCACAGAACTGAGTCCTGCAGGTAAAAATAACACTGCAGATCACAAGTAAGCCAGAGACCGAATATGAAACCAGACTGATGCCGTTCTGCATCCCGACCCTCCCACTCCCTGGGCCCTGGCCAAGCTGCCAGCAGGGACACTGACTCACAGGCTAGTCCTGCGCTCTTTGCTCGTTTGGGCCTCTCCTGTGCTTCTCAGCAGAGGCTTTCTGCCTGGTGAGCTGTGGGGCTTCCTCCGCTCTTGGCATCCTGCTGCTCCTTTGCGGGCAGCCTTGCGAAGGGGAGTCAAAGACAGAACAGGCCACTGGATCTGCCCCCAGGCACCTACCCAGCGCCGGGTGCTGCGCGCTGAACTGCCTGGTGGCCTCTTCCACCAGCGCGATGCTGGCCTCAGCATCATTCGCTTGCTAACACGCGGGATGCGTTACCCGCTGCTGCCTGAGCTCTGGGCTGCCCCAGCTCCCCGCATCTCGGCTGCCTGGAGTTTCGTATTGCCCCTGTGTCTGATGAAGACAGGAGAAGGGGCGTCCTTGGGGCAGCCCGTCTCCCACGGCCGGCCCTGCCTGGAGCTCAGGCACCTGAAGAGTGAGGAGAGGCAGGGACAGCACTGCTAAGTCCCAGGGTAAACTTCTGCCTAATTTACTTCTTCCCTGGGACTTCCCAGGGTCCGAGGCTCCTCCCTCACAGGCACAGCCTGGGCTGTAGGTTATATTGCCCTAGACATTTTAGCTGAGTTTCCAACCCTTTACAAGCTTTGCTCCAGTTTCTCCCCCTTGCAAAGGTTTCGTTCTCTCCCCTCGGTCAGATTAGCCTTAGCAGGGAACAGCTACTCCCAGACTCCTTGTGTGGCTCTTGGATAAAGTCTACATGATCTGATGCTCTGCTCCTTCTTCCAGGATGCTGCTTCCATCATCCCTCAGCAGCCGCTTTTCTGAGGAGAAACTCCAGCCCTGGAGCAACAACGCTTGCCCGTGCTGGCAGACCTGCTCTCAAACAGGTAGCCAGGTTGGTGCGCAAAGGCTGCGGGTGCTGGCGCTCCCGGATCGCTGCTCAGGCCCTGGCATCAGCCTTTGCTGATTCATCTCTCTGGCTGCTCTCCGGGACGTGCGAGGCTTTAGGCACGGCATGCGCAGGCGTCAGCGAGGACGCCCTGTCCTGGGAGGAGTGAGTCAGCTGCCATCTGGCCTTGCCATGTGCTCCAGCCTCAGGGCCGGCACCCCTGGAGCCGGCCGCCCCGCATGACCCCAGAAGCTGCTCTCCTCTGCGCCGGGAGATGCGTTTCCCATCAGGGGACAGTGCTGGAGCACTCATGGGAACCAGTATTCCCAGTCACGCTGAGGACCGCCTTAGCATAACCACCTGGGAGATCATTTCTCTGCCTGAGCAAGGAGAGTGAGTCTGCAAACGAATGCTCCCCCCTCTCCTCCTTTCCCTGTTTCTTATTCAGCCCTCCCACAATTTTTTACACTGCTGCTACACTGGTAGCACCTCTGTCCCTGGAGTCCCTGGCCTTCAAAACCTATGTTAGCCTGGGATTTACCCCCAGCATTGTGCTCCCGTTGGGCTCTGCACTAAGCCATAGGAAATGAGGCAGCAGCCCGTGAGCAGGCTTGTTTGCGTTAGAAGAGGATCGTGATCACAGGGAGCCTGTGGCTCTCCCTGGCCCTGGGGACGAGAGATCCCTTGTCACACTCCAGTGGAGACATCAGAGCCGCCTCTTGTTTTCTCAGCTAACCCTTTTCTAGCCTTGGTCCTTGTGGATTCCCGTAGCAGAAGCAGCTGGGAACAGCTTTTCCCGAGTAGGTATATAACAAAACCCCAGGGAGGCTTGTACTTCGGTAATGAACAGTGGCTGGTAGGAAGGGATGTGTGGGCTGAGCCGGGGGGAAAGACATCTCCTCTGGAGAGACCAGGCACTGAGCAAGCCGTGGGATTTGGCACCTGCGAGCATGCGACTGTGGGGAAGGGCAGGGAAGTGCCGTGCGGCAGAAGGCTGCAGGAACAGGCTTTGGGGTCGCCTGCATCATGGGAAGGGAACCCGCAGTGCCAGGTCAGGGCTGCCGGGGCGAGGAGGGCATTCCCAGCTCGAAGGAAGCGGGGCTGGTTCCCAGGAGAAGGACGGCTGGCTGCTGCCTGGCCCAGGGACTCATTTGGAGAGTCCCCTCGCTGCCCTCCCCCCGGTCCCTCCCAGCCGGGGACCCTATGCCACCGACCCAGAGCGGTCGCTGTGCAGCAACCGCCAGCAGCAATGACTGCTCTGTCCCCGCTCCTTCGCTCCGAGGTGGGGCTGTTCCCCCCTCCCATCCCTCACCTTGCCCAGGGGAGGAAGGGGCTCCTACAGCAGCCCCTCCAAGAGCAGTCCCAGCCCTGCCTGGCGGAGCGGCTGCAAGGAAGAGTCGTCCCTCCCTCTGCCTCCCGCCGCTGCCGGCACCAGATGTATCATTTCAGGAAGGAGGCAGCCCTGCTTCCCACTGCCGATCCGCCAGAAGCCGAGCTGGGGCTTTGATCAAGCCACAGCTATCGGTGCTCCAATCGCTGCCTTTCCTGCAAGGGCCCCCCATCCAGAGGAGAGGGCGACCCGACACCCGTTTCCTTTAACCCTTCTCCTGCCCTGCCAACCCAATGCTCCATGGACAAGGCATGTTGATCAGAGCTCAGTCCAAGGGACTTCATGTTTCCAGGGAAGGCTGGGAACTGAGTGATATTTTGGTAGCTGTGCCATTTCGAGGACCTGCTCAGTTGCCCACACACGCAGAGCTTTGCTTCAGAAAAGCTTTGTGTTGGAGCTGCCTTAAGATCTAACTAATAAAGACTGAGAAGAGGAACTTTCTCCAAGAAAATTCAGCAACCCCTTTCCATCACATCAAAGCGAGGGAGAAATCATCTTATCTCCACAGATGTTGTATACTACAGATCTGGTTATTGAACTTATGTTTCCCATGGACTCACTCCAATACTTTTTCTAATTTGCAAGGGTTATATTTCAAACTGTTGCATTCATATGGTTGCAGAAAAGTATAAGGAAGTGGCTGATTAATGACATTTTTCCTGGCAGCATAGAAGTGCTGGTTCAAGTCATAGTGGTACCAAGGAAAAGGTAATATATTGAAAAAAAGAAGAAATTATGTTTATTGGATTAGATTCATTTTCTGTTTCTTCCAAGTCAATGCGATTAATTACTCTGTGATACAATGTGCAAAGTCACGGTATGAGAGTCTATACCTGAGAGATGCTGAGGAATTCATCGCAGTGCTCCCACCACCTTGCGGTCAAATCAGTGGGAATATTAGGCTCTTGAGATACCCTGTCTCCAGGAGCAGCTTCCAGGATTGCAGCACTCTCCTTCAAGCGCTGGCTTTGACACCCTAAATATAACTATTATTTCTACTTCTTTTCATCCTTTTCTGGACAATCATGCTGCGAAGCATTGGTCACGCCACTGATCGCATGGTTTGATTCATGGCACCTTCTAGTTATCAAACCTCTCTCTTGCTTGATGCACTCATCTTTTTACCTCATTTGAATTGAGATGATTAGCTCCAGTGGGCAGGACTATGTCCCCCTCCTCTGCGCTCGAGCAGCCTCCGGCTCAGCCAGACTCAGCACGCTGCTGGAGCCAGGCTGGGGAGTCTCTGGGGCTGTAATAACACCCATCACAGGGGTGTTATTCCCAAACAGGGACTCTGGGATGGCTGCAGTGCCAATACTATATATAGGAACAAACACTCTTAGCAGGGTCATAATAATCAGCTTTGTTCCTTGGCCCTTAGAGATAATGTGACAGCTCTGATGCCTGCGCGGTGCGGACATACCGGCAACCTCTTGGTGGGAGCACGTGGGGAGGCCTGGCTTGGAGCGGGTGTTTGCAGGGGTGTCCACAGTGATGTGAAGTGCAAAGCAGGGCAGAGATAAGCCCAAAGACACCATGCTGGTACTAAGTCAACACTGACGCAAGAAGAGAGTCCAGAGCATGTAATTCTTAAGTGCACAAGCAGAGCTCAAAAAAATCCCTCAACTGGATGGCAGAGGAAATATCTCTGTACAGAAGCATGATCCAGAGATCTGGACATACTCTTACCTATAGGTGACACAGGTGTTCAGCTAGAAACTTGATCTAAATTGTGGCTCTGCCTGCGATCATAGGACATCACCATGTGATCTGCTACACACCTGCAGAAGTGTGTGTTTTAAACCATCTCTCCCTCTGTGCAAAGCACTACAAACATGCTGGGGGAATATAAAAGCAATAAAATAACATTCAAAATCTGACTTAATTCACATTGGACTGTAACCACTGAAAGTGCACCGTACAGAGAAGGCCCTGGCTTTTTTAAAGAGAGAAGAGGCAGTGTTAGGCTTCACAAAGGCTGTGCAGTGCTGGAGCTCATTTCTCTCACCTGCGGGAAGGGCTGCTGGATTTTCAAAGCGGGAGCAGATAGTGATTGATGCTACATGCGCCTCACTCAGACAAGGAGCAGAATCTGAACGGGGCATTCTCCATTAGTTCAAACTGGTGCTATCTTCTGTCTTTAAGATGAAGCCAGACACTGTTCATGGATGCGGAGGATCCTTTGCCCAGCAGTGTTTGAGACCTTGCCCTGCTTTTTAAATAGCAACTCTCCTTCGCCTCTCTCCCATGGCTTCCAGCACTCACACCATTTTTAGGAGGAGGAATCGAGCCACAGGCTGGAGATGTGATACATTTGGGGTTACAGAGCAAGCTGATGGCCAGCCCAGGAACTGAGCACGTCACCCAGCTCCCACCACACACTGTAGCCACCCACGGGAGGAGGTGGTCCTGCTGCTCCGAGTCGTTGCATCCTCCAGCTCCCGTGTGCTGTGCCCCCAGGCCGTGGGAGAGGCCATGGGGGAGCTGGAGCTTGTGCCATTCTTTGGTTATCGGTATTAAGCCGGGTTTGTTATTCTAAGCATTGCGGGGGCTGTGATCTGTGTTATCAAGGCTGCAGACTGTAGGACTGTTTCCCACTCTTCAAGCATGGGCCTAATCTCCGCGGCCATGGCTGCAAAGGTCCCCGTCTTCCTGCCTCGTGATGAAAAGCAGCACACAGCAGCCAGCGCACTTCGTTTCCAGTTGACCTGACTAAGCCACGATTACACACGGGGCTTTTCCTATTAGCGGCTCAGAAATGCCCGGGGGACTCCCCCCACCTGCAGAGCATGGGACAGGCACGTGACGTGGCTCTGTTTGGCAAAGCAAACCTGCTCCAGACGTATGTTTTCCCGTTCAGGGATTTCTGAAGTCTTAACAAACAACCTCAAGGTTTCAGACCAGTCAGTATTTCTGTCTTCACTGCAAAGTTTGCCTTGGTAACCCAGGCCATTGCCTAGGCTCTGTACCAAACCCCCTGGTACACCACGGTGGTGGTCCCCCCGGTCCCGCCAGCTGGTGCAGCAAGAAGGGGCACAAGGAAGCGCTGTGGCCACCTGGGCTGGGACCTGTCCTCCTCCTTTTCCACTGGCAGCAGGGCAAAATAAGTCCCCGCTAATTCCTCACTGCTGCTTTCACTATCCACCCCTAGCCTCCCGGGCAGGTAGGGCAACTGGCACCCAAAGCCGCTTGCCTTCTCCTACATCCCCGAGGAGGGGTCTCCGAATATGGCCCCTCGCCCTGTTGCTGTGGGAGGGCTGCGGCAGTGAGGGCTGACGTGGCTCCCTCGCACCAGCAAGTGGGCGCCCGGGACCCGCGGGCCCCAACTGGGCATGGTGGGTCTCTGCGGTCTCACCAGGACTAGCGCTGCTCTGAGGAGACGTGGGGGCTTCTCCCACCTCCCTTCCCCTCTGCCAGCCGGGCGGGGGCATTGCCCGTCCTGCCCACGATCTCCCTTCAGATTTACCCATCCTCCCTCCCATCAGGGATGCAACGGGTGGTTTGCAGCTCTAAGCAGGCAGGGTTGGCCCCAGGGACCTGGCCACCCTGGAGCAGCCCCGGCACCAATGCAGCAGCAAGGACAGAGCTGTGCCTAACACACAGCTCCCCTTCTTCCCATCTCACGCTCAACAGTGACAGTCCCACAGGCCCGATGCTCTCTGACCTCGGCTGTCCTCCCTGGGGCGTGTTTTGCTTCTAAAATTGTCTGATCACATTGGGGAGCTCCAAAACTGGCATCCCAGCTGGCCTCTTCTCTGCCATGTGGGAGTCCAGGCACCACTGGGGGCTTCCAGCCTTTTTAATTATTTTTCTCCTTTTTTAAGCCCTTTTCGTTTGTGCTGCTTGTGCTGTTTCCTCTGGGATAGAAAGCTCTTCTCCCTGCAGGCTGCCTGCTATGCTCAGCCCTGCTTGTTTTTCCCGTGTAGCTTCCCAGCATTTGGCTGCCGATGCTGGCGTGTCGGCAGAGGGTCTCCTGGTGGCACAGGGACAAGCACGGGCGAGTGATTCCTTGGCAGCATGTGTTAGGCTGGAGGGCAGAGGATGCACTGTGGAAAAGTCCAAGGACTTGGGGACATTTGGGGAAATAGGGACCTTGAGTCCAGTGTCCATCGGAGTCCCTGCAGCATTGCCTTTCTTATGGACCGAGTGCCAGGGAAACATCCCGTATTCCCAGTAGTGCGGCTGACCCTGATGTGAAGTGTATAAAGACCAGGTGAGCTATCGTGGACAAGCATCTCTCCCCACATCTCCATAGCTCAGGGAGAGGAGAAAGCAGGTTGTGAGAGCGCTAGTGGCACCCAGGAGCCATTCCTGGGAGACCACTGAGCAGCAGAAGGACGTTGGGGCTGTGTAGCATCACCGAGACCTTGAATGGATGCTAACACAGTCGCTTCACAAGAGACGTAGGAAATGGGGATGGTTTAGGGGAACGGGAGGGAAGACAAGGCAACTGGCAGATTCATCATCTGCTGGAAGATTAAAAAGAGGTGCTTGTCCATGCCTGATGTGTGTCTGGTGCACCAGAAGCCCATGTGCTTGAAGGATGTGCAGCATTTCTGGGTGTCAGCAGGGCAAGTTCCTCCTTTGCACAGGGGGAGATGCAGAAGGAAGCATTTTGCCCTGTGACCTGGGGGCCGATACAGCTACATCCGTGCATCGTTTTTTCACGATGGTACCCCTGACAGTGCCCATCAAGCAGGCCCTGCACAGGCACGCAGTCTGGTGGCTGAAGGAAAAAACCCATTTGGGGGACCTTTTCACTGTGTCTGGTTCTGCTCTTTCCACACAGCTGGAAACAGTGACACCTCCAACTTTTTAACCTGGCAGCTCTGTTTCTGCAGAGTGCACAGACCGGTTCCTGCCCTGGCAGCAGGCTGTGACTGCGTCCCCGGGAGCTGATGTGAAGGTTGTGCCACATCATATCCTGGCCACCGCCTCCAGGTATTGTAAGGTATAAACCAGTTCTCCCTGCCACAGCCTGCATCCAGCGCAGCTCTGGCCACGGCTGCTCGGCCAGCCCTGACCAGATCCAGAATAAACAGTCTGAGCTGAACACACGCTCCAGCATGACCGTTGCCCCCTCCTTACAACCTGGCTAGCGGACAGTCCTGGACCACTTTCACAGAGGGGGCTAGAGGAGTTTTTAGCGCTGCAGACTGGCCCCTAACCAAAGCTGTCACTCCACACCTCCAGACTACGATAGCTGAAAGGATGCAACTCCCAAAGTCAGGGTGATATAGTATAGTAGGGATCCATCCCAGCCCCTTAGTGCTCATCCAGACACATCTCCAGCTTTTTTTGTTGTAGTATTGCTAGACTTCATCCCTAACTTCATCCAATAACCAGCTGCACAAGGTGGCCAAGCCTCAAGTCTGGCTGTTTCCCACTGTACTTGTGAGAGCTTGCAGACTCCAGCTTGGACCCATGTGGCAGATTTCTATCAATTACTGATTAACCGTGGGTGTGGTACAAGCTCTACAAACCACACAACTTGCTACTGTTCATAGGTCTGCACCATGGCTTCTGCTCTGTGGGCAGTGTTTTGTCCTTGAATTAATCTTGTCCTCAGAATTATCAGGTTTTTAGAGGAAAGATCGAACAATCACTCAGTCTGAAGATGAACCGCCTTGAACTGGTTTCCTGCATTTGATTATACTTTAAACGTTGCAATAGCTTTGAGAGCTTCTGGTTTTTCACATCACATTCAGAAGTAAGAAAAAAGCAGGTTTAATTTATTTGCTGCTGGGTGTTATTTGTATCTCGCCCTTCCAAAGCTCAGAGAAGGGAGTATATGAAATAAGATGGAGCACCCTTTCCGTGCTCCTTCCTCATGACCCAAATAATGAATTACAAACCAAATTTAACCTCTTTGACACAGTGCAGTACTGCACGTCTTTTACTTCTGCACTTGAACAAGAAATCTGACAAGCAGAAATGCCGCAGAAATACAGCTAAATGATCAAAACCTAAAAATATAAAAGAAAACTAAAAGGCATTTCTTGCAAAATCATGGATATTTGTAGAAGTTTTTAAGAACAAAAGTAGAACACCTTTAGCTTGTCTAGGCAGGTTCGCCTTCCAGCATGAACCGAAGGGAAGGTGATGGGTGGTACTGGTGCAGTCTGGAGTGGTAGCTCTGCCTGGATCGGTCTAGGAGGCTTATCCTCTGAAACACAATCACAGCGTGCGAACACCCACAGGGCTAATAATTTTGCTCAAAGATCAAGCGAGTACAAGTCATTTGCATAAAAGCCAAATGCATGGGGTATTAAGATATTAAAGAACTCCTGCCTAAAACAGGTCAGGGCAAAAAAGGAAGATTCATCTTTTCTCTAGGTCCAAAACCATCATATCCCTCTTCCATATTTTCCTGGGGAAAGAGTAGGGAAATAACATTTCTCACTGCTTTGTGTGAGCTGGCCTCAACTCCCCCCAGTTTCCAATCTGCAACACAGACTGTTCAGCACTGAAACAACATAAAGCAGATGGACCTGAATGTCTGAATGAGTCACTTGCAGAGCTGCAGTCACATTGAGGATACACTAATGAAAGGGCGGGAGCTTGGAGAGTGTCCGTGCTGCAAAGGGAGGTGTCCATGGGGTGTCACTTAGGTCTAGAGCTTCCCAAGGGATCCCATGCCCCGTGCGTGCACTGGAAATCAGCGCAGCGCAAAGGAAAGTGCTGAGATCCAGGAAAGGGTTGGCTTGTGTCTCCAGGCCTTTCACTGTCTGATCCTGCGAGTCCCTTTCTCTACAACTACGCCTGGGATGGGGGAGAGGGGCTTTGCCCTCCAGGACACAGGAAGGCAGGCACAGCTGTTATTCCCTGCTGGCTGAGGGGCGCAGGCTCCTCGGGACATCGGCAGCCCTGGGTCCAGCAGCTGCGAGCAGCTCGCTGACACCATGCCCGTGTTTGAGCCTGCTCCTGCGTGGGGATGGGGTACGGACAGGTGAACTGTTTCTCCAGGAAGAGCACTCCTTTGTGCTTTGTGGGCATGCAGGGGGCACCAGGGCCCGCCTGGGGAGATCAGTACCTCTGCGCTGTGGCTCTGGATGGAGCTGAGTAGGCACTGAACATGTATGATATTGTGTGCACAGTCTCACGGATGAGGACTTGTGGGACAGCACGAAGGGAGACCCACAGTCCTTGCCCTGGCATGAAAAGGCACTTGTATCCCCTGACAAATGCGGTCTCTCCAGACCTCCCTATTTCTGGACTTGATAAGGTTTGCAGTGCTGCAGGCTAAATTTGAGGTCATGGGACTTTTCCTTGAGCCATCCAATTAATTTATGAGTTCTACACTTTGTGGCTGAGAGCTCTGATCAGCGAGGGAGTAAAAAAGTACCAGCAAGCATAACAGCTGTCAGCACATTCATCAGGAAGGGTTGAACCCAGGAAACCCATGCAAGAAACGCAAGCCCCAGCAGTTCAGACTGAGCATCCCAGCAGGGAAGGGAAGGGAAGGGAAGGAAGAACATGTCCTCTGCATGTGACATGCCTAGGAAAGGAGTTGTGGTGGGGTGAGAGGGACAAACCGCTGACCACAGGCATATCTGAAGTTGTGTCAAAGGAAGATGCCTTCTTGAGTCTGACTGAAATGCTGCAATGTTGTACTCCCCAGCTAGTCTGGTCTGGCAGAGCATGGAGGGTTGGATGGAGGAGGCTGAGGTGCTGGCAAGCCTGACATGACAACCCTGCATTCCTGTTAGCCCAAGACATCTCTTGGTATTCCACATCTCTTGATGGAAGTCAGTCAGATCACATCTTGCTGCTTCTTTGGGGATATCTGTTCCTTGAGGGCAAAGAGAAAAGCTGTTTTGTCTTAGCATCTTATCACAATTTTTTGCCAGTAGTAAAATGGTGACTGCACTAACCCCATGCCTGTCCCCACCGAAGCTGTGGAGTCAGTGTCTTCTGGGCTTGCCAGGTGTTTGGATCACACTGGCTCACAAGTAACTCTCTGTTTTGCAGTTGTGTGTGTAACAGGGTTTTGAGTGGTTGTGATTCTGGTCTTAATTAGGATGCTGCTAACCCAAACTAGCACTGCAATGCTCCTCAAGCTTGGAAGAGCTCCTGAAAGGACATCTGTTTCTGTCCAAGATTCAGCTCACAAAGTAGCCACAAGTAAATCTCTGGGCAGCATACGCTTCATATTCCCTAGTGGGTAAAGCAGGTATTCAGACCTTATGGGGAAAGATGTGGTAGAAAAGCTGGATAAATAAAGACCATCATTCCCACAGATTGAGCCTGGGTTTTCCTGGCCAACGCAGTGACACTTGATTATCAGATCCAATGGCTCAAGTCAGGCCAACTGGGGCTGTTTCAAGCTTTGCTTCAAAGCTGTTGCTCAGGTTTGTTTTGGGGCAGAGGGAAGCAGATTCTTCACACCTCTAGGAAGGGTTGCTTCCTAGCCCACATGGTTCGCAAGCCTTGGTTTTGAAACTGCCATTGGTTTTTGGTTTGGCTATGCTTTTCTTGCCGTGGTTCAGCGCTGATTACAGCAAATCCCAGATCTTGAATCAGTGGAAGTTTTAATCCTGTGCAAGCCCTGTTTATGTAACAGCTGACATCCCGCAGAGATGAATCTAGGACTTGCAGCACGAAAAGCATTGGCTGCTGCCACTGGAGCTGAAGATGCCACTCCTCTGGTTGGTAGCACCAGTACATTTATAACCTCTAGAACAAACACTGGAGGAGAATCGTGACGCAGTTAAAAGGGTGTTGTGCCGACATAAGCATTTTCCTTCAGCAGTCCTACCATAATAATAAGGGAGTACGTACACTCACAAGAGCACAGGTGTTAAAATGCTGCTGAAGCTCCCACCAGCCCATCACCCAGAGCTAGCCCGAGCGTACACATCATTATTTACCAGCGCGGTTTTTGGCTTGTGCTCATACCCTCCCTTTAACTCTTGGATCTGCTCCAGCGCTAGTGAAACTGAGGACAGAACAAGTGTAGTCAAGGCCCCAGCTAAGACAACACTCTCTGCTTATCTTTCTGAACACATTTTTCAACCATTTTGGCACAATGGGAGTTCATATTCTTCTTTCCCTCTAGGCACGTGACGCAGAGCTTTGGGGCTTCAATATGTCAGCGGTTCAAAAAGCACCACTTCTGAAAAGCAGTTCTGGTTGCTTCCACAGCCCAGGGGCCAAAGACACACTCATGGTGCTTTGTTCAGAATAAGCTCAGGTGAACACCCTAAAATACAATAAAAGTGATTCATTTTAAAGCTTTAACCCTGTTTAAATCTCTCCATCATTCACACTTTGTCCTTTCTGATTGTGCTGTTTAACTACATTGCTTGTTAACCGCACATTTACCTCTGCACTCCAATGTGCCTGATGCAAACAAAGGTCTGTTTAATGACTGCTCCGACCCTTACCCTAAATTGCCTCCTGGCTTCTCTCTCAAAATCAACCCTTTGCTGGGACACAGCGTGCAGAAAGGATAAAATGCACCTTGCAGCTTTTCTCCCAAATAAAATCCCAGCCAAATCAGTCTGAAATTGCAGAGTTTTGAGTTTTGGGGAATAGACTGCAGGAAAACACAAAAGTCACGTGCGCTCTTGGCTGCCTTGCCATGGGGAAGGGCTCCACTTCCCTGTCCAGTCAGTGTTTTTCAGTTCTGTTGTCCCAAAATATTAGCACATCACCAACGGAGCCAATTCTTAACTTTGCCAGAAATGGAGCAGGAACTCCGGAGGACGCGTAAGGCATGTGTCAGAGCTCTGAAGGGATTCTCAGGTACCTTAAGGCCGTCCTTGAATTACCGCCTGCACGGTGATGCAACATGTTTTACTTGCACTGCTGGCCTCTGGGCTCAGAAGGAATATTCTGGGTCCAGTTTTACTCCCCATCTCCTGTCTTTACCTCAATTTATTTCCGCTTTCACACTGAATCGGCTCTCGCAGTCCTTACTGACAGGAGAGCGACTGCGGTGTGAACAGGCACTTGTTACATAAACTACTTAAATGAGACGTCAGCCAAATTGGGCTGGTGGAAGTAAGATGTCGAATGAGGACAAGGTATTTGAACACAGCAGGGAAGAAGCGGCAGCTCAGGATTTGTTAAGGATATTTACAGCCCCGCGTGAGGGGAAGCGGGGCTGCAACCCATCTCCTCCTTTGCTGAGCTTCCCTGAGGCCGGGGCTGGGTGCTACTGGGTCGTGCTCCGCTCGGGGTGGCCCTGCGGCACCGGGGGCTGCTGTCGTCCCTCTGCCACCGCCACAGAGGGGACGGTGCGGCCACACTGGGGGGGACACAGCCATAGCTTTCCCCCGCCGCTGTGCTCCTGCGGGCAGGCCTGGCCTGGCTGGACGCCGCGGGAGGCGCCGTCGGGAGCCTGCACCGCCGTCCCGGGGCAGCCGGGGCGAGCTCGGCCCCGAGCTGGCGGGAGCCCTCGCGGGGCGGGTTAAGCAGGCGCCGCGCCAGGGTACGGCCGCACTCTCCCCTTCGCAAAGGCTGCAAATAACCCCCGCGGTGGCAGCAAGGGACAGGCCGGGGCGGACCAGCAGCCGCCGGGGGAGGCGGGGGCACCCAAGGGCGCGGCAGCGGCCGCGGCTCCCCCGCTCTGCCCTCACCGCCCGGCCGCCGCTGCTCGGCACCGCCTCCCGCGCCTCGGCGCGCTGCTGGGTCCCCCCTCCCGTCCCCGCCTCCCAGCGCTGCACAGCACCGCACTGCACCGCTTTGCGTTGCACGGCGTCGCGCTGCATTGCAGCGCGCTGCACTACCTTGCGCGGCATTACACTGCATTGCATTGGCCTTGCACTGCCTTGCCTTGCACTACACTGTACTGCATTGCATTGCATTGCATTGCATTGCACCGTACCGTACCGTACCGCACCGCACCGCACCGCACCGCACCGCACCCTGCCCCGGGGCGCGCACCCCCACCCCGGCGGCTCGCGCCGGCCCGCGGCGAACGTTCCAGGCCCCCCACGCTGCGGCAGGAGCGCCGAAAAGGGGCGGGGCGAGGCGCGCGGCGGGCGGGGCCCAAGAGGAGGTGGCCCGCGCGGGAGCCTCTGGGAAATGTCGTTCTGGCGCCGCCCCCTGTGGGCGGTGGAAGCCACAGAGAACTACACTTCCCGTGAGGCGCCGCGCGGGAGCCTCCGCCCTCCCCCACCCTCCCCCGCCCTCCCCCGGCCCTCCGCTCCGCGCAGGCGCCGTGGCGACGCCGGAACCGCTATAAGGGATGTTGTTTGGCTTCGCGGTCGCTGAGTGGAAAAGCCGCAGCGG